>NC_091186.1:13844218-13921718 GCF_040958095.1 Procambarus clarkii
ACCACCACATCCACCACCACCACTGCCACATCCATCACCACCACCACTGCCACATCCACCACCACCACCACTGCCACATCCACCACCACCACCACTGCCACATCCACCACCACCACCACTGCCACATCCACCACCACCACCACTGCCACATCCACCACCACTGCCACATCCACCACCACTGCTACATCCACCACCACCACCACCACATCCACCACCACCACTGCCACATCCATCACCACCACCACTGCCACATCCACCACCACCACTGCCACATCCATCACCACCACCACTGCCACATCCACCACTACTACTACTCCTATATCCACCACCACCACCACCATATTGCACTTACATTAGTTACTGTAAAAAAGATAAGAAAACGCCTGGAGAAACTAGACTTGACAAAGCCAATGAGACCAGACCTAACCTCACCATACCTGCTGAAAGAAACTACAGAAGTACATTCTCACCTACTCTCTAAAAATTTTAATAAAACACTTGAAACAGGGAAATCTCCCAGAAATCTGTAAAAAGTTAAACATAGTCAGGGGAGCCGGTCGGCCGAGCGGACAGCACGCTGGACTTGTGATCCTGTGGTCCTGGGTTGGATCCCAGGCGCCGGCGAGAAACAATGGGCAGAGTTTCTTTCACACCAAGGGAATCAATAGAGGAACTGCACGGTATTAAAAATGAATGTGATTGATAGATGAAGTCGGAGAACTCCGGGAACACCTTGCACTTCACCTAACAGTGAAATAGGTACCTGGGTGTTAGTCAGCTGTCACAGGATGCTTCCTGGGGGTGGAGGCCTGGTCGAGGACCGGGCCGCGGGGACACTAAAAAAAAGCCCCGAAATCATCTCAAGATAACCTCAAGATAACCTCAAGATAACCTCATGATAGTCCCAATATTAAACAAAAGGGGGGGGGGGGGAATGGAAGAAAGCACTAAACTATCGACCAGTGTCTTGGAGAGGACTAAACTGGTCGATTGTTCGTGCTTTCTGGAGCCTCTCCAGATGCTCCAGGTGACGAAGCATCC
Source organism: Procambarus clarkii (assembly GCF_040958095.1). Classification (NCBI taxonomy): domain Eukaryota; kingdom Metazoa; phylum Arthropoda; class Malacostraca; order Decapoda; family Cambaridae; genus Procambarus; species Procambarus clarkii. Next base: position 13,845,260 of record NC_091186.1, read on the forward strand.
GGAAAGTTTGTCACCTGGTGGAGAGGAGCATCTGGTGACAAACTCCTTTTGTCACCAACTACGTGACAAAAAGTCCGCATGGATCTAGAACTTGGCTGAGTTTGATGACAGGGTTACTAAATGACGTCAGTAAAAAGAAGGCTGGGTAGACTGCATTTTCCTAAACTGTCAGCAAGTATTTGACACTGTTCTTCAAGAAAGACTGGTCCACAAGATGGAGAGACACGGGTGAGATAACTGAGGCAATCACTGAACTGGGTAAGGGAGTTTACATATTAATGTTTGCTGATGACACAAAGCTCATGAGGAATGTAATAACGGAGGACTGAAGGAGGTTGTCGGAAGATGAAGACAAAATCTAAAAGTAGTAAAACAAATGGCTGCTGAAATTCAATCTCAGCAGCTGTAAGGTAATAGAGATGGGAAAGGAAAAGGGGATGAGAAAGTAGCTACATTATTAAGGGAGGGGAAAGACAACTACAGGATCGGAAAAGAGAAAGATTTAGGATTGGATATAGTTCAAGCACTAACACCAGAGACACACATAAACGGGATAACATCAGCAGCAATTGAGACGCTGGCCAGTATAAGAACATCGTCTAGAAACCTGAATCAGGACTCCTTTAAAGCAATATCCACAACACTTTGTTAGACCAATACTGGAACACTCAGCACCAACATAGAATCTAGACGTTGTGAAGCATTCAGCCAAAACTGAAAAGGAACAAAGGTTTTTAACAAGACTGGTGCCAGAGCTAAGAGGGTTAAACAATGAGGACCGGCTACTGGAAATAAATATCACATCCCTAGAGGATAGAAGAAACAGAGGGGGATATGATCACTACATACAAGATAATGAGGGGAAATAGATAAGGTGGAAAAGGCCAGCCTCTTCAAATTGAGAGAAAGCAGAACAAGAGGACACAGGTGGAAGCTGGAAACATAAAATGGGTCGAAGTACCCATAACTAAGGTAGTATATGTAAGGAAGTATTCGTTCCCTCTACGGATAGTCAACAACTGGAATGCACTGAGAAGACGTTATGAAAATAACCTCAATCCACAACTTTAAGGGCCAGATTAGACAAGGAATATGAACGTCAGAATAGTTCAGTTGCAGTACAACAGGTAGAATGAGGCCTATTAGGCTCAACATGAGGAGCTAGACCTTTCTCCAGCCGTTGACACTGTTAGGCAAGCACCACCACCACATCCACCAGTACATCCACCACCACATCCACCAGTACATCCACCACCACATCCACCAGTACATCCACCAGCACATCCACCACCACATCCACCAGTACATCCACCACCACATCCACCAGTACATCCACCAGTACATCCAGCACCACATCCACCAGGCGTGGTGGGGGCCTCTACCCTCCTGCTCACCGGACACATACCGTCAACACCACAGGACTGACGTGAGAGACTCGCTGGCCCCTTAATCTTTATGAGCTCCTGTAAACAAAACAAAAACTTATCAGCACCATTAGCCATTGGAAGGTGGATAATGTCAGCATCGTAAAGTTTCCCCTCCCATCCTCTCTCCATCCATCCATCACCTATCCACCTTCCCATCCGTCCCTCCACCCCCCTTAACCACTCCTCTCTCTCTCAGTCATGTTGATCTCAGAAGCAAGAAAAAGATGCCAATTTTTTGCTAAGAAGTTGTCCTCTTTTTTTTCTTCAAGATCTTGACTTTCTGAGATGCATGCGTGTTAGAGGAACCGGTTCTGGCGGTAGTGTGGAGTCGCGGTAGTGTAAGCCAAGGTGTTCCTGATAAGCGGGTTTGTTGTAACAAGGGGCCAGTGGTCTGATTAAGAAATATTATATGCATAAAATGATATTGGTGGCATTCTTTTCCTAATTGAATTTTCTTACTATTTTTCGATCATGTGGGAGCGTGTTTTTTCTAGAGAGAGAGAGAGAGAGAGAGAGAGAGAGAGAGAGAGAGAGAGAGAGAGAGAGAGAGAGAGAGAGAGAGAGACAGAGAGAGAGAGAGAGAGAGAGAGATATTATTGATGATATAAAAGGCTTATATTTTTCTTCACTTAAGAAGGGGAAAAATTAACGCTCCAAAGTCTATTTGTCTATTTTATTATGACCTGACGCTAAGAGATGCGTTTCGCTGACTCTTGTCAACATTATCAAAGGCAGAATTCGAATGGTTACAACTTTTTTGTGCTGCCGGATATATATAGCCGAGGATAAGGTGAGGGTGAAGCACCTCACCATTGGGTCAACATAAGAGATTAAAAAGGTGTAATTTACCTGTTTCCATGATGGCTGGAGAAGTATATTGGGTATTAAAAGTATCAACAAGAGACAGAACATTCTGGGGAAGTATGTTATATATTTCCTCGGGGTTCTAGAAGATGTCAATAGTGTAATTTGGTATTAGTTGACTGTTGTCCTGTTCTCTACATGCACTTACAGATTTTCTCTTATCAAATGTATTTTTATTAAGTTGTGCCCAAGTGTTTTAAAATACATACACACACCCAACTGTGCCTTTGGGTGTGTGTGTGTGTGTGTGTGTGTGTGTGTGTGTGTGTGTGTGTGTGTGTGTGTGTGTGTGTGTGTGTGTGTGTGTGTGTGTGTGTGTATCTTTATGTGTGCTTGCTTATGTAGTTGTGCTTCCCTAGTCGTGTGTGTATGGAGAGTGAGACATAGACAAAGTACCCCGCCTCATAGCTATTGTATCTGGTTCGTTTATACAGCCTGTCCCTATATCCTGTTACATAAAACCAACACTAAGGTTAACCAAGGATTTGTGGCCAGTAAATTTTGTTATGTGATATGGGCACAACCTATATAATGTGACTGGGACAAGAGTAGCATTGTATTTAATGGAGAAATTCAACTAATAAATATATAAACCAAATGGGCCCCATATCCTCTGTCATTGCCATATTGCAATATTAAGAAAAAATGTATTTAGTTGTTGATTTCTGGCCAGTGTGTTATTTCCTAATTGTTTATGCATCAAAAGGACACAGAAATGGTTATTATTCCCCACAAACTTTACTTCTGTGACTAGGACAGACATTTTTTTGTTTAATTTACTTATTTTCCAGAACATTTCCACGTAAATTCAGCGCAGAAGAAACTTGGAGTAACTTCTCTAATTTTCTAGAACCTTCCACTAATCCTCAAAAGAGGATTACAACAGAATCAAGACCTAGCCGGATGCTTGAAGTATAAGGAGAAGGGCGGGCTGGGAGGCCATTGGAGACCTCAAAATGGGGTCTAGGAGACCCCCCTTTTCTCTTGGGTCTTGAAGACCTAATTGGTCTCCAAGACGGTTTTACCAAGCGTACACTAAGACCTCCTCCTAAGGTTTTCCAACGTCAAGAAAACGGTCAATTTAAAGTGTCCTCTCCTAACCTACCAGAGGACCCACAACAGAAAACGGGACAGTACGTCGCTTTCGCGAGTCGCCTTTCATTTTCTAGTAAGAATGTTTTTGGCCTTATCTAACGCATACGGTCGAAAAGCGACGTTCTTTGTAGGAGGAGGCCCTCCTTCAGGAAGGCAGGAACACCCACACCCGTCCGAATTCTCTGTGGTAAGGAACAGCGCGAAGTGAGAGGCACTGGTGGGAGGTACTGGTGGCAGGCACTAGTGGGAGGCACTGGTGTGTGGCACTGGTGGGAGGCACTGGTGGCAGGCACTAGTGGGAGGCACTGGTGTGTGGCACTGGTGTGTGGCACTGGTGTGTGGCACTGGTGTGTGGCACTGGTGGGAGGCACTAATGCCACCACTGTGCATCAACCTTATGAATCAATATGTCACGGCACTAGAACAGACATTGCCAGCATTCAAGTTCCTCCAAGACTTCTTCCTTAAGCTGTCTTAAACCAAGATTAAAGACGGCGTCTACCTCAGTCCACTCACGCATGAAGAAGATCCCGGAGACCCCTTGGATCCTGGAGAGTGAAGATAAAGAAGCTTAGTACGAAGGAGGAAGCTATTTCGAACACCTTTGTCACACAGGTTCGAACTTCTTGAGCATTCACAAGAGGCGAAAACTGTGCAAGTGGTGCAGTTTTAGACTCTGACGCGGCCCTACGACCCAATGGGCTTCACAGGCTGTTCCTCGAAGTCCATATTCTTGATGGTCGACCAAGAAGAGAAGAACTTACTTAAGTACTTAGAAGAAGTACTTAGAAGAGAACATGGGGACCGTGCATGGGACCCACAACAAGATGACTAACTCCTGAGTACCTATACTCACTGCTAGGCGAACAGTGGCATTAGGTGAAAGAAAAAGTGCCCAACCATATCTGTCCCGCCCGGGACTCGAACCCGAACCCGGGACCGATGCTTGCTGTTTTTCCCATATGTTATTTTTTTCTGACTTAATGTGAACGAAAAGACGCAAATTCGGCCGAACCACTTGGGGGGGGGGGGGTGGACGGTAGAGGGACGATCTCGTTTCATGAGGGTCGGTGTTCAATCCCCCGACCGGCCCAACAGGAGGTTGGACACCATTCCTTCCCTCCCCGTCCCATCCTAAATCCTTATCCTGACCTCTTCCCAGTGCTATATAGTCGTAGTGGCTTGGTGCTTTCCTCTGATAGCTTCCTCCCTCCCTCCCGTTATTTTTTCAGTGTAAATAAATCAGTTTCAAATACAACTGGGGGGGGGGGGGAGGAATAATACTAATTTTCTATACCTTTAGGTATAATAAACTATGCCTAATACCTATTTACCTATTTTCCAGGACATTTCCCTCGTGGAAATGTCCTGGAAAATCTGGATGATATATTGGACCCAGAAGGTTCCAATATATATTATATATATATATATATATATATATATATATATATATATATATATATATATATATATATATATATATATATATGTCGTACCTAGTAGCCAGAACGCCCTTCTCAGCCTACTATGCAAGGCCCGAATTGCCTAATAAGCCAAGTTTTCCTGAATTAATATATTTTCTCTAATTTTTTTGTTATGAAATGATAAAGCTACCCATTTCATTATGTATGAGGTCAATTTTTTTTATTGGAGATAAAATTAACGTAGATATATGACCGAACCTAACCAACCCTACCTAACCTAATCTAACCTATCTTTATAGGTTAGGTTAAGTTAGGTAGCCGAAAAAGTTAGGTTAGGTTGGGTTAGGTAGGTTAGGTAGTCGAAAAAACATTAATTCATGAAAACTTGGCTTCTTAGGCAAATCGGGCCTTGCATAGTAGGCTGAGAAGTGAATTCTGGCTACTAGGTACGACATTATATATATATATATATATATATATATATATATATATATATATATATATATATATATATATATATATATATATATATATATATATATACATATATACCAATATATTGAATATCAGGGGGAAAGCACCAAGCCATTACGATTATATATAGCATTTGGAAGGGATCAGGATAAGGATTTGGGATGGAATGAGGGGGGGGGGGTTTGGACCCAGAAGTCAAACGTGTGTTAGTGTGTGGTATTAAAGAACTGTGTTCAGAACTAGCAGCGCACAGCACCGCTCCTATGCCTGGTAAGTCCACTACGGGCTCACCATAGCCCGTGCTACTTGCCCCGCTCCTGTGCCAGGTAAGTTACGGGCTCACCATAGCCCGTGCTACTTGCCCCGCTCCTGTGCCAGGTAAGTTACGGGCTCACCATAGCCCGTGCTACTTGCCCCGCTCCTGTGCCAGGTAAGTTACGGGCTCACCATAGCCCGTGCTACTTGCCCCGCTCCTGTGCCAGGTAAGTTACGGGCTCACCATTGCCCGTGCTACTTGCCCCGCTCCTGTGCCAGGTAAGTTACGGGCTCACCATAGCCCGTGCTACTTGCCCCGCTCCTGTGCCAGGTAAGTTACGGACTCACCATTGCCCGTGCTACTTGCTCCGCTCCTGTGCCAGGTAAGTTACGGGCTCACCATAGCCCGTGCTACTTGCCCCGCTCCTGTGCCAGGTAAGTTACGGGCTCACCATAGCCCGTGCTACTTGGAACTTGTTTCGAGTAGCTGAATCTAAAACAACAGCAACAAACGACTAGCAGCCACAGCAAACGCAGCGTTTCATAAAACGAAATTTTTCCTCAACTAATAAAAAACATTATTGTAGGGGCTTACAGCACGGCTGGTAAGGTTAACGGACTTCCGCTTTTGTTAGTCCAGAGTTCGAGGCTCGGATGGTCCAGTTGAATGAAATAATAATAATAAAAAATAAAAATAAATAATAATAATTAAAAAATAATCATATCAAATTGGCTCGTAAACTACTCTTCCGTACGAGTGAATAACAGCGTGGTTAACTATGCTAATTTAATGTAATTAGTGGACCACCACAACTGACGGGACCTCAGCGAGCTTAATTGCCCTGACTGTTAAATTCTCAGCTTCGCTTTATTGGAACAGGTGTCTTAAGACCCTCCTGTATGGACCAGCAACATTACCTCAGATATTGATATAATTATAAACGCCTCGATATGGTCTTCCAGACAATTTAAACTATATTTTTTTAGGGGGGGTCGATGGGGGTGGGGGGGATGAACTGATTCAATGTAAAAATGAACTCCATGTGTTGAAGTCCTTCTAGAGTACATGGACTCACAGTGTTGAAGTCCTTCTAGAGTACATGGACTCACAGTGTTGAAGTCCTTCTAGAGTGCATGGACTCACAGTGTTGAAGTCCTTCTAGAGTGCATGGACTCACAGTGTTGAAGTCCTTCTAGAGTGCATGGACTCACAGTGCTGAAGTCCCTGCAGTGCACACGGACTCTCCATGTTGCAGTCTCCAGCAGAGTCCACACCCCTCCGACTCATAATACTTAAGTGCACCCGACACCACAAACGATCTGATAAACAGCCTAACTGGCCTATTTTCGTGTCTATATGGTCCATAAATTAATATAATATACAGCTGGCTTTTATTCACGCAATACATCTCTGATATGCAAATTACACACCACCAACACCATGTGTTAACTTTGTGAAAGAGAAAACATGCACTCCCTTGAACATTATAGTGTAGAATGTCCCATATTGGCTGACTTTCGCCCTCCTGGGCTGAGGTATGCTGAACTCTGTAACTACTATATGAGTACTGGAACACTTGATGGTATATTGGACTTGTTCCCAAGATTGACTATGTAGTGCAATAATTATACAACGTATGTGATGTAACTATAACCTGAACTTGTAAAAGCATCTTAATCACCTTCAGTGGTTAAGTGTTTAATAACACACTAGTTTCTATCGCAGCTATCTTATCTTGTCAAAGTAGGAGAGACATAAACGTGTCTCATATATATATATATATATATATATATATATATATATATATATATATATATATATATATATATATGTTTGTAGGTTAGCCTAAGATTTTATAAGCACTACAATCAACCCCTGATTGTTCAGTAAATCACTGAACTATATGTTTAACACATCTCTAACCCCTATCCACGGAGGACAGAAAGAAAATCTATACATGCTGGTTAGCAATGTAAATGTGTGGCCACGTCTGTGGAAGAAAATATTAAAAATAATAAATCAAAAACCACATCAATAAATCACGGATCTTTATTGAAATTAAAAAGAGATATAATAAAGACGTTTCAATAGACTAATTCGGTATCGATAGGTTAAATGAGTTGGTTTGTGTACGTACATTTCTGGTTAGAATATTACTGCAAACTCTACTGCAAATTTGCAGGTTTGCAACATTACTGCAAATTCGACAGATTAGAAGATCTGGCTCGACTGTTGGCTACCTGCTCTACCTGATCAACCAGGCTGTGACTCATACATCAGGCTGCGAGCAGCCGCGTCCAACAGCCTGGTAGACCAGTCCAGCAACAAGGAGGCCTGGTCGACGACCGGGCCGCGGGGTCGCTAAGCCTCGAAATCACCTCAAGGTGATTGAGGTGATTTCACAATCGACTTGAGAATGGTCCAGGACGGACCGAAACGTCGTCGTCCCTTCACCTTCTAGTGTGTGGTCTGGTCATCAAGGTACAATTATTCTGAATTTGTTCTGAATTTATTTTATATTATGTTTATCTTTTATCAGACATTTATTATTATCATTTATTTTATTATCATTTCATATTATCATTTATTTTATCAGACAGAATACTGGACATTTTTTTTGGTGATTATCTGTATTGTATTTGCACTCACAACGTTGATAATATATTCCAGTGTAATTTAACATTGCAAACGAAGAAGTTCTGTTTAATATTATATCTAAAACTGTTTCCTGTTGCTCCGTTGTTTTATATAAAATCAAAATCTTCTTGCGTTAATATACAATTTGTATTCAATAATTTGGAGGTTTAAATTATCCATGCCCGGAAATCCTCACGAATTTAAAGAAAAGTATTCGACTTTCTTGAAATTCCTCAGTTTACCTCAGGTAAACTCAGGAATTTAAAGAGAGTCCTATAATTTTCATTAAATAAGTGAAGATTTCCGGGTAGACTCTTTTTAAATTTCTTAATATATTAATAAACTGAACAGCGCATCGCTTGTGTTTTTTTTTTAACTCTAAATTCTATGCGTTCGAGCATTCTATTAATGTGATGTTTTCTCAGCCTGTCATGCGCTGTTGACTCTTGTTATAACTGTGGACCTCGCGAAGATTATTCTCTTTCCTTACATTGGCAATTGATACCTTCTTTGAGAATTACTTACTTACATTGGCAAGTGGTTTTCCAATCATTTGGTATTTAGTTCTGTCGCTATTACAGAGAAAGTGCATTACTATACATTTATCTAAAATACATTTCATATACATTTTCTAGTTTAGGGTTTCTATCCCTCTGACTAGTATTCTAGCATCTTGGTTTAATTGGAGAACTCCTCTTCCAATTAAACCAAGATGTTTGAGCACTAGTCAGAGGGATAGAAGCCCTAAACAATAAAATAATCAATACAGAATATGCTGTCATATTCAATGAAACATGTATAAATGAAAACCTGCTGCCAGTATACACTTTATATATATATATATATATATATATATATATATATATATATATATATATATATATATATATATATATATATATATATATATAACTGAAAACTCACACCCCAGAAGTGACTCGAACCCATACTCCCAGGTGCAACGCAACTGGTATGTACAAGACGCCTTAATCCTGAAAACTGATTAGTTTTCAGTTGCATATTGTCCTGGGGACCATTCAGGCTTGTTCGCATATATATATATATATATATATATATATATATATATATATATATATATATATATATATATATATATATATATAAATTATATATATATATATATATATATATATATATATATATATATATATATATATATATATATATATATATATATATATATATAATTTTCTCCGAGGCTTGATATATAAACAGACAAAAACGAGACAGACAGAGAGAGAAATATATACAGAGTTCAAAACCTAAAAGAAAGTGAGAGAAAGAAAAAGAAAAACGAGAAAGTGAAGAGAGAGAGAGAGAGAGAGAGAGAGAGAGAGAGAGAGAGAGAGAGAGAGAGAGAGAGAGAGAGAGAGAGAGAGAGAGAGAGAGAGAGAGAGAGAGAGAACAAGAAGAGAACAAAGATGACCAACAATGCGCAGTGAACCTGCGCAGGAGAAGGGTGGTTCCCCCCTGTAGATAATATCAGTATTAAAAGTGAACCTTGCAAAGCGACCGCAAAAATGTAGCCTTATTTTAGCGACCGCAGTGCCACGACCTCGTTACAACAGCCACACCGCCGTAAACTCGTTACAGCGGCCACAACATATTTCACACGTTGACAATTAGCATATACGATATGTAGAAAATCATGGAGGACACCAGCATATCCAACATGGAGATACAACATGGATTCCTGTAAGATAACATGGAGGAAACCAGCATATCCAACATGAAGAAAACCAGCATATCCAACATGAAAAAACCACCATATCCAACATGGAGGAGTAGACTAGCCCACATACTCCAGTATGTTGACTGGTCACCTGTCTCTCTCTCAGCTCAATGTCTGCGGCTCTCGAACGACGACCCGACACTTTCTTAACGACAATGACCACCACAGCGAGGCTCTCCGCCTCACTTAAGGTTTGCAACATAATTCTCAATTGCAAATTCAGGTCATTATAGCTTTTCAAGACTGAAAATATTGGTTTAAATGTCTTATAGTTTTAGCTTTTATGGCTACTGAGATTCCAAGATAACCAAGGAAAGAGGACTGTGTTATAACTGTTATCATGCTGGGGGGGTCACAGTTATCTTGCTGGGGGGGTCACTGTTGTCTTGCTGGGGGGTCACTGTTGTCTTGCTGGGGGGTCACTGTTGTCCTGCTGGGGGTCACTGTTGTCTTGCTGGGGGGTCACTGTTGTCTTGCTGGGGGGTCACTGTTGTCCTGCTGGGGGAGGGGTCACTGCTGTCTTGCTGGGGGCGTCACTGTTGTCTTGCTGGGGGGTCACTGTTGTCTTGCTGGGGGGTCACTGTTGTCCTGCTGGGGGAGGGTTACTGTTGTCTTGCTGGGGGGTCACTGTTGTCCTGCTGGGGGAGGGTTACTGTTGTCTTGCTGGGGGGTCACTGTTGTCCTGCTGGGGGAGGGGTAATTGTTGTCTTGCTGGGGGGGTCACTGTTGTCTTGCTGGGGGGGTCACTGTTGTCTTGCTGGGGGGGTCACTGTTGTCTTGCTCTGGGGTCACTGTTGTCTTGCTGGGGGTCACTGTTGTCCTGCTGGGGGAGGGGTCACTGTTGTCTTGCTGGGGGGTCACTGTTGTCTTGCTGGGAGGGGGGTCACTGTTGTCTTGCTGGGGGGTCACTGTTGTCTTGCTGGGAGGGGGTCACTGTTGTCTTGCTTCGGGGGAAGGGTCACTGTTGTCTTGCTGGGGGGACACTGTTGTCTTGCTGGGGGGTCACTGTTGTCTTGCTGGAGGGGCCACTGTTGTCCTGCTGGGGGTCACTGTTGTCCTGCTGGGGGAGGGGTCACTGTTGTCTTGCTGTGGGAGGGGTCACTGTTGTCTTGCTGGGGGGTCACTGTTGTCTTGCTGGGAGGTCACTGTTGTCTTGCTGGGGGGGTCACTGTTGTCTTACTGGGGGTTTCACTGTTGTCTTGCTGGGGGTCACTGTTGTCTTGCTGGGGGGGTTACTGTTGTCTTGCTGGGAGGGTCACTGTTGTCTTGCTGGGGGGTCACGGTTGTCTTGCTGGGGGGTTACAGTTGTCTTGCTGGGAGGGTCACTGTTGTCTTGCTGGGGGGTCACTGTTGTCTTGCTGGGGGGTCACTGTTGTCTTGCTGGGGGGTCACTGTTGTCTTGCTGGGGGGAGTCACTGTTGTCTTGCTGGGGGCGTCACTGTTGTCTTGCTGGGGGGACACTGTTGTCTTGCTGGGGGGGGTCACTGTTGTCTTGCTGGGGGGTCACTGTTGTCTTGCTGGGGGGTCACTGTTGTCTTGCTGGGGGGGGTTACAGTTGTCTTGCTGGGAGGGTCACTGTTGTCTTGCTGGGGGGTCACTGTTGTCTTGCTGGGGGGTCACTGTTGTCTTGCTGGGGGGTCACTGTTGTCTTGCTGGGGGGAGTCACTGTTGTCTTGCTGGGGGCGTCACTGTTGTCTTGCTGGGGGGACACTGTTGTCTTGCTGGGGGGGTCACTGTTGTCTTGCTGGGGGGTCACTGTTGTCTTGCTGGGGGGACACTGTTGTCTTGCTGGGGGGTCACTGTTGTCTTGCTGAGGGGGTTACAGTTGTCTTGGTGGGAGGGTCACTGTTGTCTTGCTGGGGGGTCACTGTTGTCTTGCTGGGGGGTCACTGTTGTCTTGCTTGGGGGTCACTGTTGTCTTGCTGGGGGGAGTCACTGTTGTCTTGCTGGGGGCGTCACTGTTGTCTTGCTGGGTTGACACTGTTGTCTTGCTGGGGGCGTCACTGTTGTCTTGCTGGGGGGACACTGTTGTCTTGCTGGGGGGTTACTGTTGTCTTGCTGGGAGGGTCACTGTTGTCTTGCTGGGGGGTCACTGTTGTCTTGCTGGGGGGGTTACAGTTGTCTTGCTGGGAGGGTCACTGTTGTCTTGCTGGGGGGTCACTGTTGTCTTGCTGGGGGGTCACTGTTGCCTTGCTGGGGGGTCACTGTTGTCTTGCTGGGGGGAGTCACTGTTGTCTTGCTGGGGGCGTCACTGTTGTCTTGCTGGGGGGGACACTGTTGTCTTGCTGGGGGGTCACTGTTGTCTTGCTGGGGGTCACTGTTGTCTTGCTGGGGGGTTACTGTTGTCTTGCTGGGGGGGGGTTACTGTTGTCTTGCTGGGGGGTCACTGTTGTCTTGCTGGGGGGGGGTTACTGTTGTCTTGCTGGGGGGGTCACTGTTGTCTTGCTGGGGGGGGTTACTGTTGTCTTGCTGGGGGGGTTACTGTTGTCTTGCTGGGGGGGTCACTGTTGTCTTGCTGGGGGGGGGTCACTGTTGTCTTGCTGGGGGGTCACTGTTGTCTTGCTGGGGGGGTCACTGTTGTCTTGCTGGGGGGGTACTGTTGTCTTGCTGGGGGGGGTTACTGTTGTCTTGCTGGGGAGGGTTACTGTTGTCTTGCTAGGGTGGGGTCACTGTTGTCTTGCTGGGGGGTCACTGTTGTCTTGCTGGGGGGTCACTGTTGTCTTGCTGGGGGGTCACTGTTGTCTTGCTGGAGGGGTCACTGTTGTCTTGCTTGGGGGACACTGTTGTCTTGCTAGGGGGTCACTGTTGTCTTGCTGGGGGGTCACTGTTGTCTTGCTGGGGGTCACTGTTGTCTTGCTGGAGGGGTCACTGTTGTCCTGCTGGGGGGATACTGCTGTCTTGCTGGGGGTCGCTGTTGTCTTGCTGGGGGGTCACTGTTGTCTTGCTGGGGGGGTCATTGTTGTCCTGCTGGGGGGGTCACTGTTGTCTTGCTGGGGGGGTCACTGTTGTCCTGCTGGGGGGGGGGGTCACTGTTGTCTTGCTGGGGGGTCACTGTTGTCTTGTTGGGGGGGTGTCACTGTTGTCCTGCTGGGGGGTTACTGTTGTCTTGCTGGGGGGGTCACTGTTGTCTTGCTGGGGGGATCACTGTTGTCCTGCTGGGGGGGTCACTGTTGTCTTGCTAGGGGGGGTCACTGTTGTCCTGCTGGGGGGATACTGCTGTTTTGCTGGGGGTCGCTGTTGTCTTGCTGGGAGGTCACTGTTGTCTTGCTGGGGGAGGGGTCACTGTTGTCCTGCTGGGGGGTCACTGTTGTATTGCTGGGGGGTCACTGTTGTCCTGCTGGGGGGGTCACTGTTGTCTTGCTGGGGGGTCACTGTTGTCTTGCTGGGGGGGGTCACTGTTGTCCTGCTGGGGGGTTACTGTTGTCTTGCTGGGGGGGTCACTGTTGTCTTGCTGGGGGGGTCACTGTTGTCCTGCTGGGGGGGTCACTGTTGTCTTGCTGGGGGGGGTCACTGTTGTCCTGCTGGGGGGTTACTGTTGTCTTGCTGGGTGGGGTCACTGTTGTCTTGCTGGGGGGGTCACTGTTGTCCTGCTGGGGGGGTCACTGTTGTCTTGCTGGGGGGGTTACTGTTGTCTTGCTGGGGGGGGATACTGTTGTCTTGCTGGGGGTCACTGTTGTCTTGCTGGGGGTCACTGTTGTTTTGCTGGGGGTCACTGTTGTCTTGCTGGGGGTCACTGTTGTCCTGCTGGGGGGTCACTGTTGTCTTGCTGGGGGGGTCACTGTTGTCCTGCTGGGGGGGTCACTGTTGTCTTGCTGGGGGGGTCACTGTTGTCCTGCTGGGGGGTCACTGTTGTCCTGCTGGGGGGGGTCACTGTTGTCTTGCTGGGGGGGTTACTGTTGTCTTGCTGGGGGGGGATACTGTTGTCTTGCTGGGGGTCACTGTTGTCTTGCTGGGGGTCACTGTTGTCTTGCTGGGGGTCACTGTTGTCTTGCTGGGGGGGATACTGTTGTCTTGCTGGGGGTCACTGTTGTCTTGCGGGGGGGTCACTGTTGTCTTGCTGGGGGGGTCACTGTTGTCCTGCTGGGGGGTCACTGTTGTCTTGCTGGGGGGGTTACTGTTGTCTTGCTGGGGGGGGATACTGTTGTCTTGCTGGGGGTCACTGTTGTCTTGCTGGGGGGGTCACTGTTGTCCTGCTGGGGGGTCACTGTTGTCTTGCTGGGGGGTCATTGTTGTCTTGCTGGGGGGTCACTGTTGTCTTGCTGGGGGGGTCACTGTTGTCTTGCTGGGGGGGTCACTGTTGTCCTGCTGTGGGGGTTACTGTTGTCTTGCTGGGGTTCTGCCCTGTGGGAGTTGGGAACTTTGGGACTTAAACCTCCAAAAGAGAGCTCTGATTGTTGCACCAGACTGTTACTTGTGTACAGGCAGACACCGTCCCCCAGCCACTCCCTGATGGAACAAACAACCGACCTCAGTAGTCACACTCCCGCTACCGTCGGTCGACCAGCAATGGACACTTGTAATTTACCTAGGAGATCACCTTGTACGTCTTTGGATCTTGGAGAGGGGGGTTCAGCGTCACATATTTAGCGGTGCAGCTCCAAAACAGGTCTTGTTGTCTTGTGTACACACACCCTATTCGAGCCGCCGTGATTCCCCACTCTCTCCTTGTTTGGAATGATCTGATAAATCTCCTTTTCGTGAATTCGTATCTTCTGTCAACCTGTCCGCAGCTGTGACCCTCTCTCTCTCTCTTTCTCTCTCTCTCTCTCTGTCTGTCTCGTCTCTCTCTCTCTGTCTCTCTCTCTCTCTCTCTCTCTCTCTCTCTCTCCCTCTCTCTCTCTCTCTCCCGCTTTCTGGGAAACCTCTCCAGGACATGAGTAAAAGCCAGTTAACATATACAATTAATATACAAAGAAAACATACATAATACATAACATATAAAATAGAACATTATCCTGCAACACTCTAAACTGCTACAACCTGGTAGCATTCCATTATCATATCCTGGCCCCACCAACTGTCCATATCAAGTGGCCGCCCAACTCTTGGCTTACCACTTACTACTTCCTCACTAAATGGGGCTGAAATCCTGTCACAACAATGATGTATCCTCAGCCCTAAAAGTATATAAATCTCAGCTTGGGGCTGAAACACCAGAAACATCTACATAAGTATTCCCCAACAAAAGAAGAAATCAATCTCTCACCTCACACTGCGTCTTACACGCCAATAAGCATTCAAACACTCCCCTTATACATTATATGTGATCACCATGAGCCTCTGTTCTGCTCTCAGAGGCTCACTACCAATATATATCTCTGAGTCCTCCAAAATATTACTAAAGGCACTTTTGCAGTTCTCCCAATCTGCTGCATAACGAAGTCCTAATCCGATATCAGTGACGCTTCACCACTGATTCCATAGACATACATGTAGCTCCTCTACACTGCTTGAACTCAACTCCTCACTATGGAGTTCTGCTCTACCACAGGGTTCAGCATACACTTCTTCTCCAGCCACGAAGTTCCTCCATTAACTTCTTCTGTAACCCTCGAAGTTTCTCCACGAACTCCTTCCCAAACAAACCGACGAAATCTCTGACGTGAGGACACTCACTAACTGGAGCTAGGACATGGCGCTCACTCATTCTGCCCATAAATTGTTTCAGGACTGCTTCACAAGGCTTCCTACAGTCTACGACTTGAGTTCACAACGTCGCCTGGCAGGCTCCACCACAGAAACGCCTGCTTACTTCCTTCCTCTTGAAGGCCAACAAATACAGTTCCACCAAGGCGCGGCCAAACACTCACCTCCACGCCGCCTCTAATTGTCAAAATCACAGAGAAATGGTGTACTATGTCCGCCAACAGCTTCCTCACACTTGCTGACAAATAGTCTTCACTCCAGCACTAACACAGGGAACTATATTCTTCCTTATTCCGGGAGAATCAACGAAGTACAACCACCTCTGATGACAGTTGCGACTCAAGTGAGGTCACGACCTCCTGCTAACGTCACTTCACGTCCCCCAAAAAATCGACATCTCACTTCATGTTACTTATGACCAACGCTCATCCTCTGCTAGTATCCTGAGATTACTTACTGACGTTTACTCAATTATTTAATATATACATCTTTCCTCTGACCTGTCAATCAGGTCCGGAAGGCAGACTAACTCTCACTGTGGTAGACTCGCTCCACCGTCAGTGGGCCCCCCACTGACGTATTCATTAGAGGGAATGACACTTGCCTCAAGATTTTGGTGATGCGATCTCCGTGTCATTGACTCGTGTCTCTGTCGCCGACTCTCAGATCTTTACATAAACAGCTTTAAGTGATAATTCCATTAACTCTACGACGTTCCAATTACTGGAATTTAAATGCTGAAATGTCCTCATTGTGAGGATGAGGACACGATAATGAGGTGAAGGTTTGTCATGTGGTCGTCCAGGACCAGGGAGACACAGCCAGCGTCAGCAAACTGTCAGCTTCCTCCCTGACGAGACTACACTGTCAGCTCTTAACCTGACGTCGGGGCCACTGTCACCTCCCTCCCTCCCTTGCCGAGCTTAATCAACCAGTGAACGGATTTGAAAACGTCCAGATCAAGTCGTAGATAAAACCACCGACAACTCGGTGTATAATGCCCGAATATACACGTGCGTAAACTTTCAGACCACACAGTCAGTCGAGATACTCGGACCCCCACCAAGAGAGGGGGCGCGCTCCGCGGACCCTTGCACCCGGCTAGACATTACAAAAAATTAAGACGTAAATCAGCATTCGGAGAATTTTATTCTCAAGAGCCACCAACAATACCTTACTGACCATAAGTATATCATATTATATATATATATATATATATATATATATATATATATATACTCAGTAAGATATCAGAGAAGTAGAGGGAGGTAACGTAGATGACGTTAACGAATAGGAGAGAGTGAAAGGCAGCGATAAACGTCGTGCACGAGGTGAAGGGACTAGAAGAAAGAGGAAAACAGAACAGGACTAAAAGTTATGGAAATAAGGTGGATGAGGAAGAGACGGCAATTTGTGAATAGTGGTGCAGGTGGTGCACGGGAGTGCAGGTGGTGCACGGGAGTCTAGGTGGTGCACGGGAGTCTAGGTGGTGCACGGGAGTCTAGGTGGTGCACGGGAGTGCAGGTGGTGCACGGGAGTGCAGGTGGTGCACGGGAGTCTAGGTGGTGCACGGGAGTGCAGGTGGTGCACGGGAGTCTAGGTAGTGCACGGGAGTGCAGGTGGTGCACGGGAGTCTAGGTAGTGCACGGGAGTGCAGGTGGTGCACGGTAGTCTAGGTGGTGCACGGGAGTCTAGGTGGTGCCCAGTGGCAGCCCCGTGCAGAGCCCCATGGAAGCCCCGTGGGAACCCCGTGTAGAGCCCCATGGAAGCCCCGTGGGAGCCCCGTGTAGAGCCCCATGGGAGCCCCGTGGGAGCCCCAGGCCATCCAGCATAATTAGATAACAAAGTGCAGCTGATAAGCAACTTGCAGACAGGCAACTTCAATAATATTTCCCGACCCTGATGGACACTTTGCGCTAATTGGCGCATGTCGCCCGGTAATGCAAATATAATGAGTGCGATTACTGCTTCTGTTGACGATTATCGCAAGAATGTGCGTGCGTGTGTGCGTGCGTGTGTGTGTGTGTGTGTGTGTGTGTGTGTGTGTGTGTGTGTGTGTGTGTGTGTGTGTGTGTGTGTGTGTGCGTGCGTGTGTGTGTGTGTGTGTGTGTGTGTGTGTGTGTATGTGTGTGTACTCACCTAATTGTACTTACCTAATTGTGCTTGCGGGGGTTGAGCTTTGGCTCTTTGGTCCCGCCTCTCAACCGTCAATCAACAGGTGTACAGGTTCCTGAGCCTATTGGGCTCTATCATATCTACACTTGAAACTGTGTATGGAGTCAGCCTCCACTACATCACTTCCTAATGCATTCCATTTGTCAACCACTCTGACACTAAAAAAGTTCTTTCTAATATCTCTGTGGCTCATTTGGGCACTCAGTTTCCACCTGTGTCCCCTTGTGCGTGTGCCCCTTGTGTTAAATAGCCTATCTTTATCTACCATATCAATTCCCTTGAGAATGTGGTAATCATGTCCCCCCTAACTCTTCTGTCTTCCAGCGAAGTGAGGTTTAATTCCCGTAGTCTCTCCTCGGTGCTCATACCTCTCAGCTCGGGTACTAGTCTGGTGGCAAACCTTTGAACCTTTTCCAGTTTAGTCTTATCCTTGGCTAGATATGGACTCCATGCTGGGGCTGCATACTCCAGCATTGGCCTGACAAATGTGGTATACAAAGTTCTGAATGATTCTTTACGCAAGTTTCTGAATGCCGTTCTTATGTTGGCCAGCCTGGCATATGCCGCTGATGTTATCCTCTTGATATGGGCTGCAGGGGACAGGTCTGGCGTGATATCAACCCCCAAGTCTTTTTCTCTCTCTGACTCTTGAAGAATTTCACCTCCCAGATAATACCTAGTATCTGGCCTCCTGCTCAATACGCCTATCTTCATTACATTACATTTGCTTGGATTAAACTCTAACAACCATTTGTTCGACCATTCCTTCAGCTTGTCTAGGTCTTCTTGAGGCCTCAAGCAGTCCTCCTCTGTCTTAATTCTTTTCAATATCTTGGCATCGTCCGCAAACATTGAGAGATATGAATCGATACCCTCCGGGAGATCATTTACATATATCAGAAACAAGATTGGACCGAGTAGAGAGGCCTGTGGGACTCCCCTGGTGACTGCACGCCAATCTGAGGTCTCACCTCTCACCGTAACTCTCTGCTTCCTATTGCTTAGGTAATCCGTTATCCACTGGAGCACCTTACCAGCTACACCTGCCTGTCTCTCCAGCTTATGTACCAGCCTCTTATGCGGTACTGTGTCAAAGGCTTTCCGATCATCCAAGAAAATGCAGTCCGCCCAGCCCTCTCTTTCTTGCTTAATCTTTGTCACCTGATCGTAGAATTCTGTTAAGCCAGGCAGGTAAGATTTACCCTCCCAGAATCCATGTTGGCGATTTGTCACGAAGTCCCTTCTCTCCAGATGTGTTACTAGGTTTTTTCTCACGATCTTCTCCATCACCTTGCATGGTATACAAGTCAAGGACACTGGCCTGTAGTTCAGTGCCTCTTGGCTGTCGCCCTTTTTGTATATTGGGACTACATTAGCCGTCTTCCATATTTCTGGTAGGTCTCCCGTCTCCAGTGACCTACTATACACTATGGAGAGTGGTAAGCAAAGTGTCTCTGCACACTCTTTCAGAACCCATGGCGAGATCCCATCTGGACCAACAGCCTTTCTAACGTCCAGATCCAGCAGGTGTCTTTTGACCTTCTCACTCGTAATTTCGAACCCTTCCAAGGCCGCCTTGTTTTCTTCCCTTTCTCCTAGCACAGTGACCTCACCTTGTTCTATTGTGAAGACCTCCTGGAACCTCTTGTTGAGTTCTTCACACACCTCTCTGTCATTCTCTGTATACCTGTCCTCGCCTGTTCGAAGTTTCATTACCTGTTCTTTCACTGTTGTTTTCCTCGTGATGTAACTATGGAGCAGCTTTGGTTCGGTCTTGGCTTTGTTTGCTATATCATTTTCATAATTTTTCTCTGCTTCTCTTCTCACCCTGATTTACTCACTCCTGGTTCTCTGGTATCTCTCTCTGCTTTCTGTTGTTTTGTTATTCCGGAAGTTCCTCCACGCCCTTTTGTTCAGTACCTTTGCTTCCATACATGCCCTTGGTGTGTGTGTGTATACTCAGCCAATGAGAAGCACGCCTGAGTACGGGTGAATAAATATATATATTATATGGTAGTGTGGGTGCTAGTGAATGAATGAGTGACTGAGTAAGCAGTGAGTTACGGCCACCCCCTGGACGCCCCCCCTCCCACTCCCGGCTGGTATCAGTTACCAACAATTTGCATTCATCAACATACCAACATGACTGATGATCCCAAGAAATTTATTTGCAAACTCTCTAAACCATGGCTATAGTTTTGTGCCCTTTCTTCCTAAACCTTTGAGGTATTCACTATATATATATTCCTAAACCATTGAGATATTCATCATATACTTAAACCACGGATATGTGCACTATTTTCCTAAACCACTGACATATTCATTTTATTTCCAAACCGTTTATGGGTATGGGGTCCACTATCACTCATGGGACGGGTATGGGGGTCCACTATCACTCATGGGACGGGTATGGGGGTCCACTATCACTCATGGGACAGGTATGGGGGTCCACTACCGCTCATGGGATGGGTATGGAGTCCAATACCACTCATGGGATGGGTATGGGGGTCCACTACCACTCATGGGATGGGTATGGAGTCCACTACCACTCATGGGATTGGTACAGGACTCATAATAAATTAAGAAATTGCAACCTGAAGGTTCAAGGAACTTTCTGCCCTGTGGTTTACACAGTACTCCCAATCCAGTGGTTTACACAGATAGTATTCCTTCCGCGAGGGTATACAAGATAAAGAGTACACAAATGCAGGCACACATAAAATCCAAACTAACAAGTTATTTTAATAAACAAGAAAACACATTCACAAAACAAAATATCCATAAACCTGAAAAAAATTAACAAATACTAAGAAACTGCAATAAAGCAACGCTGGAAATTATATAAAAGATTGCATATTAAATAAAGAAACCTCGCTGAGTCCTAATCAGTTTCAGGTCTTCTTAAAACATCAAAAGAAAACTTTGGCTTAATTATATTCAGACTGAGGCGAGAGGCCACTATCTCAGAAAGCAATGGGGGTCGTATTTGCAACAGTCGTACGGTCAATATATTCATATATATAATATATTCAAATATGATATTCAATATAATACGTATTATCATTATTATTTTTTACTCAAAATCTATCTCCAAAATGTTCTCTGTATTTTGAAGAAAAAAAATTACAGGATGTATTTCTATAGTTGTTGTCGTTATCATTGAAGAATTATGCAGGTAGAACAACAGGTGGGACAGGTGGAACAACAGGTAGAACAACAGGTGGGACAGGTGAAACAACAGGTAGAACAACAGGTGGGACAGGTGGAACAACAGGTAGAACAATAGGTGGGACAGGTGGAACAACAGGTAGAACAACAGGTGGGACAGGTGAAACAACAGGTAGAACAACAGGTGGGACAGGTGGAACAACATTCAGAACAAAAAGTGGGACAAGTGGAACAATAGATAGAACAACAGGTGGGACAGGTGGAACAACAGGTAGAACAATAGATGGGACAGGTGGAACAACAGGAAGAATAATAGGTGGGACAGGTGGAACAACAGGAAGAATAATAGGTGGGACAGGTGGAACAACAGGAAGAATAATAGGTGGGACAGGTGGAACAACAGGTAGAACAGCAGGTGGGACATATGAAACAACAGGTGTGAGAGAACAACGGGGGTGACAGGTGACACACGACTGTCTATATACATTGTATATATGTCTATTGTAATATATATATACTGTCTATTGTAATATATACAATTTGAAACAACAGATTTATTCATTTATTTTCTGTACAAGTCACTGTAAAATACATATAAATTGGTTTAATATCTGTCGATTTTATTAGAGGAAGACGAAGCTAAGAATGATCTTAAAACTCTGTTAACTAAACTAAAAACACGTTGGTGATAAATACACTATATATTAGTAAAGATAGAAAGTATTAAAATATATATATATATATATATATATATATATATATATATATATATGTCGTACCTAGTAGCCAGAACTCACTTTTTGGCCTACTATTCAAGGCCCGATTTGCCTAATAAGCCAAGTTTTCCTGAATTAATATATTTTTTCTAATTTTTTTCTTATGAAATGATAAAGCTACCCATTTCATTATGTATGAGGTCAATTTTTTTTTATTGGAGTTAAAATTAACGTAGATATATGACCGAACCTAACCAACCCTACCTAACCTAACCTAACCTATCTTTATAGGTTAGGTTTGGTTAGGTAGCCGAAAAAGTTAGGTTAGGTTAGGTTAGGTAGGTTAGGTAGTCGAAAAACAATTAATTCATGAAAACTTGGCTTACTAGGCAAATTTGGCCTTGCATAGTAGGCTGAGAAGTGAGTTCTGGCTACTAGGTACGACATATATATATATATATATATATATATATATATATATATATATATATATTATATATATATATATATATATATATATATATATATATATATATATATATATATATATATATATATATATATATATATATATATATATATGTCGTACCTAATAGCCAGAACGCACTTATCGGCCTACTATGCAAGGCCCGATTTGCCTAATAAGCCAAGTTTTCCTGAATTAATATATTTTCTCTAATTTTTTTCTTATGAAATGATAAATCTAACCATTTCATTATGTATGAGGTCAATTTTTTTTTATTGGAGTTTAAATTAACGTAGATATATGACCAAACCTAACCAACCCTACCTAACCTAACCTAACCTATCTTTATAGGTTAGGTTAGGTTAGGTAGCGGAAAAAGTTAGGTTAGGTTAGGTTAGGTAGGTTAGGTAGTCGAAAAACAATTAATTCATGAAAACTTGGCTTATTAGGCAAATTGGGCCTTGCATAGTAGGCTGAGAAGTGAGTTCTGGCTACTAGGTACGACATATATATATATATATATATATATATATATATATATATATATATATATATATATTATATTATATATATATATGTCGTACCTAGTAGCCAGAATGCACTTTTCAGCCTACTATGCAAGGCCTGATTTGCCTAATAAGCCAAGTTTTCATGAATTAATTGTTTTTTGACTACCTAACAAACCTAACCTAACCTAACCTAACTTTTTCGGCTACCTAACCTAACCTAGCCTATAAAGATAGGTTAGGTTAGGTTAGGTAGGGTTGGTTAGGTTCGGTCATATATCTACGTTAATTTTAACTCCAATAAAAAAAAATTGACCTCATACATAATGAAATGGGTAGCTTTATCATTTCATAAGAAAAAAATTAGAAAAAATATATTAATTCAGGAAAACTTGGCTTATTAGGCAAATCGGGCCATGTATAGTAGGCTGAGAAGTGCGTTCTGGCTATTAGGTACGACATATATATATATATATATATATATATATATATATAAATATACTCAATTATTGAGTTGAGGCTTATAAATTAAATATATCATAAAGTTCAAGGGGGAATTGCACAGCCTCTGAAACTTCAACGGTAGATTGATGAGCTATATAACCTCTATCATCAACTCTGAAGTCACAGCTCACGTGACATATGCAAATTACGTGTCAAAAACTAATATTTTTTTTTTGCCGTAATTTCATAAAACCGCGAGTCTGTAACTGAGAGAATCCCGGCCGTCTTCTGTCCTATCTCCTTCGTCTTTATATAGTCTTAGGCTGTGATTACTGTATTTTCGTCGAGGGACAAGCAGCCTGTGTGTATATATATGTACTTATATATATAGAATATATACATAGGCTTATATAGAAGTCCTCCTAAGGTCTATCATCTGACAATAACGTCTGCATACCTATTTACCACTAGGTGACAAGGGGGAATTAGATCATATAGAAAACGTGCCCAATCACTTCTGTCGCTTCTGGGATTCGAAACCAGGATTCCCAAATTGTAAGTCGCGAACAAACCCAACTGTACTACGGAGACTTTGTAAACACGTACCGTTGAGTTACGAAGCAGTTACGCAAGCACTTACGAACGTGTACATCTTTCCTCAATCTTTGACGGCTTTGGTTACATTAATTAAACAGTTTACAAGCATGAAAACTTGCCAATCAACTGTTGTTATTGTTATAAACAGCCTCCTGGTGCTTCGGAGCTCATTAACTGTTTAATAATTGTAAACAAAGCCGCCGAAGATTGAGAAAAGATGTACAGGTTCGTAAGTGTTTGGGTAACTGCTTCGTGAATCTGGCCCCAGGTCTTCAGTTATTCTTGGTTCCTGTCATCTTATTAATCACAATACTTAGCAATAGACGCGGAAGAAGGCAACCACCTTGTGTTGTTCAACTCAACCACCCTCAACAGGACCTGACCATACCCTTGCGGTTACCTTGCGATGATTTCGGGGCTCAACGTCCCCGCGGCCCGGTCCTCGACCAGGCCTCCTATAGTTGCTGGACTGGTCAACCAGGCTGGTGGACGCGGCTGCTCGTAAGCGGACGTACGAATCACAGCCTGGTTGATCAGGTATCTTTGATCAACCGTTGATACCTGTAATCAGGTATCTACCATAATGCAAATATTATTAATCTAACCTGTGTATTAGGCGAATAACCTTTGTATCTCACCTCAGTAGCTATACATAGAAGAGTCAAACTAGAGAGGAAAGGTTCCGCTGCCCTGCGGGACCTCGGGGGCTCATCATTACATGATATAAATATACTTAGTCTGTCTCCTATCCTTACGCATGAAGACGGCCATTATAAGCCAGTTTTAATATCCTCGAGGCTAGGTGGACCTGGCAGTCTCCGTCCACCATTGACAGGCGGCGTTGCAACAGGAAAAGGATTAGGATGATTGGTGAACAGAAGCAGGTGGTGGTTGGGAGAGGGAGAAGAGGATGATGAAAGATGATTGGAAAGGAGACGAGGGAGATTGGAAGAGAATTGGGAAGTAGAGCTAAGGACAGCATCCTACTCAAGCCATCCAGGAAATATTTGGTTTTCCTGACCCTTTTTCTTACTGGCCAGCGTGTGAGAGTTCAGAGAACAGGTGGAGAAAGGAGGGTGAAGAGGAATAGGTAATTGGCACTGGTAGGAGTACAGCGATGGGAAAGAGAGAGAGAGAGAGAGAGAGAGAGAGAGAGAGAGAGAGAGAGAGAGAGAGAGAGAGAGAGAGAGAGAGAGAGAGACAGAGAGAGAGAGAGAGAGAGAGAGAGAGAGAGAGAGAGAGAGAGAGAGAGAGAGAGAGAGAGAGAGAGAGAGAGAGAGAGACAGAGAGAGAGGGAGAGAGAGAGAGAGAGAGAGAGTGAGAGAGAGAGAGAGTGAGACAGAGAGAGAGAGAGAGAGAGAGAGAGAGAGAGAGAGAGAGAGAGAGAGAGAGAGAGAGAGAGAGAGAGAGAGAGAGAGAGAGAGAGAGACAGACAGAGAGAGAGGGAGAGAGAGAGAGAGAGAGAGAGAGAGAGAGAGAGAGTGAGACAGAGAGAGAGTGAGACAGAGAGAGAGAGAGAGAGAGAGAGAGAGAGAGAGAGAGAGAGAGAGAGAGAGAGAGAGAGAGAGAGAGAGAGAGAGAGAGAGAGAGAGAGAGTGAGACAGAGAGAGAGAGAGAGAGAGAGAGAGAGAGAGAGAGAGAGAGAGAGAGAGAGAGAGAGAGAGAGAGAGAGAGAGAGAGAGAGAGAGAGACAGAGAGAGAGAGACAGAGAGAGAGAGAGACAGAGAGAGAGAGAGAGAGAGAGAGAGAGAGAGAGAGAGAGAGAGAGAGAGAGAGAGAGAGAGAGAGAGAGAGAGAGAGAGAGAGAGAGAGAAAAGGGAAGAGAATTGGAAAGCAAAAGGGGATAGGTTGTGTAAGGAGTGAGAAGGGCGAGAGACAGGTCTGAGTTTAAGCCACAACAAGGTAGCCATCTTCTCATTATATCCGCTGTGATATATTTTGATCGATCCTTCATCAGCGAGCCCCCCCACACACCCCCCTCCCCCCCACACACACCAACCATCTGCTATCATACCCTCCTATCCCAAGCCCTCCCCCTCTATCCATCACCCCCCCCCCTTCCATCCATCCACCCCCTCATCCACCACCAACACTCCACCAACGTTGCTCCACTCAGCTGTCATGTCTTCCAATTTCTCTACACTAATGATGAATAATGAGACAGAAGATGAGAATGGAGGAATGGACGACAAAAAGGGAGGATGAGGAGAGTGATAATGTGAGGAGAGATGAGGTAGAGACCACATGTAGGGGGGGGGGGAGGGGGAATAGAGGGTGGATGGAACTATAATTGAATGGTGATAGACTATTTATTCACAATTTTGAAAGATATATCGGTTTGATGGTGATGAATATGATGAACTGTGGTATTACCGGGATAGAGGGAGAGAAGAGGGGGGGGGGTGTAGGTAACAAGGGGGTAGAGAAGAGTGTGGAGAGATGAGAGGAGAGGAATGAGAGGGTAGGGAGAATAGGGGGCTATATCTACCCACACCACCCCCCTTACCCCCTTTTGCCCATGTTCACGGTATATTAACTATAGTGGGGGCTGATGATTGTGAGGTCAGCCACGCTTTAATCATACCAGGGGTTATACCCTTATCTATCATTCTTGTGGGGGCAACTTCCCCTCCCAACCCCCCTTCCTATATCTATCATACCTGTATCCCTTATCTATCATACTTACGGGTGGTTATACCCCTCCAGCTAAACAATCCAGGGTACGTTTTGACACACCAAACAACCACAGGGTAATGGAGAACCATTCTGGTATATTTGACAGATTCCATTTTCTGAGTTGAAATTGACGACTGGCTGCATAGGGCAACGCTGTCTAGTTTACAGGTAAGTCTCTGCGCTTTTGTTTCACCTGTGAACCGGTATTTAAATATATTATGTGGAACTTGTTTAAAGGTCAACTGTCACAGCTGTTAACACTCTAGAACTGCTTCAGTCACCACTGTTAGTACCCCTGACACCATTGCTACTATTGAGAAAAATAATGAGGATTCGAACCTGCACACAGACTGGGTACTCTCTGAAGTAGGTGCTCTAACCAGCTCTTCCACGACATGTCTCAAAAGTCATGCAACCTCATCAGGGGTCAAGACTCATCAGGGGGATCAAGACTCATCAGGGGATCAAAACTCATCAGGGGAATCAAGACTCATCAGGGGATCAAGACACATGAGTTGTCAAGACACAGACGGTTGCTGCTCTCGCACAAGAGAGCACATATATGACTTATTGCTTATAGTCACTATTTCGCTTATAAATAAGTATATATGTGACATATTCCAAGCCTTGGTTTTTTTCAAGGGAAAAAATTTACTGGTGTGGGGGGGGGGCGATACTGGTGTACAACACATATATGACTTATTGCTTATAGTCACTATTTCGCTTATAAATAAGTATATATGTGACATATTCCAAGCTATGTTTTTTTCAAGGCACTAACGTTTTCTCCCTGGGGGGGGGGCGATACTGGTGTACAGGGGGAACGAACATAAAACGGAATGTCAACGAGGCATCTCTCAGGCCCAGACGGTAATCACACTTCCCAAAACAGAGATGTAATTTGCTCTAACATAAGAGACAGTTTGATTGCAAGCTCGTGATATATACACAACGGGCTTTAGAACCCTCAGCCAACCATATTTAGGACATAATTCGAGGCCATTTTGGCTCTTGCTAACTCCTAAACTATCTGTCAGGAAGACTCTTCCACTAACCAACACCTGTTTTTTGGGTTATGGTTCAAATTCTATATTATATCCTGCGTGTTTCAAATTAAATTATAACCATGATTCCCAGCAAAAAATGATAGTATAGTACTTATAGAAACTATTTGATGAATTATATACTGTTAGACAACCAAAAATAGACGTTTTGTAGTAGTGAATTAGTTCAAATGATATTACATTAAATCCGAAATATAACTAAAGAACCTAACCTTGTCTAATCTAACCTGTCCAAGGAATAATAGGCCTAAAATAACATAAATAAATACTAGATGATCAAATACACCGCCATCTGCTCCGTGTCAGGATGAACAATGCGGCTTATGTTGTTATTTTATTTAGATTCGCTACTTGGAACAAAAAGTTTTTTTTGTTCCAAGTAGCACGGGCTACGGTGAGCCCGTAGTGGACTTAATGCAGCATATAATGGAGAACATAGTGTGCTGAGAACCTATGGAAGAA
The DNA here is from genome assembly GCF_040958095.1 of Procambarus clarkii. Classification (NCBI taxonomy): domain Eukaryota; kingdom Metazoa; phylum Arthropoda; class Malacostraca; order Decapoda; family Cambaridae; genus Procambarus; species Procambarus clarkii. The sequence continues at coordinate 13,873,110 of NC_091186.1, forward strand.
CAGACAGGTATACAAAATCATACAGACTCACAGGCAGACAGGAGGGTTGCATGCACACAATGCAACTTATCCTCCACGAATGATAGTAATGATAATAAATGAATTGATCGAAAGTACCAATATGTAGTGATGGACCACCAGTAAATATTCTTAGTTTTCACATAGCTTATATATGTATTATATGAGGCCTATGATAGCGTGTATCCGGCATGTGATAGCGTGTATGAGGCCTATTATAGCGTGTATCCGGCCTGTGATAGCGTGTATCCGGCTTGTGATAGCGTGTATCAGGCCTATTATAGCGTGTATCCGGCCTGTGATAGCGTGTAGCAGGCCAGTGATAGCGTGTATCCGGCTTCTGATAGCGTGTATCAGGCTTATGATAGTGTTAATCCGGCCTGTGATAGCGTGTATCCGGCCTGTGATAGCGTGTATCAGGCCTGTGACAGCGTGTATCAGGCCTGTGATAGCGTGTATCAGGCCTGTGATAGCGTGTATCCGGCCTGTGATAGTGTGTATCCGGCCTGTGATAGCGTGTATCAGGCCTATGATAGCGTATCAGGCCTACGGTAGAGCGACGGTCTCGCTTCTCATGCAGGTCTGCGTTCGATCCCGGAATGGAGCTATCAAGGGGGGGAAAGCACGAAGTGTTTTCCCCCTCTGACAGTTTCCTTAAGCAGTCATCCATGTTTACCTCTCGTGTGAGCTCGTACAAGCACGCTGACACACTCGTAGAGTCAGCTTGTATGCTCGTTCAAGCACGCTGACACACTCGTAGAGTCAGCTTGTATGCTCGTTCAAGCACGCTGACACACTCGTAGAGTCAGCTTGTATGCTCGTTCAAGCACGCTGACACACTCGTAGAGTCAGCTTGTATGCTCGTTCAAGCACGCTGACACACTCGTAGAGTCAGCTTGTATGCTCGTTCAAGCACGCTGACACACTCGTAGAGTCAGCTTGTATGCTCGTTCAAGCACGCTGACACACTCGTAGAGTCAGCTTGTATGCTCGTTCAAGCACGCTGACACACTCGTAGAGTCAGCTTGTATGCTCGTTCAAGCACGCTGACACACTCGTAGAGTCAGCTTGTATGCTCGTTCAAGCACGCTGAAACACTCGTAGAGTCAGCTTGTATGCTCGTTCAAGCACGCTGACACACTCGTAGAGTCAGCTTGTATGCTCGTTCAAGCACGCTGACACACTCGTAGAGTCAGCTTGTATGCTCGTTCAAGCACGCTGACACACTCGTAGAGTCAGCTTGTATGCTCGTTCAAGCACGCTGACAGTGTGCAACAGAACACAGTCAGCTTGTACGTGCCCAGTTGAGAGTGGGACGCGTGCCCAATCAGCTCCCCTCCTCCTGCCCAAGTGCCCAGAACTGCCGGTACAAATCATCTACACATAAGTATATGGTCGTGTGTTTTTTTAGTTTTTTTGCATTTCCCACCTAAAAAAAAAAAAAGAGCCCTTGCGCATGCGCACAAGCCCCTGCGCATGCGCACAAGCCCCCACTGCTCACATTTACTCATGCGCAGTGCACAGCAACCTCCCCTCATTACCTGTCATTATTGACCATAAGAATCTCCCTCATAAATCGCGGGTGAGTTCGAGTTCCTTGCCTCAGGTGTTCGGTTCTGGCTTGAGCTTAGGAGGTTATGATGTATTTGTGGTTTTATTATTCCCTTATCTCATGTTTTTTGACAAGAAAATAAATTATAGATTTCAGATATGTGACGTCACGCACCTTTGCGAGAATGTTATTATTATATTTGTTAACTAAAATTAAAACAACAAAAATCTTTTGAACCTTTTTTAAATACATTATATATATATATATATATATATATATATATATATATATATATATATATATATATATATATATATATATATATATATATATATATGTCGTACCTAGTAGCCAGAACGCACTTGTCAGCCTACTATTCAAGGCCCGATTTGCCTAATAAGCCAAGTTTTCCTGAATTAATATATTTACTATAATTTTTTTCTTATGAAATGATAAAGCAACCCTTTTCTCTATGTATGAGGTCAAATTTTTTTTAATGGAGTTAAAATTAACGTAGATATATGACCGAACCTAACCAACCCTACCTAACCTAACCTAACCTATATTTATAGGTAAGGTTAGGTTAGGTAGCCAAAAAAAGCTAGGTTAGGTTAGGTTAGGTAGGTTAGGTAGACGAAAAAACATTAATTCATGAAAACTTGGCTTATTAGGCAAATCGGGCCTTGAATAGTAGGCTGAGAAGTGCGTTCTGGCTATTAGGTACGACATATATATATATATATATATATATATATATATATATATATATATATATATATATATATATATATATATATATATATACAACTTTAGAACACTTTCCCACCAGGAGACTCGAACCCTAGCCAGCACAGAAGCCTTCCAGCAACTGGCATAACAGGTACGCCTTAACCCTCTCCACCACCTGCTCAGACCCTTAAAAGAGATGGTAATTTCGGAGTATTTAAATACACCACTTAACTCTCGTGTTTAGGAGAGTTGTGCCATATATATTATATATATATATATATATATATATATATATATATATATATATATATACATATATATATATATATATATATATATATATATATATATATATATATATATATATATATATATATATATATATATATATGACAATGTCAGACCACAGAGGAAAAATGAAACAGGAATTTCCTTAAGTACTTTCGTATATTAATACATCTTCAGAAGGAGTGATTTTACAGATCGAGTACTGGACGTAATAAGTTCTATGTTGGGCAAACACCTAAAGATTTGAAATGTAGAATTTCGCAACATAAATACTCTGTAAGACTTGGCCAATTGTCTAATGCTTTGTTTGTTCATCTGTCAGAAGATGCTCACCAGATTGGGAGATGGCTTCTTCAATAACAAATTGTAAAATCACCTATAACAGAAACATAATTGAATCTGCTTTGATACAGATCACAAAAGAAAGTAATTTGAACATTAGCAGTGGTCTATATAACTTAGATCCATTTTTAATAGATCAGTTAAAGGGCGATTTAAGTAGGATCATTGGAACACATTTGTCTCACTAATTCATTGTATATATTTACTATTTTATGCTATAATTATCTATGTGTGGGCCTTTGTGTGGTTGCTGCATCAGATGGGCCAATGGGTTGCATCAGATGGGCCAATAGACCCTCTGCAGTGTCCACGTATTGTACCTCACCTCACTCCACCATTCTCTCCTGCCTATTTACGTCCAGTACTCGATCTGTAAAATCACAATCATAGACGACATTGGTCTCTTAAAGCGTTCTGCTTTGTGTCTGGAGAGTTACTCATGAGTAGGTTGGCTGTTTTCTTGGTTTTATAGTAAATCGTCAATTGTATCTTCTGATTTTCAGAAGATACAATTGACGATTTTCAGAAGATACAATTGACGATTTACTATAAAACCAAGAAAACAGCCAACCTACTCATGAGAAACTCTCCAGACACAAAGCAGAATGCTTTAAGAGAGACCAATGTCGTCTATGCCTTCAAATGCCCTCTTGGGGACTGTAAGCCTCAAAGAATTCAGTACATAGGCAAGACAACAACATCTCTTTCCAGGCGATTAACGATGCATAAGCAACAGGGCTCCATTAAGGAACATATAATCTCTTCCCACAACCAGATCATCACCAGAGAAGTCTTAACAAAAAACACGGAAATCATCGATAGATACAGCGATAGCAGGCTGCTTGATATCTGCGAGGCACTACACATTAAGAAGTCGACACCAGCAATCAACAGCCAATTAATGCACAACTATATTCTACCCATTTCAAGACTCCGCACCAATATAGAAGCATCAAGAAATATGAGCCAATAGGCCCTTTGCAGTTACTTCCATTCTTCCCTTTAAGTTACAAAATATTATACCCATTGTTTCGTGTTCTGTCTTGTGTTGAAAGTTTGTTTTCACCTCATCCAAAACTGTTGTAACATATCACCTCACCCAAATGCAGGTATAAAATCAAAGTTGTTTAAATTCTGTTTAGTGTTTGCAGGTTATAGTTGTGTGTGTGTGTAGACTAAAGTCTTTGAAAATGTAATAAGTTATTACGAAACGCGTTCAAGTGTCGCGTCAAACTAGAAATATAAATGAATTTTGGAGAATTGATTTTTCAATTACCATCAACAGTGAAAAGAAATATAAGAAATACTGAGAAAATTCGTGTTAGAATTATTAATCTTACTTTTTCGGTCATATTTAATAATTATATATATATATATATATGTATATATATATATATATATATATGTCGTACCTAGTAGCCAGAACGCACTTATCGGCCTACTATGCAAGGCCCGATTTGCCTAATAAGCCAAGTTTTCCTGAATTAAGTTATTTTCTCTAATTTTTTTTCTTATGAAATGATAAAGCTACCCATTTCATTATGTATGTTGTCAATTTTTTTTTATTGGAGTTTAAATTAACGTAGATATATGACCAAACCTAACCAACCCTACCTAACCTAACCTAACCTATCTTTATAGGTTAGGTTAGGTTAGGTAGCCGAAAAAGTTAGGTTAGGTAGTCGAAAAACAATTAATTCATGAAAACTTGGCTTATTAGGCAAATTGGGCCTTGCATAGTAGGCTGATAAGTGAGTTCTGGCTACTAGGTACGACATATATATATATATATATATATATATATATATATATATATATATATATATATATATATATATATATATATATATATATATATATATATATAAGATTTCAGCAATAAAGCAATAACTAAGAGAAGTATATATGCGCCAACATATGCAACATCTGCTGGAAATAAACACACATGTTGTAAACAGCATTTAATGACTTGTTTATTAAAAGTGTTCAGTCATGGGGCTCAACCATTGGTCCTTCAAGCTGGCGGCTAATTGCCTTCATTCCTCTCTTCCAAGCAAACTAAGCATGATATAAGACAACAGTTTAAGCCGGGTCTGGTTATTAACAGTTCGTTAACATGTAACCTTATATATGCGTAATAAGGGAGGTCAGGTAGTGTATAAAATATGTAGGAGGTAAGTTTAGTAAATAACAGCTTGCTCGGCAGTCATTTTTCACCGTGATAAACCGTCTCCCAGCGCTGCGAGAACTACATTTTATGGTTTTCAAAGTCTAACACCAAACACAGACACGCACGTACACACACACACACACACACACACGCGCGCGCGCGCACACACATACACACATAGTATACATACGTATAAGTACCTCTGAAAGAACTGTATGAGCCTAAGAATTTATGTATTGTTTTTGTTTACACATTTAGGTACAAGTGCATTGGTGCAGCTGCACCAATGGAGAAGGGGAGTAGAGAGTGCGACAACAAAGTCTATAGGATAGAAATTATTGGCTCCCAACGACCTGAAATTCCCCGTATAAAAAGCTATGATGTGTTCAGATCCGAAATCTATGTTTACGGACAGCACAAAACGTCCACTAGACTGTGCGACACAGTGATTGCTAGGATCAGGTTGGGTTACCGTTACCTGTGGCAGGTGGCTGCAGGTGACGGGTCTCCCAATCCTGAGCACTCCAGGTGCAAACTCTGTGAGCAGGAACTACGGCATGATCTCCCGCACTACATCACCGAATGCCCAGTTATTAGACCTTTCAGACCAGTTGGCATGAGGTACCTGGAGCTTTGCAATTACTTTATTCACTCTCGTGTTCTTGAAGATATCCTCACAGTATACCCAAAATTTGTCAGTGCCGGCTACTGAACACATGGCTCTGTATGACTAACCAACCTGTGTGATGGGGATTTTAAGTGTCTAAGATTTTTTTTATTAACACATTTAGGTACATCTGCATTTGGGCAGCTGCCCTAGACTATATGAAGGGGAGTACAGTGTGTCAAAAAGCTAGCTACGTGGTGCTAAAAGTCCCCATCACACAGGATGGTTAGTCATACAGGGCCATATGTTCAGTAGTCTGCACTGGCAAATTTTGGGTATACTGTGAGGATATCTTCAAGAACACGAGAGTGAATAAAGTAATTGCAAAGCTCCAGGTACCTCATGCCAACTGGTCTGAAAGGTCTAATATCTGGGCATTCAGTGACGTAGTGTGGGAGATCATGCCGTAGTTCCTGCTCACAGAGTTTGCACCTGAAGTGCTCAGGATTGGGAGATCCGTCACCTGTAGCCACCTGTCACAGGTAACGGTAACCCAACCTGATCCTAGCAATCACTGTGTCGCACAGTCTAGTGGACGTTTTGTGCTGCCCATAGATATAGGTTTCAGATCTGAACAAATCATAGCTTTTTATACTAGTACTTTCAGGTCGATGGGAGTCAGTAATTTCTTTCCTATCAGACCTGAGTGTTTGGACCAATACAGTTTTGACAGTAGAGATGGGGATACCTAGATCGAATTCAACTTCATCTTTGTTGCACGCTAATTTAGCTGCAATGTCTGTCTCATTATGATGGGTTATATTTATGTGTGAAGGTATCCATACAAAGAATATTCGAGACCCTTTACTCTGTGCATCAATTAGGTCATTTATAATTGGGAGTATGAGGTTCTTGCTGTCGATCTTCCCGGAGAAGTTTTCGATTGCTTGAAGAGCAGACTTTGAATCACAGAATATTATTCCTCCTCCAATGTTTTTTTAATGTACTGGTGGCTAGTTGTAATGCTGCTAGTTCTGCTTGTGTGGAGGTCAGCCAGTTGTTTAACCTGACACTGACAGTCTTTGTGCAAATATTATTTCTATAAAACCTACATGCCGCTGCAGTCCGTCCAGTAGAAGACTGGACTGAGCCGTCGGTGTAGACACAGTGCTCGTGAGATCTTAGACTCTCGATGGAGGAGGCAATTGTTTCAAGAGTGACAGCTTTGAGTAGAGCAAGATTCTCATTATCTTTCTTGGTGACAGGTGTGTATGATACTTGAATGGTGGGGTACAGATAAAGAGGAATATCAGAGACAGGTAGATTGCACTTAAAAGGAATGTTAAGTTTAATGAGATTGTAAGCATTGTTTCTCAGCCAATTATCATAAAAGGAGTCGGCACCAGTCAAAAGGGTGTTAACAGCACTAAATAATTTGTCTCTGAGCAATGCAGGAGATGTAGGATCTCTCATGACTTTAAGGCAAAAGGTAGTGTTGACTTGCATTATTCTCTCTAGTATGGTTGGAAGCTTCAGTTCTTCCCTCATGTTGATGATTCTTGTGCATCTTGGAGCACCAAGAATTATCCTCATGGCCTCATTCTGTACTACTTCAAGTTTGTCCAACACAGAGGAGGGGAAATTAATTAAGTGCAGAGCATTATAATCAACGAGAGATCTAACAAACATCATATAGAATAGTCTAGCATATTTAATATTGATACCAATATTCTTACCATTAAGTGTTTTCAATGGTTTTAGTCTTTCTTTTAACCTACGGTGTAGATCATTTACAATGTCTCTGTTAATACCAACTCCAAGGTATTTGTGCTGCCTACACGTTTCAATGTTCTGGTTGTTGATCTTGAAAGTTATAGGGACATGAGTTTTCTCTTGGGGATGGAGAACTCTGGATTTAGTTATAGAGATAACAAGACCACATTCAATGCTTTTAGCAGCGAATGAATCAAGTAGAGCTTGCAGTCTAGTTTGGGTATTTGCAACAATGCATATGTCTGAAAATTACATAACAGATGACGGCTTCGTCTGATAGTGTGGGAATATCAGTTGTTAATTTGTGCATCAGAACATTGAACAGTGTGGGACTTAGCACTCCACCCTGGGGTGTACCCAACTCAAAGGGTGCACAAAGTTTACTTTTGACCCCCTTGAAAAGGACTGAGGCGGTTCTGTTACTCAGGTAACTCCTGAGCCATGTCAACAGTCTTCCCTTAACTCCAAAAGAGGCTAGCTGTTCTAGGATTATTTCTCTGTTGTATCAAAAGCAGTTTGGAGATCAATTAAGGCCGCCTGAGAGCTTGGTCCCTCTCTAATAAAATACTCAGCAAAGCAAGTTTGTGTGCTTCTTCCAGGAAGGAAACCATACAGGTTAGGGGCATGGTGGGGCTTGATTTGAAACATTAGTCTGTCGAGTATAATTCTCTCAAGAACTTTACACATGCACGACGTCAAAGAAATGGGTCTGAATTTTTGTGAATTAGGCTTGGGTATGGGTATTACGAGTCCCTGTGTCCAGCGGTCAGGTAAGACACCCTGCCTTAGACTTTGATTAAACAATTCTAGCAAAGGGCTATTTGGCAGCTCAGCAAGTACTCTCATGGTGTTGTATGTGATGCCATCCTCTCCAGGAGAGGTAGCTTTACCTTTCTTGAGTGCATTTTTAATTTCAAAGGGGGTTATGCCATAGTTATCATCAGGCCCTATTTCACTACAGGCAATTTTAATATTGAAGTTAGGATTTATTTTGGTACTAGCCAGATGGTGTTGTACATCTAGGGGGCAGGCTGCTTATACGGGACCCATGATTTTTTTTTTTTTATTAAGATATGAGATAAATCTGCATTAGTGCAGCTACCCTAGACTATATGAAGTGGAGTACAGTGTGTCAAAAAAGCTAACTAGGTGATGCTAAAAAATCCCCATCACACAGGATGGTTAGTCATACAGAGGAATGTGATGGGCGGTCTGCACTGGCAGACTCCGGAAGCATTTTGAGGATATCATCAACACAAGATTGAATAAGGTAGCAGTGGTAATACAAGTCCCCATCTCGCAGGATGGTTAGTCATACAGAGCCATGTGTTTAATAGCCTGCACTGGCAAATTTTGGGTATACTGTGAGGATATCTTCAAGAATACGAGAGTGAATAAAGTAATTGCAAAGCTCCAGGTACCTCATGCCAACTGGTCTGAAAGGTCTAATAACTGGGGACCCATGAATTATTTTTTTTTTTTTTATTTTTTTATTAACATATTAGGTACATCTGCATTAGTGCAGCTACCCTAGACTATATGAAGTGGAGTACAGTGTGTCAAAAAAGCTAACTAGGTGATGCTATAAAATCCCCATCACACAGGATGGTTAGTCATACAGAGGCATGTGATTAGCGGTCTGCACTGGCAGACTCCGGATGAAAATTACGTTATGGAAAACAACTCCACGTCAATTACGCGCCATATTTCACACTTGGATCCTTGAAAGACTCCATGGAAATGGCCTAGGAGTGTTTATAATTGCTAATATTCTTAAAGCATGCAATTAAGGTCTTCCCAGGCCAGCTTATGTGCCTCCCGTACCCAAGACCATACCTAATGCAAATTTGGGTCAGGCTAGCTCTAGGCATCTGGTCTACAGCTTCGAACAGACAAACAGACGTTTTCTCCTATAGGAATATATAATATATAGAATACTAAGAACTCTAAATGACCTGACCAGGATTCGAACCCCTGACGTTCTGGACCACCCTCAAACGTACACAGTACCGTGAAGACAGCAACACTGACATAACAAAAAGGTGTGAGATCAATGATTCAAGCTTGAATCTTCTCTAGATATCTTATGTTATCCTTCCCTTGAGGAGGAAGTTGTATAATTAACTCGCCAAAAAGTCAAATTTTGCTGTTTTATTATTGCCTGACGCTAAGAGTTGCGTTCCGTTGACGTCTGTCAACATTATGAAAGGCAGAGTGCAAGTGGATACACTGTGGTTGGAGCAGCCAATGTCTAACCCAAGGTGGCAAGGTGGAGCCACTCACTATGGACCAATAGACCTACTGCAGCTTGCCCATCTCCCAGGCTTCTGTGATGGCTGGGGCAGTGTGTGGCATGTTTGGTCTTGGTGTGATGGCTGGGGCAGTGTGTGGCATGTTTGGTCTTGGTGTGATGGCTGGGGCAGTGTGTGGCATGTTTGGTCTTGGTGTGATGGCTGGGGCAGTGTGTGGCATGTTTGGTCTTGGTGTGGAAGATGGCGGAGTGTAACCTGGTGTTAGGTGGGTGTTGATGGTCAGCTGGGTGTTGATGGCCAGCTGGGTGTTGATGGTCAGCTGGGTGTTGATGGTCAGCTGGGTGTTGATGGTCAGCTGGGTGTTGATGGTCAGCTGGGTGTTGATGGTCAGCTGGGTGTTGATGGTCGGCTGGTTGTTGATGGTCAGCTGGGTGTTGATGGTCAGCTGGGTGTTGATGGTCAGCTGGGTGTTGATGGTCAGCTGGGTGTTGATGGTCAGCTGGGTGTTGATGGTCAGCTGGGTGTTGATGGTCAGCTGGGTGTTGATGGTCAGCTGGGTGTTGATGGTCAGCTGGGTGTTGATGGTCAGCTGGGTGTTGATGGTCAGCTGGGTGTTGATGGTCAGCTGGGTGTTGATGGTCAGCTGGGTGTTGATGGTCAGCTGGGTGTTGACGGTCAGCTGGGTGTTGACGGTCAGCTGGGTGTTGATGGTCAGCTGGGTGTTGATGGTCAGCTGGGTGTTGATGGTCAGCTGGGTGTTGATGGTCAGCTGGGTGTTGATGGTCAGCTGGGTGTTGATGGTCAGCTGGGTGTTGATGGTCAGCTGGGTGTTGATGGTCAGCTGGGTGTTGATGGTCAGCTGGGTGTTGATGGCCAGCTGGGTGTTGATGGTCAGCTGGGTGTTGATGGTCGGCTGGGTGTTGATGGTCAGCTGGGAGTGTTTGATGTGTAGCGCCTCGGCAGTGTCCAGTCTGCTGTTGGCGCTGTATCTGGTGATTATTTTAGTGTTGTTGGTCAAGATATCTCTGGTGATGGTCTGGGTATGTGTAGGGACTATATGTTCCTTGACAGGGTCTTGCTGGTGGGCATTGTCAGGCTCCTTGAAAGAGATGTTGTTGTCTTGCCTATATGTTGAGATCATTGGGACTGACAGGTCCCAAGTGGGCGTGTGAAGGCATAGACAATATTGGTCGCTTTCAAGGCATTTTATTTGATGACTGAAAACTCCTTAATGAGCATGTGAAGAATTGCAAACCTCCTGGCGACTGTGACTTGCATAATCTTGAAAACATTAAAAAAAAAAAATAGATAAAACACTAAAGACTGATTTCCACAAAAGTGTCAAAATAATTCTACCGATCATACTTTCCTCAAAATAGTTCATGACACCATCCTCACCTGGACCTCAACTGCCCATCCCTCCACAAACACACCCACTGCCTCCCCTCGCCCCCTGCCCCCCACCCCCTACAGTCACACCCCATCTCCAGATTTTCTGAGTAAATGAAAATCACATATCCCAAACCTGTGTGATGTGTGACACCTCCTGCATAGTGACACACATAACACATACCAGTGAACGACAGAGAGAGAGAGAGAGAGAGAGAGAGAGAGAGAGAGAGAGAGAGAGAGAGAGAGAGAGAGAGAGAGAGAGAGACAGACGGGCTACTAACCCCTCCCAACTACATCAGTAGAGAGGGGGAAAGACCTAACAACACCAGATGCTCTACAGTAACATAAGACTCTTGGTTAACACATATACAACCTACAAGAAACAACACCAGAGTTGTACCGGAAATAAATGGACACAACAACATCGCTAAGAGGGACACTCCAGTGTCCGTGTGTCCCCGAGTCCCAGGCAGGCGGAGGGACCCCCAACCTACATTAGCATGAAGTTAAGGCGCTCTCCGGGGTGAAGCGACCCTTAATCTACTCATTGGAGCAGTTCCAGACGGTTAAGATGGAAGAATGAAGATATTTACATGAGCAATAAAAATCACGAACACAGAAACATGATTAACGGTTCACAAGAAATAATGATATCCCAATAAACGGTTCCCAAGAAATAATGATATCCCAATCAATGGTTCACAAGAAATAATGATATCCCAATCAACGATTCACAAGAAATAATGATATCCCAATAAACGGTTCACAAGATATAATGATATCCCAATAAACGGTTCACAAGAAATAATGATATCCCAATCAACGGTTCACAAGATATAATGATATCCCAATAAACGGTTCACAAGAAATAATGATATCCCCATTAATACTTAATATCGCACAGGCACGTTCATCTCTCTGATATCTACTCTGGTCTTTCTTGAGTTTAAACCTACCTACTTTATTTCCACTATTTTGTGTTCGATTTCTGTGTCGATGTATTTGAAACCATACATTGATTGCCCCAACCCGTTGCTTGATATCCTTTTGTCCGTTATATGCTTTAATCATGCAATATCTAGTACGATATCTTTCAACAGACTACAATTTAATATAAAAGCTTTTTTTAATCAGTCTTTATATGGAAGATTTCCTATTTTTTGGGGGATTAAATTTGTTATCTTCCTGGAGGAGGCTCTTCCATGTGTCTTACCCACCGATGGTAATCTTTCTTGTATGTATATTTTAAATTTTTGATTTATATATATACAAGAGTTCTTACATTCTTGTTCAGTAGCACGCGAAGTGATTGGGCAAAATCCTTAATTCTAATATTCCCCAGAATATTAGAATTAAAAACCCGCCAAATCGTTTAACAACCAGGTACTAATGAGGTACCTGGTACGTCTAGTACCAATGAGGTACCTGGTACTATGAGGTACACATATTTATCACATATAAAGAGATCCTTCGAAGTTAATCTCTTGTTAGGCAATTAATGTCTCGTGCACTGATGTAGGACTTCCGTGTGTGGCGGTTTTCGTTGTCTACGCGAATGATTTCTTAATCATCTGCGAGTTTTGAGGGACTCATTAACAGGAGTTCTTGGATGTCTCACACCCTAGAGAGGAACTCCATAGTGTCTCACACCCTAGAGAGGAACTCCATAGTGCCTTACACCCTGGAGAGGAACTCTATAGTGTCTCACACCCTAGAGAGGAAATCCATACTGCCTTACACCCTGGAGAGGAACTCCACAGTGTCTCACACCCTAGAGAGGAACTCCATAGTGCTTCACACCCAGGAGAGGAACTCCATAGTGTCTCACACCCTAGAGAGGAACTCCATAGTGCTTCACACCCTGGAGAGGACTCCATAGTGCTTCACACCCTGGAGAGGAACTCCATAGTGTCTAACACCCTGGAGAGGAACTCCATAGTGCCTCACACCCTGGACAGAACCTCAGCACCTTACACCCTGGACAGAACTCCACAGTGCCTCACACCCCTGAAAAAAGCCATCCACTTCCCCCCCACCGTCGCGACGACTCGTATAGTCACCCCTGACATCTTGCCTCCTCCTCTGAGAAGCAAATTACGCTCGGAGTAACGATAAGAACCCCCACCAGTACCTGTCCGCAGCCCTGGGCTGGTTATCTGCAGGAAGTGATGGCTCTGGAACCAGTTCGTGGCGGCACAAGGCTCTGCTCACGCCACACGTACACCATAAGCTGCTCTTTTTATTGAGCTCTTCATAACCTGTTAATTATAGGAGGAAGGGTAAAACAAGTTTATTGTGATCAATAAATACTCAAGTCTCTTGGGTGCTGTCAGTAAATGCTTTATTTACCGGCCGGGGATGTTGCTAGTTGAATCTGTCGGCGGGGATAAGCTGTGAATTAGATACTCAAATTGAGGTAATTTTCAGGAGCCTTAAAGAAATGGCTAGAGAGCCAGCCTCGGTCTAGACACGATAGTGAGAAGCAAATCACTCTAGCAGAGTGAGAGGTGATTAGACCAACTGGACCGCGAGAAACTGACTGGAATACGAGGCACTTCAAGATGAATCTCGAGTATTTAAGATGATCTTAACTCACTCGACGATTCTCGTGGCGTCTAACCACAGGAGACGCTCCACTCACCTTCTGGTCACTTGCAGTGCAACATTCACCGAGGAGTGATCTTATAAAGTTCATGAACAGGGTACATAAAGTTCAAGATGTCTCTCCGTGTTGTTGTTGCAAACGTCAAGATGTTCAACACACGATTGTTGATGCGTGGAGATGCCTGTAACGTCTTCGTGTGGATGAGCCACACTCATCCGTCAGGTGGATGAGTGTGTGGCTAGTACCAGTCACTGTGGATGAGTCTAGCTAGTACCAGTCACTGTGGATGAGTCTAGTTGGTACCAGAGTCACTGTGGATGAGTCTAGTTGGTACCAGAGTCACTGTGGATGAGTCTAGTTGGTACCAGAGTCACTGTGGATGAGTCTAGTTGGTACCAGAGTCACTGTGGATGAGTCTAGTTAGTACCAGAGTCACTGTGGATGAGTCTAGTTAGTACCAGAGTCACTGTGGATGAGTCTAGTTGGTACCAGAGTCACTGTGGATGAGTCTAGTTAGTACCAGAGTCACTGTGGATGAGTCTAGTTAGTACCAGAGTCACTGTGGATGAGTCTAGTTAGTACCAGAGTCACTGTGGATGAGTCTAGTTAGTACCAGAGTCACTGGATGAGTCTAGTTGGTACCAGAGTCACTGTGGATGAGTCTGGTTGGTACCAGAGTCACTGTGGATGAGTCTAGTTAGGTTGTCAAGGACAACAATGTACTCTATCTCTTCAGTCTTTTACAGTATGCGATTGTGTGCCTTATTTATGGAATAACTAAGATTTCTTGTTGCAGTTGTTAGTATTGCATCAAGGAACTTTATCCTGATCAATGACAAGGTAATTTGGTGGTAGTTGGCAGTTAGGAGTCTATCGTCTATCGTTTCCTCCAAAACGTTAGGTACCATGTTCGCCACCCTCCATGCTACAGGAATGTTCAAGCTTGTTTACATTTACACCTGATAGTAATCCAGCGAGCTCCTTGCATCATCCAAGCAGAACTTGACTAGGTGAGGTCAAGCCAGGTGGGTTTCACCCACCAGAGAGGTTTCACCTAACATAGCAGGTTTCGTTCATTGCCCGAGATTGATTGATTGAAGATTAAGCCACCCTAGAGATGGCACGGGCATGAGTAGGAGGTAGATGTAATGCGTGAATGTAATCTTGAATACGCAAGATGTTGTTGTTATAGATTCAGCTACTCGGAACAGGTTCCAAGTAGCACGGGCTATGGTGAGCCCGTAACTTACCTGGCACAAGAGCGGGGTAAGTAGCACGGGCTATGGTGAGCCCGTAGTGAACTTACCTGGCACAGGAGCGGGGCAAGTAGCACGGGCTATGGTGAGCCCGTAGTGAACTTACCTGGCACAGGAGTGGTGCCTGGAATACGCAAGAATTCTTGCCTTATCTTATAGGTTTCACTGCACCTGGCATTCTTCCCCTCACTTGGAGGGCCTCGCATCTACTTACCTGTCAAGCTTAAACTCACGTGACAAGGTTTCATATCACTTGGCAAGACTCGCCTCAATTGGCAGGCTTGACATCAGCTGGCAAGCCTCACCTTAATTAGCAGGACTCACTTCAACCAGCTGGCCTAACCACACCTTCAAGACGTCACCTTATCTGATAAGCTTCATCTCCCCTAGCATGCCACCCATCTCACCTAGCATGCCACCCATCTCAACTAGCATGCCCCCTCCCAACTTCACCTAGCATGCCACCACCTCACCTAGCATGCCCCCCACCTCACCTAGCATGCCACCCACCTCACCTAGCATGCCACCCACCTCCCCTAGCATCCCCCCCACCCACCTCCCCTAACAGACCTCACCACAAATTTGAGGAAATTGAATGGTTAATCAAAGTCCGCTCGCTTCACTTTTTTTCCGTGCCAGGAAAGAGAATTGATCTCTTCCTAATTTCCTTTGTATTTTTAGCCTGGGAGTCCCATTTAGAGTCTGTTCTCCCCGGTGAAGTTCAAAGCTTGTGTGGATTACACGTAGGATAAAAATCAAGTTAGAGTTCATTCACTGTGTTAAATTTTCTTTGAAAATATGCACGCAGACACGAGAACGACTTTCCAGTGTGGCATCTGTTTACATCCCAAAGTAGGTAATCAAGAGTTGTGTGAAGCCTCGTGGTGCGATCGCTGGCCGGCCCGGTTCACTGTGGTTCCAGGCTAGACTCCTCCAAAGTGGTGCTGGTTCTAGCTAGACTCCTCTACAGTGGCGCTGGTTCTAGCTAGACTCCTCTACAGTGGTGCTGGTTCTTGCTAGACTCCTCTACAGTGGTGCTGGTTCTAGCTAGACTCCTCTACAGTGGTGCTGGTTCTAACTAGACTCCTCTACAGTGGTGCTGGTTCTAACTAGACTCCTCTACAGTGGTGCTGGTTCTAGCTAGACTCCTCTACAGTGGTGCTGGTTCTAGCTAGACTCCTCTACAGTGGTGCTGGTTCTAGCTAGACTCCTCTACAGTGGCGCTTGTTCTAGCTAGACTCCTCTACAGTGGCGCTTGTTTTAAACTAGATTCATCCATAATTCGTCAACTTAATCTCTTCTCTTCAGAACTTTCCCTTAAACTCTGTAAACATTGACATATATAGACTGTTTACAAAAATAAATCAACTACGCAAAACAAACATTTAATCACGTTTTAAATAACATGCTGAGTGAACCAGAAGATGGCATTTGGTATTTAGCGAGATCGGAAAATAGTATCTTTAACATTTTGTTGCAAAGCTGGCACAGAGGTTGATACAAAGACCAGTCACCCTGCGAAGTTTGTGGAGACTAGCCGTGAGCGTCTGGCCTCTAACTCTGAACAGATTGATTGATTCATAAAGATTAAGCCACCCCAAAAGGGGGCACGGGCATGAATAGCCCATCAATAGACAGATGAGACATTCTCATTTATAGACAGTGACTATATCCCTAGTTATTAAACCATAGATATCCCATTCGCCTTACTGTGTGGCTTTAAACCCCGCTCTCTGTTTTCTAGATCATCTAACAATCATTACTTGAAGAATAATGCCTAAATATCCTCAATACTTAGATGCTAGCTAATCTTGGATAATTTTCTCAAACTTAGACAAGTTGGATGAATGAATACAAACTGTGACATCAATTGCCCAACTAAGAGAGTTTACAGTAAAGATTATTGATTAAAATTTGCAAATGCATAATAGGAAGGAATTCAGTGGTGAGTGGTTTCGCAAGCTTTTAAAAATACACAATATTATGTAATCTCACAAACCCATTGGACCTCCTTGTAAATAAACGAATATTATTATTAATATTATTATTATTATTATTATTATTATTATTATTATTATAGTTCGTTGGATGGTGGGCTTAGGAATATCAACCACGGAAATGGTATTAAGCCTTAGGCTCCTAATAACACCAATAACTTTTTTTCTGAACATCATTGAAGCAGTTCGAATGCAATTTTATTTTGATTCTAAACTCTTGGATTCACCGAGAACGGATTCCTGCAGTTATGATAACCCCAAAACAAGCACAGATGAAAAGACATTTTTCACATTTAATTGATACGTTTAAAGTGCAAATAAATTTATCTGTGCAATATAAAGTGCATTATATATTATATTATATTATATTATATATATATATATATATATATATATATATATATATATATATATATATATATATATATATATATATATATGCGAACAAGCCTGAATGGTCCCCAGGACTATATGCGAATGAAAACTCACACCCCAGAAGTGACTCGAACGCATACTCCCAGAAGCAACGCAACTGGTAACTACAGGGCGCCTTAATCCGCTTGACCATCACGGCCGTCAAAAGGAAGTGATAGCCGAGGCTATTTGAGCCACTTCCCCGACGGCAACTCGGATGGTAATCTTGGGCATAGCATTTCACCAAATCACCTCATTCTTTGGGGCACACGTGAGGAACACAAATGCGAACAAATGTTCGCATAACAGGAAATCCTGTTTACTAGGAAATCCTAGTAAACAGCACAGAAATCATCGATAGATACAGCGATAGCAGGCGGCTTGACGTTTGCGAGGCACTACACATCAAGAAGTCAACACCAGCAATCAACAGCCAATTATTGCACAACTATATTCTACCCACCTCAAGACTCCGCTCCAATATAGAAGCATCAAGAAATATATATATATATATATATATATATATATATATATATATATATATATATATATATATATATAAATATATATATATATATATATAAATATATATATATATATAAATATATATATATATATAAATATATATATATATATAAATATATATATATATATATATATATAAAAATATATATATATATATATATATATATATATATATATAAATATATATATATATAAATATATATATATATATATATATATATATATATATATATATATATATATATATATATATATATATATATATATATATATATATATATATATGTATGTATAGTAAACAACAGGAAATCCTGTTTACTAGGAAATCCTAGTAAACAGCACAGAAATCATCGATAGATACAGCGATAGCAGGCGGCTTGACGTTTGCGAGGCACTACACATCAAGAAGTCAACACCAGCAATCAACAGCCAATTATTGCACAACTATATTCTACCCACCTCAAGACTCCGCTCCAATATAGAAGCATCAAGAAATATATATATATATATATATATATATATATATATATATATATATATATATATATATATATATATATATATATATATATATATATATATAGCCTTTTGGAATATATGTAACTCTAAATTACTAACAATATTGATATGTAAGTTTGAGAGAACAGATGATCTCCTATACCTAGTCCTCTACTCTTCAAGGTGGCCAGGTGTACACAATAAGAGATGAGTCCCACTCATCCCCCCCCTACTCATCAACTCTGGCGTGTCCCCCCTCTTTCTGTGTCCCCCCCCCCCTCTCTCTTTGTCCCCCCCCCCCTCCTGTGTCCCCTCCCTCTATTTGTCCTTACTTCTGTGTTCGTCCTCCAAGTAACCATCCCTATCAGTACCCCCCCCCCCCACCAATCTCTTTGCCCCCCCCCCTCATTTCCCTACTCCCCCCACACTCTCCCCCCACCCCCATGCCCCTAAACCCCCCACTATCACCCCCACCTCAGGGCAACACTCGGCCACAGGCTCTGAGCTATAAACTCCTCGTTAAACCTTAAGAATTTGAGATTTTCAGCCATAAATGCTCGTTCTGCTATCGTGGTAATTCTTATTAACTTGGTGGGTGGTCAGTCAGGAGGTGGCGAGTCCTCCCTGGGCTGGTTTTTGTGGGGGTTTAAGTTCTCCAGGTTCTTCTTTTTTAAGGGTTTAAGTTCTCCATTTTTGTATTTTTTAGGGTTTAATTTCATCATTTTTTTCATTTTTTTTAGGGTTTAAATTCGTCATGTTTTTCTTTTTTAGGGTTTAAATTCTCCATTTTTAAATTTTATGGTTTAAGTTCTCCATATTTTAGGGTTTAACGAACATGTGCTGGGCTGAGTCTGTGAAATGGCCCGTGAATACATATACATATGTTAATATATACATTGCAACCTTTCTTAGTTAGCACATATTTTATTGTTAGTTTACTTAGGTTTTCGGGGACTAACAATCAAGCGGTTTACATTTATTCTGACAGCAAACCGCTCCCCTCCCCCTGTAGGAGAGACCAGACCCCCTCCCACCCCCCCCCCACCCCCTCTGTAGGAGACCAGATCATAACTAACTCTGTAAAACTAACCTTCCCCCCCCCACATATACTGATGGACTGAAAGTAAAGTACAAGGTTACCAGGGACCTGAAACACCAATTATGCGTTTCCTGAACGTATTGAATCTTTCAGGTCATCTTCCGCCTATATAATGCGAAAAAAATTATTTTCGGTAGCAAACAGTCTTGTTTAGTTCCAATTTGTACAAAATACTAATATGAACTAATCGGATTCGAGATGTGTGCTACAGATCAGCCAATCAAGACTATGCAAGAGAGCCAGCCAATTAGGGAGCAGCTCCTACTAGACCTCTGAACTATTAGACTGTGAAACAAAATTTTTTTAAGTTTGCAGCCCGCTGTGGGAATGAAGTGGTGTCATCAGCTGCTGTGGGACTGTGGGAGCAGAGTGGTGTCAGCAACTGTAAACCCTCTTTTGGGCTTTCCCAAAGACCAAAGGAGAGTTTACCTCTTTTGGCCTTTGGGAAAGCACCGTTGGACTGGGGTCGTTCAAGATCTGGAAAAAACGTGCATAAAAGTACATTCATTAGTCTTCAGTCTTTAGAAGACTTGAAGATAAAGTTCTTCATCAGTAGAAGACTAATGAAGAAGACTGAAGGCAGGTAGGTTAGTCGCCCACCTGCCTCAAGACCCATATGTCACCTTCCACCAGATCCCGGCCATCAAACCTATGGTGCAGAGTTGATGTCTTGGGAGACAAATGGTATTCCAGGCACAACAGTCACCCCTAACCGGGAGATTTTTCCCCCTCGACAATTTTTTTAACATCAGCATGTGTCTTGAACTCACGAGAGTAGAGGAGAATAACGCTCTTTGAAAAGAAGATGGAATAAGATTACAAACTGAAATACGTCACCGAAAAACATAACATGATTATCTTTGAGATGATAAGTCGCTGGTGAGTGGCTTGTCTAAGGAGCGACTTGAGAGGGACACGCTACCCAGCTCATGTCACAGTAGTGATTGATTGATTGATGAAGATTAAGCCACCCCAAGAGGTGCCACGGGCATGAATAGCCCGTAACACATTGATGTGTTTGTTGATCAATTAAATCTGCGGTTGGTGAGATGATTGACATAGTTCTCCACTCTACACACGCGTCTGCATCACGTATAATGTTTGAAGCATATACTTCCACTACACATAAGGGGCATAACTGGCCGACCCCTCACAGCGTTCAAGAGAGAACTGGATAAGCACCTCCAAAGGATACCTGATCAACCAGGCTGTGACTCATACGTCAGGCTGCGAACAGCCGCGTCCAACAGCCTGGTTGATCAGTCCAGCAACCAGGAGGTCTGGTCGACGACCGGGCCGCGGGGACGCTAAGCCCCGGAAGCACCTCAAGGTAAGGTAAGGTATATATGATCTCTGTGAACGACTATACAAGAAATAGAAGAACCACGTGAACGAGGAAATGCAAAATAAATTAAAAAAAAAAAGACATCAAGTATATTTTTCATATTTTTCGTAAAATTTACGACCATTTATTCCTATACATGAATATATGATCGTAAAGAAGCCCAACAATGTCTATTCCTCTTTTATTTGATTAATAAATTTGACAAACTTTTAGGTAACCTACAGTAAAGACGAAATAATAATAGTTCATTGTGTTGGGGGACAGGCAGCCAGAGTGTGTATATATACATATTAGGCACATATCAAGGTCCTCCTTCCCCTCAAGAGGTCGAACTACTGACCGCCCCCCCCCCCCCACCCCACCCCTAACAAGCTGACTAACTCCTGAGAGCCAATTTACTGCTAGGTAAACTGGAGGCCTTATAGGTGATAGGAAATGCCCCCCACACAACCATTTCGGTCTCGCCCGGGATTAGAACCCGGAATTCCCAATTGTAAGTCGAGAACCTACCCGACTGTGTTACCCCCTTTTCTTCCACACGTCATCAAGAAAACATGAGACGATGAGTCACAATAACGTGGCTGATGATATGGTGACCAGACCCCCCCCCCCCACGTCAGAAGATGGAGAAGCGACGATGACGTTTCGGTCTAATGGACGGACCGAAGTCAAAACCAAAAGTCGTGTAGTGATTACACGACTTGATAATGGTCCACGACGGACCGAAACGTTGTCGTTTCTCTATTTCCTGTTGTGTGGGTTCGGTCATCAAGAAGACATGATAGAGATATCGTATTAGACAACAGCTACAAAAGATAACAGCTTTTGGGCTATTGACAACATCAATAGCCCAAAGTACCCCCTTTGGAGAAGCAAAGTGGCGAGACTCCCCCACACATAATGTTTCCCCACAAAAGGATTATTCTAAAATTAGCAAAAAAAAAAAAAGACATGGGTAATTTTGAAAGTCAAAGAAGGCTTTTTCCGGGATTAGAAAATCTAACCAATTAAAAAATAGGGGGGTGGTGTGGTGAGAGAGGAAGACTGACTTCAGTCTTCCTGAAGACTTCTGGAAGACTGACTTCAGTTCAGTAAGGGAAGGAGAAAGGGGAGAATTTATATAATAGGAGTGTCATTATGTAATTGTTTAAGGGAAAGTTTCATTACTGGTATATAATGAAAGATATTCATCTTCCTACTACTAACTAGTTAACCAACCAAACAACTGATTACATTATCTAAGTAATAACATTAGGGATAATCTTCTAGGTAATTAATAAGCCAAGCTTCAGGGTTAAGTGATAATCTAACTGCATATGTTTAACAGAAGCTAAAGTTGGTCAATGGATATTTCTGAGTCTGGACAAAACATGATAATATCTCCAGCTGTCCAGAGGATCTGACCAAAGACCTGTCCTGAAGGACTGTCGATCACGGGAGTGGCAACGAGAGAGAGAGAGAGAGAGAGAGAGAGAGAGAGAGAGAGAGAGAGAGAGAGAGAGAGAGAGAGAGAGAGAGAGAGAGAGAGACAGAGAGAGAGAGAGAGAGAGAGAGAGAGAGAGAGAGAGAGAGAGAGAGAGAGAGAGAGAGAGAGAGAGAGAGAGAGAGAGAGAGAGAGAGAGAGAGAGAGAGAGAGAGAGAGAGAGAGAGAGAGAGAGAGAGAGAGAGAGAGAGAGAGAGAGAGAGAGAGAGAGAGAGAGAGAGAGAGAGAGTGAGTGAGAGAGAGAAAGAGAGAGAGAGAGAGACACAGAGAGAGACAGAACACAACATAAAACACAATTACCTAATTACCGGAATCATTATCTAAAACTGTGGCAAATTAGAAGCTAGTTAGCTAGAAACAACTATACCACCCAACAACCAGTATTGCCACGCATGCATAACTACCCAGAAAATGAATATGTAAACCGGTAAATATGTAAAAAAAAAAAAAGTAAAGACTAGGACCTGCACCCTGGAATATCCATCTACAACCCGCACACCCAAATTTCCACCACAATTAACGACGCCGCGAACATGTCCCCGGAGCGAGCGAAGGACTGTGTTTTGGCCTCGTCTGAGGGCCGCTGCGGCGAGGTGCTCGTTACCCAGGGCTCATTACCTGCCTATTTTACACATGAACATACTCCAATGTTTACGCTATTTACATGTAATGGTATGTTCCCCCCCCCCCCCCTTCGTTAAGGGCTCCCCCGCCCCCCCTACCCCCACCACTACCCTCACCCGTTCGCAGTGGCTTGTATCTCCTTGTTGAGCGGCTGTACTCACCTATATGTGCTGACGGGCTTCAACGGTGATGGGACCATCTGGTCACCACTTGGTCCGGGAGACATCTCCCGTCACGCTGGGTGCAGTCGCACCTCCACTGATCTCCAGTATCATCTATTGATACTGGTGATGGCTCAAAAGGGCCACCACTTACGAGCTATTCATGCCCGTGCCACCTTTTGGGTGGTTTCATCTTCATAACACATTCACAAGGGAGACATCTCCCGTCATGCAGGGTGCATTCGCACCTCCACAGATCTCCAGTATCATCTATTGATACTGCTAATGGCTCAAAAGGGCCATCACTTACGGGCTATTCATGCCCGTGCCACCTTTTGGGTGGCTTAATCTTTATCAATCAATCAACGGTGATGGGGTTCCAACGGTGACGGGGTTCCAACGGTGACGGGATTCAACGGTGATGGGATTCAACGGTGATGGGGTTCAACGGTGACGGGATTCAACGGTGATGGGGTTCAACGGTGATGGGATTCAACGGTGACGGGCTTCAATGGTGAGGGGCTCCAGCACTGACGGACTCCAACACTGACGGGCTTCAACGCGGACAGGCTTCAACGCCGACCTGCTCGAAGCAACGCCGTCGCTATACCAAGAAGTACAATTGGTTTGAAAAAATTTTGCACTGAGTTTGCTTACGGCTCATCGGCGTTGAAGTGCATTTTGACCTTTCTGAGACACTTAAGTGACTCCTAACTGCATCGGCTCGGTCTGTTCTGGCTTATTAAAAGTGTTTTTTTGTTTTGGTTCATATAAGGACAAGTTTCGTCAAAAGGTATGTAGCTATATCATAGTCTTTCTTATCTTGTTTTGCTACTGTGTTGTGAGGCACAGTTCTCACAGTCTTTCTTCATAGCTCAAGTCCTACAATACACCAACGCACCTCGTTATTTGTAATATTTCTAATTTTGCGTTGTTTATTTTGTGTGTGTGTGTGTGTGTGTGTGTGTGTGTGTGTGTGTGTGTGTGTGTGTGTGTGTGTGTGTGTGTGTGTACTCACCTATTTGTGCTCGCGGGGGTTGAGCTCTTTGGTTCCGCCTCTCAACTGTCAATCAACTGGTGTACAGATTCCTGAGCCTACTGGGCTCTATCATATCTACATTTGAAATTTGTGTGTACTCACCTAATTGTGCTTGCGGGGGTTGAGCTCTGGCTCTTTACTCCCGCCTCACGTGTGTGTGTGTGTGTGTGTGTGTGTGTGTGTGTGTGTGTGTGTGTGTGTGTGTGTGTGTGTGTGTGTGTGTGTGTGTGTGTGTGTGTGTGTGTGTTTTGGTTCTATGTCTGTGTGGGAAATTCGAGTTGTTATCCAATCTGAGCAATTAACAACCAAGTACTTATATCCTGTTGGGTGAACAGAGGCAGCAGGAACGCGATTTTTTTATTAGTCTCTTTCATACCCATTAGGTCTAATGCCGCACCATTCCCCAGATCCAGACAAAAACAGCTGTCGCGAACTCTCAGGTACCTATATATTGATAGGTGAACAGAGGTATCAGGCGAGATGAAACGTTGCCTAAACGCTTATGTTCTGCAGAAAGGTAAGGTATGGAAATTAGCAGCAGAGAGTTCTAACGCGTGTATTTAACTCTATAGCACTTGGAAGAGCTAGAAAGACAAGGCTCTGGTATAGGACGGAGGAAAGAAATGTTTGTTTTCACTTTCGCAAATAGTAGTTTCAAAGCGTTATATGACAAAGAGTGCTGGGAAGACGGGACACCACAAGCGTAGCTCTCATCTTGTAACTACACTTAGGTAATTACACTTAGGTAATTACACACACACACGCGGTCCTACTGATACAAATAGCTGACTAAATAATACAATATTTAGAGTCACCTTTTAATTACAAATTAACATCATGATTTTCGGTTAAATCATTTAAATAACAAATCTACTTGACTTATTTTATGATATTATTAATTAGATATACGAAGAAAGGCAGACAACAGTCAGCTTGATTTACTGAAACTATTTGCTAAAGTTCCTCGTTAATGATTTCTTTTACAAATTAAGCTGCAGAGGTAGTAACAGTTGTTTGTTGTTGTGGATGATAAACGAGTTATTAAGATGCAAATAGCATGTACCATTAAGTGGAAAAGCATCTTATTGACAAGACGTAACATATTGAGCTACATTTGGATCTCTTTAATGACCAGTTTGTGTTTGATTTACATAAATTACATTAATAGTATCGCAACATCGACATTTGCTCAAGACACTAATCAAAGAACAAAGCAGCAACAACAATTCAGAGAGGCTGAGATTTAATGGTTTTCTTGCAAGGATATCCCTGCGCGGGCCCTAAGCCTCTGGCTGGCCCACTGAGACACGTCTAAGATGACACTTGAACACCTCACGTAATGTGGCACAATGTTGCACATTCAATGTTCCACAGTGTGTTGACCAGACTACACACTAGAAGGTGAAGGGACGACGATGTTTCGGTCCGTCCTGGACCATTCTCAAGTCGATTGTGATGAGTAATTGATTGATTGATGAAGATTAAGCCATCCAAAAGATGGCACAGGCATGAATAGCCCGTAAGTGGTGGCCCTTTGGAGCCATTACCAGTATCAAGAGCTGATACTGGAGATCTGTGGAGGTGCGACTGCACCCTGCGTGACGGGAGATGTCTCCCGTGTGGACCAAATGGGTGATGAGTAATGATTGATGAAGATTAAGCCACCCAAGAGGTGGCACGGGCATGAATAGCTCGTAAGAGTGATGAGTAAGTGGATACAGGCAATAAACAGGCTAGAGAGTGGTGAGGAGCAGAGTGTAGTAGTAGAGGGGATAGTAGAAGGAATAAGAACTGCAGAGGGCCTATTGGCACATACGAGGCAGCTCCTCTTATAACCATTATAACCAAATGTTTCCACAATGTTTCACGGGTTGTAATGTTGATAAATGTAGGAGTTAAACACTGGAAACCAAAATTATAAATCAAACTACCGGAAATATACCTTAGAGCTAGTGGAATTAAATTTAAAAAGATACTTGGAATAGATGTAAAACAATGCTCTGAGGATGCAGAAAAGACAACCAATAGAATGTTAACCCGTACTAATAGGTCGTGTTTTTCACGTTATGTTAATCAAAACAATACAAACACAACCAAGTACGAAAAGTAACTTCACGACCACACATCACATTCACTCTAAACAAAATCTACGACTTACGGGTTATTCATGCCCGTGCCACCTCTTGGGTGTCCAAATCTTCGTCAATCATTCAATCAAAGGTTTCCCCAGAGACAATTGAAGAGTGACCTGCATGAAGGTATCGCTTCATGCAGGTCGGCGTTCAATCCCCGACCGTCCACAAGTGGTTGGCATCATTCCCTCCTTCTTCCCCCCCCCCCGTCCCATTTCATATCCTTATCCTGACTCCTTCCAAGTGCTATGTAGTCATAATGGCTTGGCGCTTTCCCTGATAGTTTCATTCCAAATATCTACCACCTACGGGCTATTCATGCCCGTGTCACCTCTTGTGGCGGCTTAATCTTCAATAGCAACAATATGAAAAGTAACGGCTCACAAGAAATGGCGTTTTCTATGCATCGGACTCAATAGATTAGGTCAAATGTTCGAAGCTCTGGTTCGAGCGGTTAGGTCAGGAGATTAAATATTTTGGCCAATCAAGAGAATGGGCTGAAAAGTGGCAATTAAGTTCCTTCCCAGTTACCATTCATGAGGTCTCACCCCCCTCACACTATTCTCCCAAACCGTCCTCTTTCTTCCAGGAGCGTCGCATTTTGACCTATTCTCTACCGTAGGGCCAAAAGATTGTCGTACTAGAAAAAGATAGCGGCTCGCGAAATAGGTCCCAATGTACCGTTTTCTCTTTTGGGGCCCCTGGCTGGTAGGTTAGGATAAGGGACACTTTAGCACGACAGTTTCTTGACGTTGGGAAATCTTAAAGGGGGCCGGGTAGATGGTCCACTACACCGTCCTCCTCTGCAGTGTAAACTACACCTTAGGTCACTGTAGTTGATGAAGAACATTGCAACAATAAAAACAAAATTAGGGTGTTACAAATAAAATGTTTGTATCAGAATTAATTCTCTAGAGAATAGATCGTGCATTTATGATATATTATGCATGACTATACGAATATTTATCAACAGCAATGAGATAACATAGAGCTCTGGCTCTTTGGTCCCGCCTCTCAACTGTCAACCAACTTGGTGTACAGGTTCCTGAGCCTACTGGGCTCTATCATATCTACACTTGAAACTGTGTATGGAGTCAGCCTCCACCACAACACTGCCTAATGCATTCCTTGGTCCCGCCTCTCAACTGTCAATCAACTGGTGTACAGGTTCCTGAGCCTACTGGGCTCTATCATATCTTCACTTGAAACTGTGTATGGAGTCAGCCTCCACCACATCACTGCCTAATGCATTCCCCTTGTTAACTACTCTGACACTGAAAACATTTCTTTCTGATTTCTGAGATGAGAGTTCTGTCAATCCAGAATACAGACGCCCTTTAAAGCTTTCAAAATAAACTAATTACGTGAAATCAGTTTACAATAAGTTGATCCATTTCGTTGTGAAGGACGAAGAAGAGTCAGAGGTTATTTAATTAAAAATTTTAAAAGTATCCATACTGGGAAAAGCTTCTTAATTCATAAACATACAACGATATACAAAAAACATAAAAATACACAAATAAAGCAAACAGGAATACACAATCTTTGCGTGAAAAAATACACAAAACTTAGCATACACAAATACACAAAGCTATGAATGCAACAATACACAGACATGGCATACACGAGTATACATACGTAGCATAAGAAAATACACAAACATACCATACAACAATACAGTAACAGACAATAAAACACGGACTTTGAACCCATCAGCAAACAGGTTTTCACCAATGGCACAAAATTCGCTGTTTACTTAATCAAGTAGTGAACATACGGAACAACAGACTAGGTGGTATACCTCATATAGTTATACCGAGTTTACCTTTATAAATTGATTATACATTTATCTTCAACATTGTTGAAGATCAATGTTCAATGTTCAACATTGTATTTATCTTATACATTGTTTGCCAGTAGTGAAAAAAGCTAAGTTGGTTCCACTCTTCATTTTCCTATTAAGATTTCTTTGTTACCATTTGCCAAACTACATCCTTGGGTAAACCTCGCATACATTATACAGCACCGTGTACTGATGCTGTAGTACTAATAGTGCTGTAGTATAATTATACAGTATACAATGAACGACGACTGAGCTGATCGGTACTAGGAACCTTCCTTACGATGAATGACAATAAACTAATGCTAATTTACATTCACTACAAACTGTATGTACACAGTATTGAGAGAGAAGAAGATATGGTTGAAATATACAAACGAATGAAAGATTTCAAGACTTCATTTCTCCTTACTAAAGACATGTTCTTTATTATTTAAAACATATATATTCCTTTCTAGACATTTTTAGTCATTGCATCAATGTCTTTGAAGAGTCAGCAAGTCTCTGGCATGGATATAAACTCCAGGACCTTCTAGTTGTATCCTTTCCTCAACAGACAGGCATCTCGATCCTCCCCAGTAAAGGATTCAAGATCAAACCTTAAGATACACTAATCATCAACCTCAACCATTGATGATTTCAGTATCAGTACAAACACAGTATCCGATCCTATATCCTTCGATTGATGGAGTATCTCTAGCTGACGTTCCCTCTGTCTCTCTCTCTCTGTCTCTCTCTCTCTCTCTCTCTCTCTCTCTCTCTCTCCACTCTATCACTGATGCTCCTCCATCTCAACAACCAGAGATGCAGCCTCTCTCTCGCTCCTGAGAACAATTCAGACTCGGTCGTTAAAACGCCTCCCTCAGGAACCTTACATTATAAGTTCTTCGAAGATCTCTTTCATGTGATATCTGGGTGAGCGAGCGTGTTGCATATCTTGACAAGACCCCATCACCAGTTGGATACAATCAGCGTAAATAAGACCAGGCAGACTAATAGGTATTATCATCCCTGTCTATATAGATTATCCCGATAATGCTATCTAATGGTTGCAGCTTCGATAGACCTCTGACAGCCTTCGATATCTAGCGCTAATTGCTTTTAACAATAAGGCTTTTTATTCGCCACACAGATAACCAATTTAATTGGCTTCACATGGCCTTCTATGTAATGTTTACCAATCATTCAGGCTGAACGAAAACACCGCTTCTGGCCACACATAATTTCGTTCATATAGACGACGTAACTGTAACATGTGTAGTCATATAGTATTTCGTGCAAGTTTTTTTTTTTACGCTTTATTTATTTTTGCTACATGTTTTTGATCACTTATTTTTGGTATGAGCTGTTTCGTACAGGTCAATAGGAGCTACCTCGGATGGACCAATAGGAGCTGCCTCATATGGACCAATAGGAGCTGCCTCATATGGACCAATAGGAGCTGCCTCATATGGACCAATAGGAGCTGCCTCATATGGACCAATAGGAGCTGCCTCATATGGACCAATAGGAGCTGCCTCATATGGACCAATAGGAGCTGCCTCATGTGGACCAAAGGAGCTGCCTCATATGGACCAATAGGAGCTGCCTCATATGGACCAATAGGAGCTGCCTCATATGGACCAATAGGAGCTGCCTCATGTGGACCAAAGGAGCTGCCTCATATGGACCAATAGGAGCTGCCTCATATGGACCAATAGGAGCTGCCTCATATGGACCAATAGGAGCTGCCTCATATGTACCAATAGGAGCTGCCTCATATGGACCAATAGGAGCTGCCTCGTATGGACCAATAGGAGCTGCCTCGTATGGCCTAATACGAGCCGTGTCGTATGAACCAATATGCCTTCTGCAGTTTTCTCAATCTATGTGCTATTTCCGTAATCATTTACGAGGGAAGATCCGAGGAGATGACACCACATCGTAACAAGTTTGGCCCTTGTATACGAGCCGTTGGCCCTACTTGGCTCCCTCTAAGCAGACTAGGAGAGAAATGATTGATGTGTGAGGCACATCACTCACTGAGATCGACTTGAGAATGGTCCAGGACGGACCGAAACGTCGTCGTCCCTTCACCTTCTAGTGTGTGGTCTGGTCAACCCTCACTGACTTACTGAAGTCCACCATTGAACCCTTGCTTATCTGACCGAAGGTCCCTACGATATATGCCTCGAGGATATATAGTTAAGGTATCGTAAGGACGTGGGTTCGATACCCCTCAGGACGTGCAGGGTCCGAGGGGATGTTACTATACAGTTTTCCCCTCAATATAGCAGAAGTGATTTAAAATTATCTTGAAAACATCACGTGGAAAACATCTTGAAAACATATATATATATATATATATATATATATATATATATATATATATATATATATATATATATATATATATATATATATATATATATATATATATATATATATATATAATCCCTATAGCATTTGCAACCTTTCTTACTTTAATGCACTAAGCACACTGAGGCAACGTTCGCTTGTAAGGCGTTGAGTGGGAGGGAGACACGATTGCGTGCACGCAAATAGATGAATAATGCAGACGATGAGTCACAACAACATGGCTTCAAGATATGATAATTAAACCCCCCCCCCCCCACCAGAAGATGAAGAGACGACGACGTTTCGGTCCGTCCTGGACCATTTTCAAGTCGATTGTGGCTCCTCACTTTCAAGTCGAGGGGTCTGCTTAAGATACTGTGAGGGGTGTGATTCAACTTCTACGAGCAGGGCTTGATTAGAATACTACGAATGTGTAGTTGAGTTACTGTTGATGCTACTGTGAGGGTGTTATTTGGCACTGTGAGGGCGTTAATATGGCACTGTGAGGGCGTTATATGGCACTGAGATTAGGCCGCAGCTGGCGGCAGTGAACAGTAGCCTGCGGTCAACGTAGCGAGAGAGAGAGAGAGAACACCGTCCAGTGATAATGGGGGTGTCTCCAATGGTGCTCATATTAATCAGTTGTCGGGAGGTAAACGATGACCAGCAGAGACGACCCCATCACCAGGACAGCATTATATATTATGCCCCATGATAATTAAGCCCCCCAACTCCCCCTAATGGTCCATATATACACGCCTCTCGCCTGGGATAAATGAGGGTCGTACAATGAGGCTCAATTTTCGTCGCATTTGACGATTGATGATCAGTCCAGTATTGGTCAAGTATAATTGTGGTCAATGTTAGTGTTGTTCGCTGGCAAGTCCAATATTGGTCAAGGTTTGTGTCGTTTGATTGTAAGTCCAATATTGATCAAGGTTTGTGTCGTTTGATTGTAAGTCCAACAGTGGTCAATGTTTGTGTCGTTTGATTGTAAGTCCAACAGTGGTCAAGGTTTGTGTCGTTTGATTGTAAGTCCAACAGTGGTCAATGGTTGTGTCGTTTGATTGTAAGTCCAATATTGGTCAAGGTTTGTGTCGTTTGATTGTAAGTCCAATATTGGTCAAGGTTTGTGTCGTTTGATTGTAAGTCCAATATTGGTCAAGGTTTGTGTTGTTTGATTGTAAGTCCAACAATGGTCAGTGTTCGAAGCCGAGGACCGAGCCAGTGAAATATAATTTGTCTGATTCTTGCATTTTTTTTTACTGTGTTTAATTGGTAATGTTTTTACCATTGCTAATGGCTCTAAGTGTATAGAAAATGGGCCGTTCCTCTTAACATTTATCTTGGTCTTTATCTCAGCTTACGGAAGGTGTTTTGTAGATACCTGAAGGCTGCCGTTCACTTTTAACATACTGTACCAGTGGTGGGATGGGTGGCCACACCCTGTACCAGTGGTGGGATGGGTGGCCACACACTGCACCAGTGGTGGGATGGGTGGCCACACCCTGCACCAGTGGTGGGATGGGTGGCCACACCCTGCACCAGTGGTGGGATGGGTGGCCACACACTGCACCAGTGGTGGGATGGGTGGCCACACCCTGCACCAGTGGTGGGATGGGTGGCCACACCCTGCACCAGAGGTGGGATGGGTGGCCACACACTGTACCAGAGGTGGGATGGGTGGCCACACACTGCACCAGTGGTGGGATGGGTGGCCACACACTGCACCAGTGGTGGGATGGGTGGCCACATACTGTACCAGTGGTGGGATGGGTGGCAACACCCTGCACCAGTGGTGGGATGGGTGGCCACACCCTGCACCAGTGGTGGGATGGGTGGCCACACCCTGCACCAGTGGTGGGATGGGTGGCCACACACTGCACCAGTGGTGGGATGGGTGGCCACACACTGTACCAGTGGTGGGATGGGTGGCCACACACTGCACCAGTGGTGGGATGGGTGACCTCACACTGCACCAGTGGTGAGATGGGTGACCACACACTGCACCAGTGGTGGGATGGGTGGCCACACACTGTACCAGTGGTGGGATGGGTGGCCACACACTGCACCAGTGGTGGGATGGGTGGCCACACACTGCACCAGTGGTGGGATGGGTGGCCACACACTGCACCAGTGGTGGGATGGGTGGCCACACACTGCACCAGTGGTGAGATGGGTGGCCACACACTGCACCAGTGGTGGGATGGGTGGCCACACACTGCACCAGTGGTGGGATGGGTGGCCACACCCTGCACCAGTGGTGAGATGGGTGGCCACACACAGTACCAGTGGTGGGATGGGTGGCCACACACAGTACCAGTGGTGGGATGGGTGACCACACACTCTACCAGTGGTGGGATGGAAGTGGAGAGGCCAGACATAATACTTGGCTAGAGACAGCATCCAGTGAAAAAATAATTTACACGAACGTGGCCTAACAAGGAACAAGTATTTCTTATTTTTCTTACAGGAATATTCCTGGACGAGCCCTAAACCCCTAGCTGGGTCACTACTGCTCATTTCAGTCTTAGGTGATGGATGGGTGCTTAAGATTCTTCTGCTCAGATTATATCTAATGTATTTAACAACCTCTGAGCCGCTACATCTCAGTGATTATGTTATTGCAACACACTGATAGATAATGTTCCAGTGATCTGTTTGACATTTCTCCAGAATGCGAACGAGTGATGCGATATACGACAATCGAAAATCCCTAACATAGAGGGTCAATTGAACACCAGTACGCGAGTCATACCAGACGCAAGACCCAATAACGTGAGTCTTTTACCGCCAAACTAAGACCTCTTTGTTGAGGACCGGGTTCAGGAGCTACGGCCACCGGTGAGGGGGGAGGGGGACAGACAGACAGCGGATGGGCGGAGGTGAGAGAAGCGATATTTTACACGACAGTAGCGACGTGATCAGTGGAGCGAGGAGAGGCCGGCCCGGGGTGGAGGCCACAAGGACCTCCGTCACACCCCCATCGTGATGATGGGATCCTCTGCACACAAGGACCTTCTGCTTGTTGCTGGTGGTGGTGGTGGTAGTGGTGGTGATGGTGGTGTTGGTGGTGGTAGTGGTGGTGATTTTTAGATTTTAATTACCAAAGATATTAATTACAAGCAAAGAAGACTTGATAGCGAAAGACCGCCTGTATTGCTAAGCCTCACCGCCTCACTCTCTTCGACCACAGCGCCTCACAATACATGTACTGTGCAAGAGCTGCACCTCACAATACAAGTACTGTGCAGCGTCGTCTGTCACGGCGCTGTGCACCACCTGTCCCTCCACCACCATTCCTGTCACCACCTGACCCTTTACCTGTCCCTTCGCCACCCGTCCCAACACCGTCCCCCGCTACCAAGTGACAACCACCACCCACAGCAGCTTCCGGTGAGACTATAAGACCGTCCAGGAATACATTTTTACCATACAATACCTGGTTGATACCTGGTTGATACCTGGTTGATGGGGTTCTGGGAGTTCTTCTACTCCCCAAGCCCGGCCCGAGGCCAGGCTTGACTTGTGAGTTTGGTCCACCAGGCTGTTGCTTGGAGCGGCCCGCAGGCCCACATACCCACCACAGCCCGGTTGGTCCGGCACTTC
This sequence comes from Procambarus clarkii, assembly GCF_040958095.1. Taxonomy (NCBI): domain Eukaryota; kingdom Metazoa; phylum Arthropoda; class Malacostraca; order Decapoda; family Cambaridae; genus Procambarus; species Procambarus clarkii. The sequence goes on from NC_091186.1 coordinate 13,907,197, forward strand.
TTGGAGGAATAAATCTAGTTTCCTCTTGAAAATGTCCACGGTTGTTCCGGCAATATCGCGCCAAAAGAGCAAGTCGATCGCGCCCGTCTGTATCGTCCCTTCCCCCCAGCCTCCCCACCTGCCCCTTAGGGGATCGTAAATATTTTGAAAGCTGTGTAGCAAAGTCGAGTCCGGGAGGTATAGACTTTACAGCGGTCACTTAAGCCGTTGAGAGCCGGGAACGACAAGTTGGGCGCCCCTTGGTACGAGAGCTTGGCACGGAGGCGCGGCAGGCGTGAAATGGTTAGCCTCTGGAAAAATGGGCGTGTAATGTTCTCAAGCTGAGAATTAAAGCCCCTGAAAGATATTCAGGCGAGTCCCTAAATCATGAGGGCAAGGGGGCAATCAGCGGTGTCGCTACACGACCCGGCAACAACGCCGCCCACCGACCTCCACTTAACGAAACAACTGAACGGTAATTAGAATTGTACGTAATGATGATTAATTACGGGTTGAGTACAAGGTCACCACCAGAGGCGCTGCTTCCTGCACGGACGCATCAATTAAGACCCGGGTTGCCTTTCCTCTTTGCAAATAAGGTGTAATTTAGCGAGTATTCACCTCATCTTGCGCAGACATTAGTGCCGTGGAGGCTATACTTCCCCTTTCCTCAAACCTCCTGCGTCACGCCCTGCTTTAAGGGGCGGCCTTCGCCTCCTGCGTCACGCCCTGCTTCTGGGGGCTGCCCTCGCCTCCTGCGTCACGCCATGCTTCAGGGGGCTGCCCCTCAACTCTTGCGTCACGCCCTGTTTCAAGGGGCTGCCCTCGTCTCCTGCGTCACGCCCTGCTTCTGGGGGCTGCCCTCGCCTCCTGCGTCACGCCCTGCTTCTGGGGACTGCAGGGGGCGGCCCATACCTCCTTCTGCTTCCTTGTGCTTCACGCTAGTACCGAACTGCTCGTTCTAAGGTGACAAGCACCACTTTGTTATCGACTGGCCAATGAAACTTGCAGCAAAGAAAATTATGAGTTTGGACCATCTAATGCAATTATTAAAAATATACAAGTTGAGATTACTCCAGATTTAGAAGAACTAAGAAATCCCCGAAGACCTGAAAGCTACAGTATTAAAAGCTATGACAACTTTTTAATAATTGGTATGTGTATGGTCATCCATAGTAATATAAATTAATCATATCGTGACGTTGTACATATATATATCTGTGCACATTCTCTGTCTTCGATCATCAACACATTCTGGGGTTATACCGACCCAACATCACCCCAGAGACACACAGCTCACATAACATCGATCCAGACTTTAGTTCGACTCAAAATGTGGACCAACAAAGCCCATATCTCTCTGTGACTGTTTAGTTCCTACGTAATCCCAAATAGCCAGCTGAAAGGGGGGGTGCTTCCTGCTGCTTTCACTGCTCATTAGTTGCTGTACTCTATCCTGTAGATCTGCCACACCATTATGTGTATCACTCACTCTTAAGCTCTCATCGCAAAGAATTAATTTTACATTTCTGGAAAAGTTGGAGGGGCCAGTTGCAAGTGTCTGAAGACCAAACCAACACACACCAGAAGATGAGGAGACGACGACGTTTCGGACCGTCCTGGACCATTATGAAGTTGATTATACAATAGTGATTGTGATTTTTGTGATTGTGATTTAATTGTGATTATCACAATCGACTTTATAGTGGTCCAGGATGGACCGAAACGTCGTCGTCTCCTCATCTTCTGATGTGTGGCTTTATCTTCATATCTTCAGCCACGTTATCGTGACTCGTCGTCTACAAGTGAGTGACTGAAAAAGAGTTGAATGAGTTTGCTGGATGGGTGAGTCCTTTCAGGAAAAACAAATAAATAATTCGTTTATGAATTATTTCCTCAAGTGTAGGAGTGGACACCATGTTCAAGTATGACATTACAATGAGTACAAGTAACGACTCTGGACCATTTCCTCCACTCACAATTCAGCTTACAAAGGTCAGGATATTGTAGGTGCCCAAAGTTCACATCCATACAAGCTTATAGTCATTGACTCTTAAATACCTTTGTTTTTGACCAGATGTCAATATGACCGAATTCACTGATGGGGGCATCTGTTCTGACCTTCACGTCTTTAATAGTACCAGATTTTTTTTAGGAGGCCCCTTTGAGGACAAAATAGGCCTCCAGATGCTACTCAGAAGATTTTAGTGGACAGTAATTCTAGTTTGGCATCAGTATAAAACGAATCCAGCGAGTTGACAGCATTCCATAAGGGGAGAGGTTTTCAAACAGGCTCCCGGAAGCTTAATGATTCCGTCGTGAGATACTTTAGTGGAATTTAAAGTGAGAGAGAGAGAGAGAGAGAGAGAGAGAGAGAGAGAGAGAGAGAGAGAGAGAGAGGAAGAGAGAGAGAGAGGAAGAGAGAGAGAGAGAGGAAGAGAGAGAGACAGAGAGAGGGAGAGAGAGACAGAGAGAGGGAGAGAGAGACAGAGAGAGAGGAAGAGAGAGAGAGAGGAAGAGAGAGAGAGAGAGAGAGAGAGAGAGAGAGAGAGAGAGAGAGAGAGAGAGAGAGGGAGAGAGAGAGAGAGAGAGAGAGAGAGAGAGAGAGAGATGGGATGAAATAATAATTGCAGGAGCGGACAACTTTACTTCAACAATTCTATGTGATCTCCTCCACTTGTGTAAAATATGTCAACACTTAGGACGTCTCTCTTAGGACGTCTCTCTTAGGACATCTGTCTTAGGACGTCAGTCTTAGGACGTCAGTCTTAGGACGTCAGTCTTAGGACGTCTGGAAATGTATCTGACTAAACATTCAAACTAAAGAAGGAACTGATGAATCGTTTAGACTACTCGATATTAAAAACTCAGCGAATCGACGGATCAGAAGGATCAGAATCGGCGAAAAACAGCGAATCAGAAGGAGTTTTGTCATAGTACTCAAGTCCCAAGTCCGATTTGGCTGTTCTGTTATTTCAACAACAAGATTTTCATCGTCAAAAGATTCAAGATTTTTGGCCTTGGTGTTACAATGCTGGGAAAAGGTCACAGACTTGTGTTGGGGGGTACAGTGACATGAGTGGGGTACAGTGACATGAGTGGAGTACAGTGACATGAGTGGGTACAGTGACATGAGTGGAGTACAGTGACATGAGTGGAGTACAGTGACATGAGTAGGCACAGTGACACGAGTGGAGTACAGTGACATGAGTGGAGTACAGTGACATGAGTGGAGTACAGTGACATGAGTGGGCACAGTGACACGAGTGGAGTACAGTGACACGAGTGGAGTACAGTGACATGAGTGGAGTACAGTGACATGAGTGGAGTACAGTGACATGAGTAGGCACAGTGACACGAGTGGAGTACAGTGACATGAGTGGAGTACAGTGACACGAGTGGAGTACAGTGACATGAGTGGGCACAGTGACACGAGTGGAGTACAGTGACATGAGTGGGCACAGTGACATGAGTGGGCACAGTGATATAAGTGGGCACAGTGACACGAGTGGAGTACAGTGACATGAGTGGAGTACAGTGACATGAGTGGGCACAGTGACACGAGTGGAGTACAGTGACATGAGTGGAGTACAGTGACATGAGTGGAGTACAGTGACATGAGTGGGCACAGTGACACGAGTGGAGTACAGTGACACGAGTGGAGTACAGTGACATGAGTGGAGTACAGTGACATGAGTGGAGTACAGTGACATGAGTAGGCACAGTGACACGAGTGGAGTACAGTGACATGAGTGGAGTACAGTGACACGAGTGGAGTACAGTGACATGAGTGGGCACAGTGACACGAGTGGAGTACAGTGACATGAGTGGGCACAGTGACATGAGTGGGCACAGTGATATAAGTGGGCACAGTGACACGAGTGGAGTACAGTGACATGAGTGGAGTACAGTGACATGAGTGGGCACAGTGACACGAGTGGAGTACAGTGACATGAGTGGAGTACAGTGACATGAGTGGGCACAGTGACACGAGTGGAGTACAGTGACACGAGTGGAGTACAGTGACATGAGTGGAGTACAGTGACACGAGTGGAGTACAGTGACATGAGTGGGCACAGTGACACGAGTGGAGTACAGTGACATGAGTGGGCACAGTGACACGAGTGGAGTACAGTGACATGAGTGGAGTACAGTGACATGAGTGGGCACAGTGACACGAGTGGAGTACAGTGACACGAGTGGAGTACAGTGACATGAGTGGAGTACAGTGACACGAGTGGAGTACAGTGACATGAGTGGGCACAGTGACATGAGTGGGCACAGTGATATAAGTGGGCACAGTGACACGAGTGGAGTACAGTGACATGAGTGGAGTACAGTGACATTAGTGGGCACAGTGACACGAGTGGGCACAGTGACATGAGTGGGTACAGTGACATGAGTGGGAGTACAGTGACATGAGTGGAAGTACAGTGACATGAGTGGAAGTACAGTGACATGAGTGGGAGTACAGTGACATGAGTGGGAGTACAGTGACATGAGTGGAAGTACAGTGACATGAGTGGAAGTACAGTGACTTAGTATTTACACCAGCCCATCTTCCTTTTTGGTACTTCTAACCCCCCAAAAATTCTATAAGTCATGGACTCCAATTTTCTGTTGTTGTACCACCAGAAAATTGAATTTAGTTTTTTTATTGAATTTGGTCAAAATGGAAACTTTTTTTTAACTGAGTTATAAATATAAGACCTAACCTAACCTAACCTAACTCTTCCTAGCAATGCAAGGCCTAATAAACGCTATATTAGGCCTAATATAGTACTTATATATGCTATGCTAGGTCTAGGAATATTTAAATTAGTTTTTTTAGCTATATTTGTTCCGGATTCTATCAAATCAATATTAGAAAAAAAGTGGTTTATTGGTCACTTACTTATTTACTTAAAAGGTTTAGGGGCTGTTGTGATCCTTACAATTTGGTACTATTAACCAATAAGTAACTACAAGTACTGTCAATTCAAGACAAATGGTCTGCCCATGTTTAAATTACCCCTGGGTGCTATATGTGGTTATATGTTGAATTCTATTTATTATAATAGGTCCTCTCGAACAATACATCCCATTTTGATGTCAAAATCCCCAAAAGGACCAAATATGATGTACTATAAATAATATCGGCTCACAAACATTCCCGTTTTCTATGTGTGAGTCGCTACGTTAGCTTAGGTTAGGTTCGGGTGCTGTAATACACCATTTTTCTATCCAGTTGTGGCAACTCGAGAGAACAGACTGATTTATTTTCGTGAGTTGTGTGTTAAAATGATATTTTTTTTTAGGACGAGGCTCTGTTGTTCAAGTGCTGAACTTACATGTTTCTCACATATTCCTGGGATATTGTCTAATGGTTATATGTGAACTAATAATGTGTGACTATGTGGCCGCATTGTTTAAAGAGATCTCATGTAGTCATCTAAAGTCATTCATGTTGCTCTTATCTATGTATGTTATTACGAGTGAGATTGTGACCTGTTTTGCAATCACTCTATTCTTGTCATTAATTTGGCCCATCATTGTGAGTGACGTACACAACAGTACTGTATTAGGGGGAGATTATTCCCCCATGGTAGCGAATAGATTTTACTGCAGATTAAATTTGACATTTGCGTGCATAAACTGTAATTAATATTGTTGTTAAATGTTGCATGATTTAATGGCAAAGTTGTTGTTTTCTGTTCATTTCACCATTATTATAGTGCAAGCATATTGTGAATAGACTGCCATATGAAATTTGAAGCATAACTCTATCCCCTTTCTCTATGTTCAAATTGTTCTCAAGTTCTTAGAATAGAACTTTTTTTGTGTAGATCACAAATTAAACCTAATTTGTGGGTGTTGTTGGAGCAGATTATTCTACTCGTGTTGTAGTGTTGTGGTTTAGTGCTGTTGTGAGAGAACATACACGAGGAGGTATTTATTATCATGCTCGCCTGGCGCCTGGCGCCAGGCGAACACTCTCCTGGCGTTCCGCGAGCGCTATGTCATGGGTTCGTATCCTGGCCGGGGAGGATTTACTGGGCGCAAATCCTTAACTGTAGCCTCTGTTTAACGCAACAGTAAAATGTGTACTTGGATGAAAAAACGATTCTTCGCGGCAGGGGATCGTATTCCAGGGACCTGCCCGAAACGCTACGCGTACTAGTGGCTGTACAAGAATGTAACAACTCTTGTATATATCTCAAAAAAATACTCTCTTATTCTGAGGCCAAACGGGCAAAGCGATTTTCGTTGTTTTCAAATGTATCTTTTCATATTGGTTTATTTTAATTAATATTATTATATTGCATTAAAATATGACGTTATGATAATGGCTGATAGGTAATTATATTACCTATGACTTAGATATGATTGGTAATTATATATATATATATATATATATATATATATATATATATATATATATATATATATATATATATATATATATATATATATATATATATATATATATATATATATATATATATAAACACCAATATGGAGGAAGAACACTCTCTGAGTCTCACAAAGTAACCTCAGAGTAGACATCACACTAAATCTATCTCTTGAGAAATCTGAACAAGCATTCTCTAAGGACCTTGCAAACTACCACCATAAAACAAATTTTAGAGTACGCAGCACCTTCGTGGAAGGCGCATCTCGTAAACCACACCTAAGTTTGACGAGATTCAGAAGCGTGCCACCAGGCGAGTCCCGGAGCTGAGGTACGAAAGAAAACTGGAGTAAAAGTACGTCACTGGAAGAGAGATGACAAAAAAAGGGGGGAAGACATTGTTACGACATACAAAATACTAAAATGATTAGAAGGCAGACAATGATAGACTGTTAAGCATGTGTGGTCCACGAACACTGGAACACAGATGGAAACTCATACGTACTCCTTATGTCCCATATAGACATTAAATTAAGAAAAACAATTCATAGACAGAAGAAGCCAGAGGAAAACTTCCTAAACAGCTTCAGTAACAGTTGAGGAGGCTATGAATGGGACGCTGCCTAGTATGGACCAATAGCCAGGCCATTCTGCTGTTTCCTCTATTAGCTTCGTCTTATGACAGAGTATAGTATAGGCTCTATAACACCTAATACGCTCTTTATTAGTCTGGCTCTAATACACCAGACTATCAAGGACTAAGAGAGGAGGAGAGGGTCGAGGAATACAAAGTTCATCAGCACCGTCTGGGCAGGCTAAGGAAGCTATGGCTTGACTTACTAAACACAACAAGACTGGAACGCTTGTAAGCACACACACACCTTATCCAACTCCATCTGTAGTCTACTGAATCCAATACAAACCCCTGTCCCATGTTCCTACCTCCCCCCCCCCATCACGGGACACATGAACTACCTTCTGTTGTAAACAGCCTGACCTTAACTACTTTACACCTGTTTACTTCTCAACGTCCAGAGTTATAACAAGTATTTAACCCGAGTTATACACAAGTTCTGGTACACATAACTGCACCAAAACAGATTGTGCTGTAATCCACAATGAACGTCAATATATAAATATATATATATATAACATTTTGTTTTTAATTCAAATAAACCAATTGGAATCTGTATGCCAGCTGTTTCATAATACTTACGCATGTTTTGTAATTATTTGAAAGCACTAGTTCATGTTTTCCTCTCAGGTATAATTGAGAATAGGCTGACTATTCTCCTCTCATCTCCCTCAACCTCTATCCATCATCCCCCTATCTGCCCCCAAAACCTCCCAACCTTTCCCCCCCCCCATTCCCTCCCCACCCCCCTGGGGGGTCAGTCACCAACCACAAGATTGCCATTAATCCCTACGTGAAGTACGAGTAATGTGTATGATCACAACACAACTCAAATCGTCAGCTCCCGCTCCAGACCTCCATCTTGTGCCTTTCTCATCGTAGAAAGTCTTGGTAAAGACTATTTTGAGGAGGTGTGGAGGGAAGTGTGGGGTGGGGGGGTTGAAATAGCTTAAGCTACTCTATCCCTTTAAGATGTATTTCTTTCTTGTCTCAATAAACATACTTGAACTTGGTGCGGAGGGCGGCAAGAAAGTCCAGTATTCCGTCTTGAGGTTAGGCTGTATCAAACATTTGGCACCAGACAACCCTGGTCGTCTTAATAAATGTACGACTCATGTAAGACTCCGCGGCATAGTCACTCCCACGACCTCCAACGCCAACTCCTCATAAGGCTCGAAAGGTAATAGTCGACGTGTGAGATTATGAGTCTTGGAGCACGTTGGCAGTGAGACAGGTTATATAGCTATATTGCCCCGACAGGATGATATTCTGGAGCAGAGCGCAGCCCCCAATTTACCTGTCCCCGGGGTGATGTTATGTAATGGAAGGAGTGTGGTAGTGGTGGTGGTAGTGGTGGTGGTAGTGGTGGTGGTAGTGGTGGTAGTAGTGGTGGTAGTAGTAGTGGTAGTGGTGGTAGTGGTGGAGGTGTTTTTGTCCTCCTGTCATCACGCGAAGCTGAGTATACTTTAATGGTTCTTTAGCGCCCTTCTGCATAAAGCTGGATTGTCTAGTTACTCTCGAAATAAGAACAAACTTCTAATTGACTCTCAACGATAATTTTGTATCCTTGCAAGAAACCTTTGGTAACTGGTTGGACACTTTAATATTAACATTGGAAGACATATTCCACAAAAGGAATGTAATTGGGAAACTCTTAAATTCCCGTGTTTTAATAGTCTCCTCATTCCCATTTCTAAGCTTAGCCATCAGGATGTCATTCACCTTAGTTTCCTTTTTTTAGTTGCCATGGCAGAATGTTAGAATGGATGGTTCTAACTGGTCTTCCGCTCTGAATTAGAGCCTTACTGTATCCCCAGATTCTATAAACGCCCCCTCAAGAGTGGTGTTTAAAATCACTTATAAACTGCAGCTGTCATGACAATTGCATGACACCTGCAATTAGTTGTCATGGCAACGAGAGAGAGCTCCTATTTGGAGTAGTGAATTTTATAAATAAATGGGCATTCGCTCTTCCTTGGGAGTTATTAATCATTCTGCATCACTTCTATTGTTACATCTAAAGCTTTGTATAACCAATGGGGGGGAGAGCTGACATTAAGGTAATGGGGGAAGAGCTGATATTAAGGTAATGGGGGGAGAGCTGACATTAAGGTAATGCAGAGAGAGATGACATTAAGGCTACCTGTAATTTGTAGCGAGGGGGGGGGGGGGGAGGTGTGGATTAAAACCAGCACTGAACACAATAAAGTGATATGAAAGCCTATGCATCCTCCCGGAGAGAGAGAGAGAGAGAGAGAGAGAGAGAGAGAGAGAGAGAGAGAGAGAGAGAGAGAGAGAGAGAGAGAGAGAGAGAGAGAGAGAGAGAGACAGAGAGAGAGAGAGAGAGAGAGCAGGAGCGTCCACCAGCACACTCAACGTGAGAGACCTTCAAATGGTTATACTCCGAGGATGATACATCACTTATACGATGCTACATCAGCCCATGTTTGGCGGAGTGTTGTGGCGCACGCAGCCCACCTCAACACGGACTCCTCTGAGAGCCATATGCATTAATCTTAGCCGGAATGTAATACTGGCAGAGAACATATCATTTCAATTATTAAATTGAATTAATATATTAATTATATTAATATATTAATTATTAATAATAATTAATATTATTATTAAAGGAAATGTTCAATTTGTTTTCATGGTTCTGTTAAATTGCCAAATATGTTCTCGTAGAACAAGATAACAGTTGGCGTAGTTTTAAATGTTATGTAAAGGGACGAGATCAGGAGTCGCAGACCTGATAGGTCAGGCGTCACAGACCTGAGAGGTCAGGCGTCACAGACCTGAGAGGTCAGGCGTCACAGACCTGAGAGGTCAGGCGTCACAGACCTGAGAGGTCAGGCGTCACAGACCTGAGAGGTCAGGCGTCACAGACCTGAGAGGTCAGGCGTCACAGACCTGAGAGGTCAGGCGTCACAGACCTGAGAGGTCAGGCGTCGCAGACCTGAGAGGTCAGGCGTCACAGACCTGAGAGGTTAGGCGTCACAGACCTGAGAGCTCAGATGTCACAAAGTGAGACCTTAACTCCGCCCACTTAGAGTCATCGCCAGAATAGAGCCCGGAGGGAAAGAGTGACCTAGAGTTTGAGCAGCGACGATCTCTATTTAGAGTTGAAGAGTATATATGGGTGCTTCCCCCCCCCTCCCAAAGTAACCCCGGTTCGCTGGTACAGAAAGTCAGAAGGAATACAGAGAAGAACCCACGAGTGGTTCGTACAGCACAGGCGAATACAGCATTACAGTGTCCTAAAGGGAAGACATTGAGAGGGTGACTTCGTCTCTACCTGGGTGCCTGGGTCTCTCTCTCTCTCTCCCTCTCTCTCTCTCTCTCTCTCTCTCTCTCTCTCTCTCTCTCTCTCTCTCTCTCTCTCTCTCTCTCTCTCTCTCTCTCTCTCTTCTCTCCCATTCTCATTCCTTTATATTCTCCCTACCCCTCACACTCCCACCCCTCCAATCAGTTCAGCCAATACTTCTGAATTTCATCACTTTTAACGAATGATAAAGTCTATGGACTCACGGCCGAACATTTCACTTTATCTAATTCCCCGGAGGTGCAAGGGGGGGCTGTGTCTCCTCCCTTCAGATGGGCACTGATATGATCCCAACCTCTTATGACATTCCAGATAAAATCATTATTAATCTCGCAAAGGATTAATGAGCCTAGCCCCGAGCCTCTGATCTCAAACAGACAGACAGACAATTTTTCTAATAGATATAGAACACCTATAATTTAAAAACTACTTCTTATTAAAACTATTTCTACTCAATTAAGACTACGAAATATTAAGCTATTAAACTAAGCTATATTAACTCAATATTAATATTTAGCTATTAAGATTACTCAATAGCTCGGTCGATAAAGCTTCGGCGTCACATGCATGGGGTCCAGGGTTCGAGTCCCCTACAGCCCAGGTGAATGCCAAGCACCTTCAATTTGCTCTGTGGTCAATACTTCTCTGGGCATAGATAATAATGTTAAAAAAAACTATCCTTTTCTTTCGTGTTGTTAACCGGGAATTATTGGATAAAGAGTTGAACAATTTTGAACACTATTGAACTGGGCAAGATAGCTGTGTTGCCAAGTTCATTGGCCGGAGACTTGTCGTAGCAAACAACAACATGGTACAACCAAAATCAGTAATGCTAAAATTTCAGCTAAAAATAAATTATATATTTAGCATATTTTTCTGGTTTTGAAAACGTGCTTCATTCCTTATAAATTATATGACGTACATGTTAGGCCTAAAATCTGAAAACACCGTTGATAAATTACCAATTAGGAACAGTTCTCTTAATGACAACTGTTATTTGTAATATGTAAAGAAAGTAATTATATATTATAAAGGACAAAATTCAGAAAATTTGACATTTAGAATTCCTCAATGCAAATATTATGTTAAAAGGGGCAAAATGTGTGAAGTTTTACTCTCACATTTGTCTGAAAATGTTCACCCAATTGCTTAATACATCTTCCAGTATCGAACATTAGAAAAGTTTCAATAGAAATATTAACGAATAGACTTTAATGCAAATCACTATGTGGACGAGGAGTCTCAATAACGTGGATGAGGATATGAGGACCAAACCTCACACCAGAAGATGAAGACATGAAGATGTGCTTGCGGGGGTTGAGCTCTGGCTCTTTGGTCCCGCCTCTCAACTGTCAATCAACTGATGTACAGATTCCTGAGCCTACTGGGCTCTATCATATCTACATTTGAAACTGTGTATAGAGTCAGCCTCCACCACATCACTGCCTAAAAGAGGCAGGGAGAGAGAGTTAGGAATTAATTGACAAAGGTAAACCTACCCAAGAGGTGTACCCCATCTTGGGTAGGTTAATCTTGAGGGGCATGAATAACCCGAGAGAGGGAGCAGTGAATGTTGTTGTTTAAGATTCGCTACTTGGAACAAAGAGTTCCAAGTAGCACGGGCTATGGTGAGCCCGTAGTGAACTCACCTGGCACAGGAGCGGGGCTGTCAAGAGGGTAGTCAGGTATGACTCCAGAGGGACCTCAACCTGCAGGGCACGAGTACCCATTCCGGCTCCACGGGTACGCGATACCCCGGGGTAGTTTGGCGATACCATCTATAAATAGGTATTACACATATTTCAAACTAACAGTGAGAATTGTTACGTGTCCAAAGCTTCCCTTACGAGCTGTAGGGGTGAGCGACACTGACTGGGGGGAGTCGGCAGGGGGGATTCAAAGATTCAGATTTGCTGTACAAATACTCAAAATGTACAGTATAGATTCACAAATTGTATGTACATACACACACACACACACACACACACACACACACACACACACACACACACACACACACACACACACAGGAGTAAGCGGAAAGGCCCTAGTATGGGTGAAGAACTACCTAACAGGAAGGAGCCAGAGGGTAATGGTAAGGGGCGAAAAGTCGGACTGGCGAACAGTAACAAGTGGAGTACCTCAAGGATGGGTGCTGGGACCAATCCTCTTTCTAATTTACGTAAATGATATGTTTACAGGAGTGGAATCATACATGTCAATGTTTGCAGATGACGCAAAATTAATGAGAAGAGTTGTGACAGACGAGGATTGTAGGATCCTCCAAGAGGACTTAAACAGGCTGCAGAGATGGTCAGGGAAATGGCTACTGGAGTTTAACACCAGTAAATGTAAAGTTATGGAAATGGGATCAGGTGACAGGAGACCAAAGGGACAGTACACAATGAAGGGGAACAGCCTACCTGTAACGATTCGAGAAAGAGACCTGGGAGTGGATGTGACACCTAATCTAACTCCTGAGGCACATATAAATAGAATAACGACAGCAGCGTACTCTTCACTGGCGAAAATTAGAACTTCATTCAGAAACCTAAATGAGGAAGCTTTTAGGGCGCTTTACACTGCCTACGTGAGACCCGTCTTAGAGTATGCCGCGCCATCATGGAGCCCCCACCTGAAGAAACACATAAAGAAACTGGAGAAGGTTCAGAGGTTTGCGACGAGGCTTGTCCCAGAGTTACGAGGGATGGGATATGAAGAGCGGCTGAAGGAACTGAACCTTACGACACTAGAGAAAAGAAGGGAGAGAGGAGATATGATAGGGACATATAAAATACTCAGGGGAATTGACAAAGTGGAAATAGATGAAATGTTCACACGTAATAATAACAGAACGAGGGGACATGGGTGGAAACTGGAAACTCAGATGAGTCACAGAGATGTTAGGAAGTTTTCTTTTAGCGTGAGAGTAGTAGAAAAATGGAATGCACTTGGGGAACAGGTTGTGGAAGCAAATACTATTCATACTTTTAAAACTAGGTATGATAGGGAAATGGGACAGGAGTCATTGCTGTAAACAACCGATAGCTAGAAAGGCGGGATCCAAGAGTCAATGCTCGATCCTGCAAGCACATATAGGTGAGTACATATACGTGAGTACACACACACACACACACACACACACACACACACACACACACACACACACACACACACACACACACACACACACACACACACACTGCACCGTGTACATACACAAACTACACACGTACACTCACAAACTACACGTGTACACACGCACAAGGTGTAAGAGATCCGTGTCACTCTCAAAGCAACATTACCCGAGCGAGCCGATGAACCTTGTCAAGAGAGACAACGAGTATCAAGAATAACTAAACAAAAATCAGATTAAAAATCGAATTAATACGTGATAAATCAACGAAAAAAAAAACCTTTACAGTCGCAGGTAAATAATAATTGCCTAATGAGGTAGTTACGTTGCTTCGATGCTATAATTATTATGATTCTCGTCTACGTGTCTCTCGCTTCAATCATCCTGTCTGAGACGGAATTATTACTGCCTTTTAAATCCACCAAACGACTGTTTGCTGACTTCACGGCCATTTTGATCCTTATAATCATGGAGGAAATGGTACCATTTTACCATATTTATGGTTCGTTGTGTGTGTCTTGTCCTCCGAGGTCTAAGTGGGTTCGTTAGCGTTTTCTCGTTAGTCTCGGTATCTTTTTGTGTGGGTTTTTGCAATTTGGATTCTACGCAGGTTCTTCTAGAAATGATCAGTTTCCTGTTGTCCCTCCGTTATGTAACGCCCGTTTCCTTGGTGGGTGTTGTTAGTGGTGTACGAGTCGGTCGTTACTGTGTTGGGTGTTGTTAGTGGTGTACGAGTCGGTCGTTACTGTGTTGGGTGTTGTTAGTGGTGTACGAGTCGGTCGTTACTGTGTTGGGTGTTGTTAGTGGTGTACGAGTCAGTGTGTATTCTTAACACTATCCAAGATACCTATGTGTGCCTTGTCGGTCTCATTACCTCTTCCCGCCCTCAACACGGTGTCGCTCGTCTTCGTGTTGAAACCTTTGTCTCTCTCTCTCTCTCTCTCTCTCTTGCTCGAACATTTAACAAGTCTGCTGAAACCGATTTCTCAGTGATAATAATCTTGCAGCCTTCACAACTCAATTCAGCTGACTTTTACCGTCATGCTAATCTTTCTCCTTT
>NC_091186.1:13926718-14004218 GCF_040958095.1 Procambarus clarkii
TATATATATATATATATATATATATATATATATATAAAATGGTCCCCCCCCCCTTTGAAATTCTTTCTTGGTACCAGGTTGAGAACTTCTCGCCCGAGAGATCCTGACTATTGCATAAGAAGCAGCTATAATATAATTCGTCCTCCTTGTGTGTTTCATAAATCACTATATATTTTGAGCCGGAATAAAATCCAGTGTGGTTAAAACCAAGCAAATATTTGCGTCTATAATTAGGGAAAAAAGGTTCACATTGGTGAAAAATTGCCTTTTCCCTGACTAATTAGGACGACAGGAAGAAGGAACACACACACACGCGCGCACACGCACACGCGCACACACACACACACACACACACACACACACACACACACACACACACACACACACACATATTGTGTGCGTCCTCGTCAGTATGTTTGCTGACGATGATAAAATTATGAGAAGGATTAAGACAGAGGAAGACAGCTTGAGGTTTGAAGAAGACCTGGACAAACTGAAGGAATGGTCGAACAAATGGTTGTTAGAGTTTAACCCAAGCAAATGTAATGTAATGCAGATTGGTGTAGGAAGCAGGAGGCCAGATACAAGGTATCATTTGGGAGAAGAAATTCTTCAAGAGTCAGAGAGAAAGAGTGAGAGACTTGGGGGGTTGACATCACGCCAGACCTGTCCCCTGCAGCCCATATTAAGAGAATAACATCAGTGGCATATGCCAGGTTGGCCAACATAAGAACAGCCTTTAGAAACTTATGTAAGAAATCATTCAGAACTTTGTATGCCACATATGTCAGACCAATCCTAGAGTATGCAGCTCCAGCATGGAGTCCATATTTAATCAAGCATGAGACTAAGCAGGAAAAAGTTCAAAGTTTTGCCACCAGACTAGTACCTGAACTAAGGGATATGAGCTACGAAGAGAGACTACTGGAATTAAACCTCACTTCGCTGGAAGACAGAAGAGCTAGAAGGACACGATCACCACATACAAGATTCTCAAAAGAATTGATAGGGTAGATAAAGACAGGCTACCTAACACAAGGGGCACACGCACTAGGGGACACAGGTGGAAACTGAGTGCCCAAATGAGCCACAGAGATATTAGAAAGACCTTTTTCAGTGTCAGAGTGGTTGACAAATGGTCTACATTAGGCAGCAATGTGGTGGAGGCAGACTCCATACACAGTTTCAAATGTAGATAATGATAGAGCCCAATAGGCTCAGGAATCTGTACACCAGTTAATTGACAGTTGAGAGGCGGGACCAAAGAGCCAGAGCTCAACCCCCGCAAGTACACCTTGGTGAAGACACACACACACACGCACACACCCACACACACGCACACACACGCACACACACACACACACACACTATTCACCACGAAATTAATGATCTAATTATCTTCTCGTCAGGAATCACAGTTGTTTTTCCTCTCGCTCTCTCCTGAGGCTTCACTTGCGAGCACTCAAGAGACTGTGTCATATAACACTCTTTACTGCTGACGACGGTCACTCTGCACTCTAATGATCTCTCACCACCCTGGCACGCACTCACAAAGTGTTTACACTCAGCTAATGTTTACACTCAGCTAATGTGTACACTCAGCTAATGTGTACACTCAGCTAATGTGTACACTCAGCTAATGTTTACACTCAGCTAATGTGTACACTCAGCTAATGTTTACACTCAGTTAATGTGTACACTCAGCTAATGTGTACACTTAGCTAATGTGTACACTCAGCTAATGTGTACACTCAGCTAATGTGTACACTCAGTTAATGTTTATACTCAGCTAATGTGTACACTCAGCTAAGGTTTACACTCAGTTAATATTTAAACTCAGCTAAGGTTTACACTCAGCTAATGTTTACACTCAGCTAATGTTTACACTCAGCTAATATTTAAACTCAGCTAATGTTTTCACTCAGCTAATGTTTACACTCACCATGTGTTTACACTCAGCTAATGTTTACACTCAGC
Organism: Procambarus clarkii; assembly: GCF_040958095.1. NCBI lineage: Eukaryota > Metazoa > Arthropoda > Malacostraca > Decapoda > Cambaridae > Procambarus > Procambarus clarkii. The sequence goes on from NC_091186.1 coordinate 13,928,696, forward strand.
TAATGTTTACACTCAGCTAATGTTTACACTCACCATGTGTTTACACTCAGCTAATGTTTACACTCAGCTAATGTTTACACTCAGCTAATGTTTACATAGCTGGATAACGAGCTACTCCCGGCAGCCAACGAAGGGGAGGATAACGTTTTCTTATGTCTAGAGGTAATACCCTGTTATGTATGGTAGGGGGAGATATCATACACACATACTATCCTCTATATTAACATACAGTAACCAGGTACAGGACTCTCCATACACCAGGTCACCACACAGGTACAGCACCGGGGTACAGTAGCCAGGTACAGCACCAGGATACAGTAACCAGGTACAGGACTCTACATACACCAGGTCACCACACAGGTACAGCACCGGGGTACAGTAGCAAGGTACAGCACCAGGATACAGTAACCAGGTACAGGACTCTACATACACCAGGTCACCACACAGGTACAGCACCTGGGTACAGTAGCCAGGTACAGCACCGGGGTACAGTAGCCAGGTACAGCACCGGGGTACAGTAGCCAGGTACAGCACTCTCCATACACCAGGTACTTACTATCCCAGCACCAAATACTATCCCGCAGTAGTTAAGACATATTTACGCTTGTTTGACTGACCATCTTCTAATTTGCCTAAATTCCGGAGTCTGGTTTTGAACTGCCGTAAAACCAACTCTCCTTCCCGATGATCTGCTGGTAATGACCCAAGATGCCGGGGTGTGAATGAGTAGTATTTCACGTTTGTTAATGCTCACTCAGGGACAGAATTAGCCATGGTTTTGGGTAGTCTACCCCAGGCAACCTGCCACTAGTCCAGACGCCCGGTATAAACAGATCCCCGTTTATATATTATATATATATGATATATATTATATATATTATATAAATATATAATATATAAACACTACGTCAAATACAACGTCATTGTAAGACTAGATATAGCCGAAGCCATTCATATCAAGCACTCCTTCACTGATCAGAAACCAGTTTATCAGTTGGGTGAGTCATATATATAGATCATATTACAAGATCAAGACAAAGCTATCAGTTAAGGAAATGTATATGTTTATCTCTCAGAATGTTCGGTAATATGTTTATTGCTTGTGATGTGTGTCTATGTACGTATTAACACGATGTACTGAACGGGGGTGAGAATAGCTTGAGCTACCTCATCCCTTTGTGTGTATTTTACCTCAATAAACTTATTTCAATTTCAAGCTATCAGTTAACACCGTTTCGGTCCACCGAGGAGAATTCTGTCGACTTTATCCATCAAAGTCCTTTCGGCAGGTTAGTTTCCACAGTTCTGTGTCTTAATATACACCTCTACACTCGCTCCTATGTACTCCCTTTCCCTATGAGACCTTCGATGAGGCTAAAGTGGCCCTTAGCAAGAACTAGGAGACTACAGACTGACTGGATGAGAGGTCGTAGCAAAGATGTCGAAGACTCTCCTTGAGTGCCAGTTAAGACACCATGTCCCCGCCAACCTCAATGCTGTTTGCAACAATAGTCTGGGTTTTCATCTGTGGAAACAACAGTCAACTGAGGTCATGACCAAAACAATACTCATTTGGGATAATCAGTGATATCAATGATTGTGAGCTGGAATTATCGATTATTTACACACCAATGAGCTGGTATTATCTTATTTACATAACAATTAGCTGGAATTATCGATTATTTACACACCAATGTGCTGGTATTATCTAATTTACAGAACAATTAGCTGGAATTATCGATTATTTACACACCAATGAGCTGGTATTATCTAATTTACAGAACAATTAGCTGGAATTATCAATTATGTACCCAATAATTACCTGGAATTATCAATTATTTACACAACAATCAGCTGCGATGATCAAAGTCGTTAACAGTTAACATTTTGATATAATGAAACACAGAGGTTAAAGACACACTGGCCAAGGTTTTACTCTGTTCTAGATGGGAAGAAAAACTTGATATCCTGTTCCGTTGCCAAGGATCTAATTATTATTCCTCCTCCTCCTCCTTCTCTTGTCTCTTGTTATTTCTTCTCCTTCCCTTCCACCTGTCTCTTGTTCATCACCCCTTTTGTTCCATCCTCATTAACCTCATACCCTTCCCTTGTTTGTTTTATTTTTTAATTTCCTGCTGCTCTTTATTCCCATTTCGTTCACTGGCACCCCTTCTTCCTTCTTTCGCTACCTTCTCCTCCTTATCTTTCACCTCCTGCTCTCTCTCTCTCTCTCCTTCTCATCAACTCTCCCCACCTGCTTCTTCTTCCCCTCTATCACCTAATTCCCATAGCTATCCTCCTACTCCCTTCTCCTTCTATCCACTTCTCTTCCTCCTCCTCGACCAACTCCACCGACTCCCCATCCCCCCAAAAATCTTTCCCATCCCATTGCTTCGTATTCTCTACCTCCTTCCCAAGCCGTTCATTCTCTACCTAATCTGCCTCCTCCCAAGGCTCATGTTAAATATATATATTCTCCTGTTTGTTGTTTGTAGTGAGACATTTTACTCTGTTTATATCTGATATTTTTAATTATATATAAACGTGATTTATAACCATATAATATACTAAGTTTAACCAGGTAATGTATTAGTTATAACACATATCAGTCAATTTACCCAAACAAATCAGTTCATAGAGTGAGAGTAGTTGAAGCAGGTGATAATCTGACGACATAGTGAGGGGTTGCTTTAGTGCTGCGCTGATTTCAGAGTATTTGATCAACTGTGCTCATGTGAAGACTACGATAACACACTCCCAACTACGATAGCAGCTGAGTGACCTCGATGGGAGAGGGGGGCAGGGGGGGGAGCCTCCCCTAGAAGGCACTCAGCTGCCATCTGTCGTTACTCACAATACTCACATAAGCCGACACACTCATATACGCGAACGGATTCGTCGACAAATTTATATACGCGAACGAGTTTGAAACCTTGAGACAACACAAAGAACTTTAAAGCAACTGGGAATGAAGGATATACCAAGCATATAATCCGAAGCGAATGGAAGGAGTTACATCTCAACCAAATCTGCGAGACATTATATTTCGTGTCGGGGATCTTAAACACAACTTTGCAGTGAATTCACCTTCACCTTCACCTTCTAGTGTGTGGTCGAGAGGCACTAAAGGCCAGGTTTCCAGGGAGACAACTGAGACATCTCCCAGTGCCGGAAGAGGCTGTAAACCCTAGATGAGAGACAACTAAATACTGATGTAACAACACAACAATTATGGTTGCAGACAGCTTCCTACAGTTGAGAGGCGGGACCAAAGAGCCAGAGCTCAACCCCCGCAAGCACAATTAGGTGAGTACAATCAGGTGAGTACAGCATCTCTTGACGAGACCAAAGCTATAGTACCAGATAACCTATCATGCTGGATGATAACAGAGGCAGCATAAGCTTCATCGTTCCTGTAGCGTTGATCTTTAATTACTCAGTTGCAAAGAGAGAGAGAGAGAGTTTCCCAGCTGTTAGAAAAGGGCAAATGTGCCAATTTAGAGGAAAGGAGAGAGAGAAGACGTACCTAACTACGGACCAGTATCGCTGACAAGAATCCCCTGTAAAGTGCTCAACAGGATAATAAGAATGAGACTTTACACACCTAGAGATAATTAGGAATGTAAACAACATGGCTTTAGGGTAGGGAAGTCATGCCTATGGAACCTACTAGAGTTTTATGGTAAAGAAACGAAAATAAGGCAGGACAGAGAAGGGCAAATTACGTATTTTCAGACTGCCAAAAAGTCTTTGACACAGTACCTCACAAGAGATTACTACACAAACGTGAGCAGGCGCGAGTAAGCCAAAAAGCACAGACATGGGTAAGAAACTACCTAACGGACAGAAGTCAGAGAGTTACAGTAAAGGGCAAGAAGTCGGACTGTCGTAGGGGTAACAAGTGGAGTTCCACAGGAATCGGTGCTGGGACCCATACTATTCCTCATTTATGTAAATAACTTATCAACAGGAGTTGAGTCTTAAATGTGAGTGTTTGCAGACAATGGAAAATTAATTAGAAGAGTTAAGACAGATGAGGATTGTAAGATTATTCAAGATGACTTAGGGAAGCTGCAGAGTTGGTCCGAGAAATGGCTACTTGAGTTCAACACCAGCAAACGTAAGGTAACCGACATGGGAACAGGTGAAAGAAGACAAAAAAAAAGCACACAATGAAGGGAACTATCTCCTTGTAAAGATTAGAGAAAAATATATAGGAGTAGACATAACACCAAATCTAACTCCGGAAAGTCAAATAAATATGAAAAAGTCAGCAGCATACTCTACACTGCCAAAAGTTAGAACATCACTTAGGAATGTAATAAAGAGGTATTTTGACTGTTGTATACAGCCTGTGTGAGGCCAGTTATGGAGTATGCCGCCTCATCGTAAAGTCTCCATCCAAAAAAATATTTCAAAAGGAAACTCGAAAAGGTTCAGAAGTTCACAACGAAACTCGCCTCAGACTTGCGATAGTTGGGATATGAAGAGAGACTGAAGAAACTAAACCTGACGACGTTAGAAAAGAGAAGAGGGAGGGGAGACATGATAGAGTAGCATAAAATACTTAGAGGGAACGTAGGAAAAGAGGAAATGTTCACAATGAATACCAATTGTACAAAAGGACACAGATGAAAGTTTGACACTCAGATGAGTTATAGAGATACCAAAATGTTTTCTCTTAGCGTACGAGTAGTGGGAATGAAATACATTAAAGAAGAAGGTTGTGGAACTTCATTCCAACTTTTAGAAGCAGATAGAATAGGGAAATAGGCCACGAGTCATTGCCTTAAACAACCAGAAGCAAGAAACTCTGGTATTAGAGCTAAAACTCGACCCCTGCAGATAAAAATAGGTAAGTACATACACCTTTTTCAGTGTTAGAGTTGCCAATTACTGTAATGGGTTAGACGGAGAACTTGCTAAAGCTATAAATCGGTTATAAAAAAAAATTTAATGTAAATATGATAAATGTAATACTCATTTTTTACGCTTTTATCAAAGACTTTTTGGAAGGTGGGACTAGGAGCCTAGTTCGACCCGCAGGCACATCTAGGATAGCACATATAAGTAAGCACACACACACACACACACACATACACACACACACACACACACACACACACACACACACGCGCGCGCGCGCGCAAAATTACATTCGAACAAACAAAACGACAAATACACACTTACATAAACATACACAAACCCAAACGAAATCACAAACACAAGCCCCTCCCCCCCCAACATTAAATATAATTTAAAGGGGACCTAAACTGCCAAGATACTTATTACACCACTACGACCCTTACAATCAAACTATCGTCTGCCATTTGCATGCATCACAGACCCGTGTATCATCAAACATCCACAAATTCTCTTCCCTTTACATCACGAGTGCAAATGATGCAACTAGCTCTCGCACAAGACAGCACATATATGACTTACTGCTTATAGTCACTATTTCGCTTATAAATAAGTACATATGTGATATTCAATGATGATGGGCTTCTGGCGTACATACACCCCAACAGTCTTCATACTCCCCTGGAATGCTGCAATCGTAAATTGGAACCAGTTGTTCTTGCCTTGTAGATCAGAGACGAAATAGGGAGTTGATGCTGGGGTTTATAGGGAGGTGGGGGGGGGGGAGAGGGAGGGTTCTGTTTACGAATCCGAAACGCGCTGACGAACGCAGGCAGCTGGCTGGCTGGTTGCCTATGACGAAGCCATCTGGGAGGGGAAATGGCTTCGAGTTCAGCACGACGCTTCGATGTATATATAATCAGTGATACAAAAGAATCTTTAAGGGATTTGCATTTTTGTATAATGCTCTGTCACGTACGTAATGGAGAGAGTGTGTATGACAGGCCACGGACGGGAAGACTGTGTCAACTGCCACGAACAAGGAAGGGGGGGGGGGTAGAAATAGCCTAAGCTACTCTATCCCTTTGAGATGTATTTCTTTCTTGTCTCAATAAACATACTTGAACTATGTGGAAATACACAGGTCTACATACACATAGGGATAACGGTACACCCTTGAACTACCACACCTCACGTGTTACCACCAAGGACACGTGAAAGCCCCCAGCGTACCAACAAAGGTACCAGACACGACCCTCGCGAATGTACACGTACAAGTACCGCGTCCACCATCAGCTGGGTCCACCAATACCAGGGAGAGAGTGTCGGATCCGTGTGGGTGTCCAGAATATAATGACAACCACTTATTGTGTGTTGGAGAGTATATTGAGTATACTCAATTGAGTATATATAGTATAATTGAGTATATACCACTTGATATTGTGTGATGGAGGCTAAACCGAGCAGTTCCTGAACCATTATGATAGGCGATTTGAATACTAGAATAGTAAGAATTCATGTGAATATATAGGTGAATACTGAACAGTTATTGGTATAATTATATATTATGTATATATTATACATCTAGGGTTAAGCTGTCGTTTGTATGTTATCAGTTATTTCTGTGTTGCTGGTCAGGATAACACACACACCTGATAGCCTTAGGGGCATGATAGCCGAGTGAACTGCGCTCTGGACTCGTAATCCAAGGGTCCGGGTTCGATCCCCGGTGATGGCAGAAACAAAATGGGAAAAGTTTCTTTCACCTTGATGCCCCTGTTACCTAGCAGTAAATAGGTACTTGGGAGTTAGACAGCTGTTACAGGCTGCTTCCTGTGTGTGTGTGTGTGTGTGTGGAAAAATAGTAGTTAGTAACAGTTGATTGACAATTGAGAGGCGGGCCGAAAGAGCAGAGCTCAACCCCAGCAAGCACAACTAGGTGAATACAACTTGGTGAATACACACACACACACACACACACACACACACACACACACACACACACACACACACACACACACACACCAGTGGATAAGAGATTACAAAGCAGCTGAAGACAGCGAGTCACTGTGAAGGAAGATATCTCAGAGTGGTGAAATGTCACCAGTGGAGTGACACTAGGGAGCATGACTAGAACCTCTTATCTAACACTGGGGGTCATGACTAGAACCTCTTATCTAACACTGGGGGTCATGACTAGAACCTCTTATCTAACACTGGGGGTCATGACTAGAACCTTTTATCTAACACTAGGGGTCATGACTAGAACCTTTTATCTAACACTGGGGGTCATGACTAGAACCTTTTATCTAACACTGGGGGTCATGACTAGAACCTTGTATCTAACACTGGGGGTCATGACTAGAACCTTTTATCTAACACAGGGAGTCATGACTAGAACCTTTTATCTAACACAGGGAGTCATGACTAGAACCTTTTATCTAACACAGGGGGTCATGACTAGAACCTTTTATCTAACACAGGGAGTCATGACTAGAACCTTTTATCTAACACAGGGAGTCATGACTAGAACCTTTTATCTAACACAGGGAGTCATGACTAGAACCTTTTATCTAACACAGGGAGTCATGACTAGAACCTTTTATCTAACACAGGGGAGCATGACTAGAACCTTTTATCTAACACAGGGGGTCATGACTAGAGCCTTTTATCTAACACAGGGGGTCATGACTAGAACCTTTTATCTAACACAGGGGGTCATGACTAGAACCATTTATCTAACACAGGGAGTCATGACTAGAACCTTTTATCTAACACAGGGGGTCATGACTAGAACCTTTTATCTAACACCGGGGGTCATGACTAGAACCTTTTATCTAACACAGGGAGTCATGACTAGAACCTTTTATCTAACACAGGGGGTCATGACTAGAACCTTTTATCTAACACAGGGAGTCATGACTAGAACCTTTTATCTAACACAGGGGGTCATGACTAGAACCTTTTATCTAACACAGGGAGTCATGACTAGAACCTTTTATCTAACACAGGGAGTCATGACTAGAACCTTTTATCTAACACAGGGGGTCATGACTAGAACCTTTTATCTAACACAGGGAGTCATGACTAGAACCTTTTATCTAACACAGGGGGTCATGACTAGAGCCTTTTATCTAACACAGGGGGTCATGACTAGAACCTTTTATCTAACACAGGGGGTCATGACTAGAACCTTTTATCTAACACAGGGAGTCATGACTCGAACCTTTTATCTAACACAGGGGGTCATGACTAGAACCTTTTATCTAACACAGGGGGTCATGACTAGAACCTTTTATCTAACACAGGGAGTCATGACTAGAACCTTTTATCTAACACAGGGGGTCATGACTAGAACCTTTTATCTAACACAGGGAGTCATGACTAGAACCTTTTATCTAACACAGGGGGTCATGACTAGAACCTTTTATCTAACACAGGGGGTCATGACTAGAACCTTTTATCTAACACAGGGGGTCATGACTAGAACCTTTTATCTAACACAGGGGGTCATGACTAGAACCTTTTATCTAACACAGGGGGTCATGACTAGAACCTTTTATCTAACACTGGGGGTCATGACTAGAACCGTTTATCTAACACAGGGGGTCATGACTAGAACCGTTTATCTAACACAGGGGGTCATGACTAGAACCGTTTATCTAACACAGGGGGTCATGACTAGAACCGTTTATCTAACACAGGGGGTCATGACTAGAACCGTTTATCTAACACAGGGGGTCATGACTAGAACCGTTTATCTAACACAGGGGGTCATGACTAGAACCGTTTATCTAACACAGGGGGTCATGACTAGAACCGTTTATCTAACACAGGGGGTCATGACTAGAACCGTTTATCTAACACAGGGAGTCATGACTAGAACCTTTTATCTAACACAGGGGGTCATGACTAGAACCGTTTATCTAACACAGGGAGTCATGACTAGAACCTTTTATCTAACACAGGGAGTCATGACTAGAACCTTTTATCTAACACAGGGGGTCATGACTAGAACCTTTTATCTAACACAGGGGGTCATGACTAGAACCTTTTATCTAACACAGGGAGTCATGACTAGAACCTTTTATCTAACACAGGGGGTCATGACTAGAACCTTTTATCTAACACAGGGGGTCATGACTAGAACCTTTTATCTAACACAGGGAGTCATGACTAGAACCTTTTATCTAACACAGGGAGTCATGACTAGAACCTTTTATCTAACACAGGGAGTCATGACTAGAACCTTTTATCTAACACAGGGAGTCATAACTAGAACCTTTTATCTAACACAGGGGGTCATGACTAGAACCTTTTATCTAACACAGGGAGTCATGACTAGAACCTCTTATCTAACACTGGGGGTCATGACTAGAACCTCTTATCTAACACTGGGGTCATGACTAGAACCTTTTATCTAACACAGGGAGTCATGACTAGAACCTTTTATCTAACACAGGGAGTCATGACTAGAACCTCTTATCTAACACAGGGAGTCATGACTAGAACCTTTTATCTAACACAGGGGGTCATGACTAGAACCTAGCCTGTCTGTCATGTGGAAATAATCTGACTAAGGGAATAACTAGTTACTCTCGAAGTTAATTGCTTTCTAAAAAAAAAATATGAAGACGATTAAGAGAGAAAGCGAGAGACTTCAAGATGACCTGGACAACCAGAGAGAACAGTCCAACAGAATGCCACTAGAGTTTAACTCAATTAAGTGCAAGGTACTCAACGTAGACGTAGGAAGCAGTAGGAGGTTGGATACAAGATATTAAATGAGAAATAAATTAAATGCTGCAAGAATTGAGTAGAGAGGAAAACACGAAGGCTGATATCACACCTAACTTAAGGCTCCGGAAGTTAACGTCAAAAGGATATCAAAAGGATATCAAAAGCGGTATATGTACCAAGTTAACCAATCCTGACATATGCGGCTCCGGCGTAATTATCTAGTTAAATATCGAGTTAAACACAAGGCGAAGTTGGAGATAGTTCAGAGGCGTGCCACTAGACTTGTCCCAGAACTAAGAGGTATGTGTTATGAGGAAAGACTCGTATATTAAACCTTACGTAGCTGGAAGACGCGGAGAGCTGGAAGGAGGGTGGGAGACATGATTACCACATACATAATTCTCTGGAAAATTACAGTGCATATAAAAATAGACCTTTTTGCACGGGTGGTTCTCGCAGGAGGAGACACAGGTGGAAACTGAGTACTCCTCTGACCCACAGAGACTTTAAAAATCATTCTTTCAGTGCCAGAGTAATGAGTAAATTAAAGGCACTAAGAAGTGATGTGGTGAAGGCAGTGTCGAACAGTTTGAAATGTAGATGTGATAGAACCCAGTAGGCCCAGACACCTGTACACCAGCTGATTGACTGCTGAGAGGCGGGACCAAAAAGAGGCGAAGCTCAACTCCAGCAAGAGCAATTCGGCGAATACCCACACATACACCCACACACACACACACACACACACACACACACACACACACACACACACACACGCACACACGCACACACGCACACACGCACACACGCACACACGCACACACGCACACACGCACACACGCACACACGCACACACTCACACACGCACGCACACACACACACACACACACACACACACACACACACACACACACACACACACACACACACACACACACACACGAGGTGGTGGAGGCCAAAACCGTCTGTAGTTTCAAAGCGTCATACGACAAAGAGTAATGGGAAGACGGGACACCACGAGCGTAGTTCTCATCCTGTAACAACACTGATAAATACTTACACACACATACACATACACACACACTTTAATTAGCTTTATGTTATAATGTTTCCATTTGACAGACACAGAATGATAGAATACTGGAGACATGCAATTTGCATCTATGAAGTTTACTGTCTACTTTTTTTAAATTATAAATTTTCAGTATCAAAAAAATTAGGTAATAAGGCTGTTCACACAATATTTCTCTCCTGACAATGTGTTTCCTCAAAGAGGATCACCGCGCCCGACAACCATTCCTCTAAAACTGCCGACTGGAGTATTTTCTGAACTTCTTCAACCATTTTTGCTCTACATATCAATTGCCTAAGATAATTTAGATTTTGCGTTTGTTTCAGGGGGGCACAATAGATTTTAAGGCATGAAATTGCTTCGTCGCTAACAATGTGCTTCCTTAATGCATTATATGATAAAAATGACATCAGCATACTTGAGCAACAAAGAGCTCTTGCATATAATCAAGTGCAATCAAAAACCATTTTTGGCCACTGTATACACAAGAATTGTGTTCAAACAGAAATGATTTCAGAGGTGTAATCTTTGTCAACTCCGCGAGCAGCATCAGCAGCAGCAGCAGCAGCGTCCTTGAGATGAGTGGCGCGGGGGGGCCCAGCATCCGTCTCCTGCTCATCTGACGAACATGAAAGAGGGAAAAATTGTGAATGCTGCAAAATCATTCAGCGAGCGAGTGATTGTCAACAATCCGTCCCACGGGGGCGTGTGTACGGAAGCTGAGGTGTTTAGATAGGTGATTGGTCGGGCGTCGAGGCGTCAGCCTGCTCTTATTACCCGCGTTTCACGCCTTCTGAAACTGGTTTAACGCGCGTCTTATGAAAAGCAATAATAACGTGGAAGCTCAAACATGCTAAACGAGGCTTGAACCGCTTCACAAGACACCTATGAGTATTTTCCACACTAATGGGAGTTCTGGGAACACGGAAACGACTGGGTATAATTCGACCCGTCAGCACTAGCCTAACTTAACTGCTTCTGCCGGCTGTAGGTAAGTGCATTCCCTTAGAAAATGAGTTTCAAAACCCCCCAATTTTTTGTCAGTCAACTCCTTGGTAAATGCAAATGATCCTGGAGCGCGAAATACTAAGAATTGCTCATATCAACAGAATTTGCGTGTCTCAGCGTCAACTAAGCGGCCTCTAAGAATCCGAAGCAACACCTTCAAGATATGATAATCAGCCCCGTGTTTAAGCATCTGTACAGGTGTTTACAACACGTGAGAAATAACAAAGAACCCGAAATAAGACTTCTTTCTCTATGGCTGATGCCATCTGAAACGACAGATGCTGAAGAGAGGTGCTGCATGTACCACCACCACCGAGCCACTTGACTAAGGAGTCCACTCTCCTGTAGCACAGTGGTCTTCATCCTCGACTCATAACCAAGGTCAGTCTATGCCTCTATGTCTGTCTCTGTCTTTCTCTCACTCTCTGTGTTTTCCATTTGCTTTTGTGTCTATTTGTCTGGTCTGACTGACTGTCTCTTTCTCTGTCTCTATCAGTCTCTGTCTATATTTTGGTCTTTGTGTGATTGTCCTTCTGTCTATGCCTCTCTGTCTCTTTGTCTCTCGCTGCGTCACCCTGTCTAATTCTGTCGTCGTCTTATTCTACGAGTCTGTATTTCTGCTTGCCTTTCAGTCTCTACCTGTCTCTCTCTGGCTGTATGCCTGCCTCTGTCTCTGTCTCTCTTCGTACCTGTCTGTTCGTGTGTGTGGTGGTCTGACACTGGAGGCTGTGGGTATGGTATCATAAATATGCATTACAGACTATTGTTTGTGAAGTGTGATTGAACTTTTTGAGAATTTTGTGGACATCAGTTCCCAATGTTGAACATAATAATAAGATAGTAAAAAATAGTAATTCAGAGTCCAGGTAATATGATATTGCAAGATTCGACGTGAGGGGTCACTCTTGCGTTGTGTCAAGTGGCATTTGTATCATTTATGCCAAACATTACCCACCCAGGAATTACTGTTAATTACTGTTGGCCGGACAGAACGGCAGACATTTACATTTATAGATATAGATGTGAGACAAAGTTTGAATGATTCGTATGCTGTAAATCAGAATAAACCCCACCAGGATTCGAACCGGCACTGCCTGGGATCACCCTCATTGACTACACAAAACTAATACAGCTCCACCATCGATAACCTATAGACATAGATATACTATTTTATACATGGTGACGAAACAGGCGATTCACCTGTGGCTTTCAGGGATAGTTGGTGATTCAAACAAGGCTGTTAAACCCGTCTAAAATTGCCCCTATAAAGTTGCTCTTGGTAACTGCCCGTCTCTCAGGGTCTTCAGAGAATACATATGTATAAAAAGAGAGAATGTTTTAGCAGTTATTTTACAGTTATTCGGATGAGTGGGTATTGTCCCACTATGGGCTGTCCCCTGACCTCTGGTGGTGGTGGGGGCGTCTACCTGTGCTCTCTTCCACCACTTCCCCCGATGCTGACACCCGTTCCCCCGATGCTGACACCCGTTCCCCCGATGCTGACACCAGTTCCCCCGATTCTGACACCCGTTCCCCCGATGCTGACACCCGTTCCCCCGATGCTGACACCAGTTCCCCCGATGCTGACACCCGTTCCCTCGATGCTGACACCCGTTCCCCCGATGCTGACACCCGTTCCCCCGATGCTGACACCCGTTCCCCCGATGCTGACACCAGTTCCCCCGATGCTGACACCAGTTCCCCCGATGCTGACACCAGTTCCCCCGATTCTGACACCCGTTCCCCCGATGCTGACACCAGTTCCCCCGATGCTGACACCCGTTCCCCCGATGCTGACACCCGTTCCCCCGATGCTGACACCAGTTCCCCCGATGCTGACACCAGTTCCCTCGATGCTGACACCAGTTCCCTCGATGCTGACACCAGTTCCCCCGATGCTGACACCCGTTCCCCCGATGCTGACACCCGTTCCCTCGATGCTGACACCAGTTCCCCCGATGCTGACACCAGTTCCCCCGATGCTGACACCAGTTCCCTCGATGCTGACACCAGTTCCCCCGATGCTGACACCTGTTCCCTCGATGCTGACACCAGTTCCCCCGATGCTGACACCAGTTCCCCCGACGCTGCCACCACTTCCCCCAGAACCTAATGCCAATGGTACACACATCGTCATTAATGAACAAGTTTGCAAATGGCTAACCAGCCTTCAAGAACGTCAGACACTTCAGCCTCCCGATCAGTGAAGTCTGGTACGCCACCCACCACGACCGAGTGCCGGAAGTCCAAAGTCTGATACCACTAACATCTGAAGTTTAGACGGAAGTCTGAAGTCACACAGCCTCACGACATTATAAGTTAGAACAGTTAGATGGTTCTTGTAGGCGAGAGGGACTCCCGAAGTCCCTCCTGGACTTCGTGGCCTAAAAATCCTCCCCCAGAAGGAGTGAAGTTGACTCCTTCTGAAGATGTATTAATATACGAAAGTACTTAAGGAAATTCCTGTTTCAATTTTCCTCCGTGGTCTGACACTGTCATATATTTATATATATATAATTGTTGTATCATTCCCCGGTGATTAAGTCACCTCCTTATTACTCCTCTACTTAACGAGGGGGATTCTAAGTCAATCTTCTTCACACTAATCCTCCTCTCTTCTCCTCCTCCTCCTCCTGTCCCTCCAGCCATTGAATGAGGCGATATTACCACCTTTCCACATTGGGTGGGGGGTTGGGGGGGGGGGTGTCTGTGGAGGGGAATAAGATATGGGGTGGTGATGGGATCCCCTTGTAACACTAACCACGATTTTCCTCCTTGACCTGACCCCTCGTGTGGGACCTCTACAACGCGCACAGCGCACCAAAACGTCTCCTGGACTAAGGGAAGTATGGATGAGAATATAAATGAATAGGAGACTTGTCAGAAAGAACTTCGTATAATAGGAGCAAATAAGGTATATATATATATATATATATATATATATATATATATATATATATATATATATATATATATATATATATATATATATATATATATATATATATATGTGTATATCACGAAAATAAACACGTGATTAAGAATGTGACAATGTCAGACCACGGAGGAAAAATGAAACAGGAAATTTCCTTAAGTACTTTCGTATATTAAATACATCTTCAGAAGGTCTGGTCTGACCAGACCGTGGTCTGACATTGTCATATATATATATATATATATATATATATATATATATATATATATATATATATATATATTATATATATAATTTTATATTGTGACGAGAATCTGGAATAGAGCAGTGGCTATTAGGACAGGTGTTGTGCCCATCGCACATTAATTAAAAAAAAGATAAAATAAAGTAAATAGAATTGCTTGGGTCCTCTACTGTGTGATTGGAGGTTGTTATTCTACAAATCTTATTTATATTCTCTTTAGTATATCCTTTCATCCATTTACATTCCTTAGTCAAGTCACTCCTTATTCCTCGTGTTTAACACATCTCTAACCCTGTCCATGGAGGACAGAAGAAAATGTATATATGCTGGTTAGCATTGTAAATGTGTGGCCACGTCTGTGGTACAAAATAATAATAATAAAAAAAAAAACTCCTCGTGTCCTAAATAATTAAAATTAAGCTTCGATAATTATTCTGGGCATATGAGGGTTTTTTTCAATTCCCGAGACAAACTGGACATCTCTGCACGTGTTCAAGCGAATTTATGTCCACTCTGTGCACTCTCTCTCAAAGTCACTACAATCCCAATTTCCTCCTTTTATGTAAATTTAATTAGTTGGCGTCTTGCATACTTCCTACGCCTGCAGATACTAATTACCCCAAACGGCTCTGGCATTTGCTGTAGTTCCCTCAATGAACATTAAAAGAAAGTTGCATCCATCTTAAGTGTTTACACATTCCTTCGTCTATATACATTGCGTCACCACCAAATATATGTGAATAGAATCGAATTCAAATATAATGTTGCTGCGTCTACTCCAAGACAGCTTATAACAACACAGTCACTTGTTTGCCCATCTATGTCTAATTGAGCTATGCAGATCTCGTGGTCTGTTCAGGCTCTACCTACACCGGATTTGTCTGCAGCCGTCGGAACTCCTCCCCGGCTCTGTTCTCCATGACCACTAACCACCCAATTCACTTTTGGTTCACTATAGGCAGCTCGACACCCTTTACTGAACGTATTTCAGCTCTCCAAGCGTCTCCAGTCACCTAGTTAACACCCAGGAATCACTCAAGTCCCTTTTTATACCCTTTTATACGATTTTCTGCCCGAAACGCTTTCCAATCCTCTTAGGTCTATAAGCAGTCCGTTCTCTCGAATAGTACATCTTTTATTTTACGTATGACCGACCCCACACATTCCTTAGGGTGTGCTTAATTACCGGACATCATAATAAGGCAATAACGCGGTTAATGTCAACAACTTTCGCCCTTGAAGCAGAGTGAGTGTAGTAAACTAAGGTGATCCAGAGGTTGTTATCGCACGAGAAGCGTCCATCCTGACTGTAAACACAGTTGTCCACAACAGTAATTATATCACGAACGAGAATGATCAACGCCGCCTACACCCGGAGTGTGTTACATCTCTCACAGCTTCCCAAACGGAAGGAAACGGAAGGAAACGGAAACTCATTACTGGTGGATTTCTCTCCCTCGACGACGCGAATTCTCTCTTACCTGTAATGACATCCAAGCGAATTATTCACATACATTGCAATACTCATACACCGTGACTATAATGATATCATCCAAGAATGATCATATATATAATGTGCTCAGGTAAAGGTGACATTTGAGGAGCTAGGAGTTACTACCTTGTTACGAAGGGTGAGGACGCTGGAACACCTCGTCCAGTGAGAGCAGACTCGGGCTGGAGCCTACGACATGCTCTTATTCACAAATCTTGCAAGACGTCGCAAACAATCACAATACTAGAAACACTGGACGTAAGATCGGAGGAGCCAACAAGCAAGTTAGTGTTCCACAGCCGTCGAGGCCAGTATTCTACTAATATTTCCTAGATAACACTATACTCTTCCGAGTCACCATTTAGCTACGGACGGAAATAGCGGCGTTTTACTGCCTTGTTTCTTGTTTATTTCCCACCTTACGATCTTATAGGTCCTTGCAAGAGAAGGAACGATTAATTCAATCACTTGTGTCCATTATAAACCACCAGTGTTTTGATATCAACAAACTAGTTACATTTCCTGATAACATTCAGTCTCTATAACTCACTGTGATTGAACACTTATCCGGCAGTAGTGGATGGAGAACAATTTCCATTAAATTTTTAGCCATTTTCGTCGCACTCGTCACAACACAACTTTCTCAAATTATACTGACGCCTTACTTATGTGACCCGCGGAAGTAAAGCGTTCAGAAGGGCTTGCTTCCTTCAGAGAGTCGAGTGAACGCTGATGAACGCACTCGAGGCAAGGTGATGTACGAACACAGCCCAGCTTCGAAACACTGACCAGACGTCTCGCTCACTCTCATTGTCCAAAGCGGATCTCTTTAAACACCGCGACATAATAAACAATGGTAATCACCAAAAAAAAAAAAAAAACACATTTTTATCCTGCCGCAAAAACTCTATTTTCATAAATGCAAAACACTTTACACAGATTCATAGCTGTTTACATATGAACTTTCCTTGGACAGCTTCGCTCACGTTTTCTGTTTAAATCGCCAACCCATCCTCTGAATTGACAGTACGGTTTAATACTAAGTACATTTCCTTACTGTCATACATAGTCCATAATTGCACTTATGGGGCTGTTACATATATCTCTACATTTATTCTCCTCGTTTTCTGTTAAAACACTCAGAATTGTAGTATGAAATTGTAGGATGAAATTTTCAAGTTTAATGTGCTTTACACGAGTTTTAAATATCAGTAATTTCTTTTTCAGTTTTATTAAACAATAGAGATTTTACACAAAATTTTAAAAAATTCCGAGTTACTTTACAATTTACTGAAATATTTTAGTTTCTTTTACTAGTTTTATAAAACTGTAATATCAATAAAGCTATAAGTTAAGTACTAATTGTAATTAAGAAGCAATAAAATGCTTATCTTCAAACACTAAGAAGATTAGCTTAGGTTGTGGTTTTCTATTCAGCTTTTCAGGTAAACTCAAATATTCACAATATATTTGACAGTACGGTTTAAAACTAAATGAAAATAAGTACAATTCCTGACTGCTATGAATAGTACATAATTGCACTTATTTGTGCTGTTAGATTTACCTCCCCAGTTTTCGAGGACGGGCTGGGATCGCACTATACCAGCCCTACATCAGCCCTACACCAGCCCTACACCAGCACTACATCTGCACTACACTAGCCCAGTGTTGACGAATCGTTCGCGTCACCACTAGTTTGCTAATAAGAAAATTCCCGTATGCAGATAATGAGTCACAATAACGCGGCTGAAGCATGTTAACCAAACCACACACTAGAAATTAAAGTGACGACGATGTTTGAGTCCGTCCTGCAAAGTGCTCCCACGTAAAGAGGTTTTGTTAAGTAGAGTTAAGGAGTGTCCGAGTGGCCTTTCAGCATCAATTTTAACACACTGTGTATTATAAATTGATTTGTTCTCATATATAAATTAATATTATTATACATAAACATTCTGTGTATAGTTAGGCGTAGGTTAGGTTAGGTGTTTAGGTTCTGTTGGCGATTATTTGTAGTACGTGGGTGAAGCATTTATAGAATTGTGGTTCGAACAGAGGACGTGAGTGAAGCACTTGTTCCGGAAGTGTTCAGACGTCATGAGTTGTGAGTCGTGTGTACACCGCTTTTCATTCATAAGTAGGGGGGTTTGGCGGCTGGATTAGCGAACTTGGATCTTTGTATGCGAGAACGGGCTGCAGTGAGCGAGACGTCTGGCTAGTGTTTTGAGGCTGGGCCGTGATCAAACAGTCCGTCCTCGCATACAAAGATCCAAGCTCGTTAATTCACCCGCCAAACCCCCTGTTTATGAATGAAAAGCGGTTTACACACGATTCACAACTGATTTCGTTCGAACACTTCCGGAACAACTGCTTGACTGACGTATTTTGTTCGAACCACAACGCTGTTAACCCACGTACTACAAATACAAATAATCGCCAACAGAACCTAAACACCTGACGTAACCAACGACGAGTGCCGAATGAGCGAGACGTCTGGTCAGTGTTTTGAAGCAGGACTGTGTTCGTACATCACCTTGCCTCGAGTGCGTTCATCAGCGTTCACTCGACACTCTGAAGGAAGCAAGCCCTTCTGAACGCTTTACTTCCGCGGGTCACATAAGTAAGGCGTCAGTATATTTTGAGAAAGTTGTGTTGTGACGAGTGCGACGAAAATGGCTAAAAATTTAATGGAAATTGTTCTCCATCCACTAAAACCGGATAAGTGTTCAATCACAGTGGGTTATAGAGACTGAATGTTATCAGGAAATGTAACTAGTTTGTTGATATCAAAACTCTGGTGGTTTATAATGGACACAAGTGATTGAATTAATCGTTCCTTCTCTTGCAAGGACCTATAAGATCGTAAGGTGGGAAATAAACAAGAAACAAGGCAGTAAAACGCCGCTATTTCCGTCCGTAGCTAAATGGTGACTCGGGAGAGTATAGTGTTATCTAGGAAATATTAGTAGAATACTGGCCTCGGCGGCTGTGGAACACTAACTTGCTTGTTGGCTCCTCCGATCTTACGTCCAGTGTTTCTAGTATTGTGATTGTTTGCGACGTCTTGCAAGATTTGTGAATAAGAGCATGTCGTAGGCTCCAGCCCGAGTCTGCTCTCACTGGACGAGGTGTTCCAGCGTCCTCACCCTTCGTAACAAGGTAGTAACTCCTAGCTCCTCAAATGTCACCTTTACCTGAGCACATTATATATATGATCATTCTTGGATGATATCATTATAATCACGGAGTATAAGTATTACAATGTATGTGAATAATTCGCTTTGATGTCATTACAGGTAAGAGAGAATTCGCGTCGTCGAGGGAGAGAAATCCACCAGTAATGAGGTAAGTTTCCGTTTCCTTCCGTTTCCTTCCGTTTGGGAAGCTGTGAGAGATGTAACACACTCCGGGTGTAGGCGGCGTTGATCATTCTCGTTCGTGATATAATTACTGTTGTGGACAACTGTGTTTACAGTCAGGATGGACGCTTCTCGTGCGATAACAACCTCTGGATCACCTTAGTTTAATACACTCACTGTGCTTCAAGGGTGAAAGTTGCTGACATTAACCGCGTTATTGCCTAATTATGATGTCCGGTAATTAAGCACACCCTAAGAAAATGTATCGGTCAGATAAGTAACTTCATAAACAAGGTAATTACCTGAAGTATGTCCAGGTGACGCTACCAAGTTAATCAGCTCTTCGTAGATTTCTTCACCAATTAAAAAAAGCTTGAAATAATAGGTCACTTAACTAATGATGCATCACAAGTGCTTTTATGACGTCTAATGAAAATAACAAAAAATTGCGTAAACCAATATCCTTCATTAACTGTTATACTGCGTTTTCATCCGAAATATTCTATCTTTTTTTTTCTATTCTGTGTTTCTACTCGCTGGAAAAATCCTTAATGTTCAAAGTAATTTTTACTTCTGGGGAAAATTGTCGAAATGGAAAAGTCATTCTTGAATATACTTCCCATCACTGAGTCCATATCGAGCAGGAATTGTTAAACTCATTAAACGAGCAACACCTTGGTTTGGTATTAAAGAAAACCATTATATATTTGTTTAATATTTTGATATTTAAAACTTCAAAGGTTGGCACTGTATGCCGCGTGCAAAAATGAAACTGTTCGCATGCCACATTGGGCACGTGTACCATAGGTTCAACCAGGTTCTAGATCGATTGCCTCATTTCTAATTCGTTTGTGTGCAGCTTTATTTTCCCGATCTTAGTCTCACCTCCACATTACTCAGCTATAATAACCACCCACACCACGACCTGCAGTAACCCCCCACCCCCCCCCCCTTTCTCCTGGAGGGAACAGGTGCCAGATTCACGAAGCAGTTACGCAAGGACTTACGAACGCGTACATCTGTCCTCAATCTTTGACGGCTTTGGTTACATTTATTAAACAGTTTACAAGCATGAAAACTTACCATTCAACTGTTATTATTGTTATAAACAGCCTCCTGGTGCTTCGGAGCTCATTAACTGTTTAATAATTGTAAACAAAGCCGCCAAAGATTGAGAAAAGATGTACACGTTCGTAAGTGCTTGCGTAAGTGCTTTCGTGAATCTGGCCCCAGAGCAGCCCCCACACGTTCCTTACTAACTGATAATGCTACAAGTATTAACAACACTAAACTATTTTTTTCCTCACAAGTTGATCTTGTATTTAACATTCAATAATTAACATTATTTAACATAAGTTTGCGAGTGAGTGTTGGCTGGTCTGAGGCTCCTCGGGATTGTTTGCCTGTTTGCAGGTGTACAGCCCAATTATCTCAAGATAACCTCAAGATAACCTCAAGAAGAAGCCTACCGCACCATACACGGGTCAATAGTTGCAAACTTGCAGAGGGTGACAGCAAGAAAACACTGTAATCAGGCTCTCTGCTGGTCTTCGAGCCAGCTAAAAGCTCACCAAAGGTCACCAAAGGTCACGACAATTAAGACCTGGGCTAGCCCCCCGTCAGGTCGTATACCGCTTATTCATTTACATCATAAATAAAGCCAAACTATCATTAATTGTAATGATATTGCTTCATTGGCCAGAGATGGGGAGAGATAAGAGCATAATGATGAGATAAGATGATGCTACACGATAATTACTGCCGTCGAGGGATGCTGCGGCAGGTAGAACCATGCAAAAACCAGGATAAAAAATTACACAACTACCTAACGTAACCACCGAGCGAGCCGGTGGCGATGGTGGTTGTGGGGGTTGTGGTGCTGGTGGTGGTGGTGGGGGTTGTGGTGCTGGTGGTGGTGGGTGGCAGTGCTGGTGGTGCTGGTGGTGGTGGTGGGGGTTGTGGTGGTGGTGCTGGTGGTGGTGGTGGGGGTTGTGGTGGTGGTGCTGGTGCTGGTGGTGGTGGGTGGCAGTGGTGGTGGTGCTGGTGGTGGTGGTGCTGGTGGTGGTGGTGGTGGTGCTGGTGGTGGTGCTGGTGGTGGTGGGTGGCAGTGGTGGTGGTGCTGGTGGTGGTGGTGGGGGTTGTGGTGGTGGTGTTGGTGGGTGGCGGTGCTGGTGGTGGGTGGTGGTGGTGGTGGTGGTGGTGGCAGTGGTGGTGGTGCTGGTGGTGGTGGGTGGCAGTGCTGGTGGTGCTGGTGGTGGTGGTGGTGCTGGTGGTGGTGGTGGGGGTTGTGGTGGTGCTGGTGGTGGGTGGCAGTGGTGGTGGTGCTGGTGGTGGTGGGTGGCAGTGGTGGTGGTGGTGGGGGTTGTGGTGGTGGTGTTGATGGGTGGCGGTGCTGGTGGTGGGTGGCAGTGGTGGTGGTGGTGGGGGTTGTGGTGTTGGTGGGTGGCGGTGCTGGTGGTGGGTGGCAGTTGTGGTGGTGGTGTTGGTGGGTGGCGGTGCTGGGTGGCAGTGGTGGTGGGGGTTGTGGTGGTGGTGCTGGTGGGTGGCGGTGCTGGTGGTGGGTGGCAGTGGTGGTGGTGCTGGTGGCCGTGATTGTGTGTTCTGATGATTGTGATGCCCCATCAAGACACCGCGATCTTATGATAGTTTAATAGATAGCCTTGTGACTTGCCTGCCCCCCTGGGGCATTGTTTTTATGTGCCCCGGGGCGGCAATAGAGCCTCCAGCCTGACCAAAAAGGAGAACCTCCAAGCTTGCTTGCAAGAAACACATACCCAGATCACCACCAGGGGGCAGCTAACTTAACCCCTTCATTAAAAACTTTAAAAATGCTAACAATACTTCCATTTTTTGGAGGGTTGGTAGAGTTAGATATTGCAGCGCGGGCCTCAGGGCTCTGGCTGGCAGGCTATTACTCATATCAGCCATACTGAAGCGGTAAGCAACTTCATCCGGATTGCTAAATCTCTGTCGAGATCTGATTTGCAACTCTGTGCTCTGTTTTAGGTCATTCATTAGGTTTAGGTAGGAGGGAGCCGGTCGGCCGAGCGGACAGCACACTGGACTTGTGGTCCTGTGGTCCTGGGTTCGATCCCAGGCGCCGGCGAGAAACAATGGGCAGAGTTTCTTTCACCCTATGCCCCTGTTACCTAGCAGTAAAATAGGTACCTGGGTGTTAGTCAGCTGTCACGGGCTGCTTCCTGGGGGTGGAAGCCTGGTCGAGGACCGGGCCGCGGGGACACTAAAGCCCCGAAATCATCTCAAGATAACCTCAAGATTCTTCGGTGTTCTGTCCAGCATTTCTCCACAATGTTGATTGTGGAGAAATATGTTATTTGAAATAAAATATGTTATCCGATTCAACTCTGGTATCGTGATGGTAGTGGGCCAGGTCTCCCACTGGTATCATGGTAGTGGGCCAGGTCTTTCACTGGTATCATGGTAGTGGGCCAGGTCTTTCACTGGTATCATGGTAGTGGGCCAGGTCTCCCACTGGTATCATGGTAGTGGGCCAGGTCTCCCACTGGTATCATGGTAGTGGGCCAGGTCTTTCACTGGTATCATGGTAGTGGGCCAGGTCTTTCACTGGTATCATGGTAGTGGGCCAGGTCTTTCACTGGTATCATGGTAGTGGGCCAGGTCTCCCACTGGTATCATGGTAGTGGGCCAGGTCTTTCACTGGTATCATGGTAGTGGGCCAGGTCTTTCACTGGTATCATGGTAGTGGGCCAGGTCTTTCACTGGTATCATGGTAGTGGGCCAGGTCTTTCACTGGTATCATGGTAGTGGGCCAGGTCTTTCACTGGTATCATGGTAGTGGGCCAGGTCTTTCACTGGTATCATGGTAGTGGGCCAGGTCTTTCACTGGTATCATGGTAGTGGGCCAGGTCTTTCACTGGTATCATGGTAGTGGGCCAGGTCTTTCTCGTATCATGGTGGTGGTGGTGGGCTGCAGGTCTCTCTGGTATCATAGTGATAGTACAGTTCTCTTTCTAGTATCAGGGTGTTCCACGTTCCCTTGTAGAATCATAGTTCCCCATTGTTTTCCTGCGGGTAGTCCCTACCAGAGAATATCAGAGTATTCAGCTGAGGGAATATTCCCTTTAGGAGCAACGATGGTATGAGAGGTCAGTGCCTCTTGGGGTCCCTTAAAGGGATGTTTGTGGTTCTTTAACCCCACTAAGTTTATAAGTTCCACCAAGTATATAAGTTCTACCAGGTGGCTCTGTGGAACCGGGCTATCAGGAACCGGGGATCTGTGGAACCGGGGCTCTGTGGAACCGGGGCTTTGTGGAAGCGGGCTATCAGGAACCGGGGCTCTGTGGAACCGGGCTATCAGGAACCGTGGCTCTGTGGAACCGGGCTATCAGGAACCGGGGCTCTGTGGAACCGGGCTATCAGGAACCGGGGATCTGTGGAACCGGGCTATCAGGAACCGGGGATCTGTGGAACCGGGCTATCAGGAACCGGGGCTCTGAGGAATCCACCTCTTCTCAGTTCTTCTTCACGGCTTCACCGCCGTAAATTCCGTAGTTAAAAAAACTGTTAATATAAGAAATCAGAAGTGAAGCGGTGGCCAAAAATAAGTTGAAGGAGATAATGATTTAACAGATGATAGAAAATACATTATGATGATGGACTAGGCACGATGAAGATAGGACACAGCCAAACACCTCTCACCCACCAAGAGTTAAGACACCCACCTATAAAAAAAATATATATAGAAGAGAGATGATTGTGGTTCAAGTGTAAGACGCAATAATAAGATATATAAGATAGTACCTCGGGTGTACTCCTGGGTGTGTTACATTATGTCATAAATCTCAGAGATGAGCCAGGCTCACCGCGGGGTCAAGCACTGACCTGCTGGGTTCGAGACCAGGTGGGTATATACTGGTTGGGCCATGACTGACAGCCCCTATACTAGGCCGTCATCAGCGTTTGATAATAAGAACATAAGTACAAAGGTAACTGCAGAAGGCCTGTTGACCCATACGAGGCAGCTCCTATTTATAACCACCCAATCCCACTCATGTACATGTCCAACCTACGCTTGAAACAACAATAATATTTTGGTGTCAGAGGACACAGCAGCTTGAATTTGTAGCCTCTTCCTGGAACCCCTGACACCACCACCACCACCACGTGTGAAGCAGCTGGATCTTGCTCCTTGTAGTACCGACGCCACGTCTTGCAGGTCGGTGTTCAATCCCCGGCTGTCCAGGTGATTGAGCACCATTCCTTTCCCTCCGTCCTAACCCAAAT
Source organism: Procambarus clarkii (assembly GCF_040958095.1). Taxonomy (NCBI): domain Eukaryota; kingdom Metazoa; phylum Arthropoda; class Malacostraca; order Decapoda; family Cambaridae; genus Procambarus; species Procambarus clarkii. Next base: position 13,953,671 of record NC_091186.1, read on the forward strand.
ACTAATCCAAGTGTACCCTCCAAGTGGTAGATGATCGTACAGACTTAGCACTTTCTCTGTTGATGACTGTACCTTACAAAATGCGGGTTGTTGGTCCAGTTATTCTGGTTCTCTGCGACCATCCACTTGAACTGGTTCGCACACTGACACCCCAGCATCGTGCATGACGGCGCTCGATCCCCGATGGCCCAAGTGGTAGGGAATCGCTCCTTCCCTCCGTCCCACCTGTTCCAGTGCCCATCCTGTCTCTTCATAGCTCCCTTCCCTCTAAACTAATACAATAAAAGAGTGTGTGTTTGGTGGACGAGGAATAATAACATTGGGAAACTTAGGATAACATAAATATCCTGGAAGATATCACCTCGCCACCCCCCCCCCACTCCTGGCTGTTCACTACGCCCCCCAAGTCCTACCTGTTCACCACGCCCCCAGAACGCTGTCCACTCAGCTGCGAGAGTTAGATGGGATATATATATATATATATATATATATATATATATATATATATATATATATATATATATATATATATATATATATATATATATAATGACAAATTTAATTAAGACTATAATCTAGAAGTATGATCACACGCCGCTATAATCACAAACACGTATATAAGGGTTATAGGCATTGAAAATTGAATGTTATTTATTGCTTATTAATTATAGTAAATCCGCTGGCATCGATTATACGCATCTCATTAAGGCTTTAGCGTGCTCTGTAAGCTGTTGTTGTTGTTGTTGTTATAGATTCAGCTACTCGGAACAAGTTCCAAGTAGCACGGGCTATGGTGAGCCCGTAATCTGTAAGCGTGTGTAGTCAGCTTGTCTGGCGACTGGCGTAATTATTGCTGGAACTACAGGTGTGTGTGGTGGATGCTTGTGTCCCGAGATGCATGACCGGATGAGTGAGAGTCAGAGTGAATGATCAAGATGAATGATGCGGGGACTAGAGGAGTAGTAGTCCGGATGAGCGAGGGTTAGAGGAATGAAGACGGATGACGTGTGAACTTAACCGGCAGCTTTGACTTATCCAAGTTACACCCATTGTTTCGTGTTCTGTCTTGTGTTGATACTTTTAATACCCCTATTAATATCCCCTTTGTTATGCCCGTTCATCCACTTGTAAACCTCTATCATGTCACCCTTAACTCTTCGCCTTTCCAGTGAATGCAACGTAATGAAAAAGGAGCTTGTCTTCAGGGTAAAGTGATTACAACGAGACACTAAACCCATTCCCACGCCAACTGGGTAGTTATCTACGTATGTGTGATGGCCTGAACGCACATATTATGGTTTCAGTAATAGTCTGCTTTTAAACTAAGTAGTTGATGTCGCCCTCGAGGCGACGAGAGACGACTCGTCCCCCGGGAACGAGAAGTAAAGGTCTTGAAGCTTAAGACAATAGCTATCCACTGGACTAAATGGCCATTGTTAGTATGTTTACTAGTGATTAGCGGTCCAAATGCCATCAGCTGACTACCTAACTACCCCCTCGTCTCGTCCACGTTAGGTCAATACCTCTTGAATTTATAAATTAATTACGTTCATCTCGGCCATTCCCCTCCTCCCCCGCCCCCCTGTCCTCCCTCCCCTTTTCCATATGTTTTCCATTGATTGCCCATTGTTCAGTCAAATGATTCTGCCATCCATTTATAATCTCACTGCAGCACACTGCTACCTATTTATTACCCAGTGCCATCCATTTATCACCCACGGCTGATTCATTTACGAACCAGTTACCCATTATCAACCATCCATGCTACCCACTGCTTGTCCACAATTGAATCATTTACGAACCATCGCAACGACTCGATAAGCATTGAATGTCTCCTAACGATCTTAAGACTTCTTGCCCACCTAATACAATTATTACCTGTTCCCGCCCCATTAGGAACTTGGAGAACCAGTGAACTGTTCTCTATTTCCATTTTCTAATATATAATATTATCCTGGCCGGGGAGGATTGACCGGGCGCCAGTCCTTAACTGTAGCCTCTGTTCACCCAGCAGTGAATGGGTATACCTGGTTGTTAAACAATTTGGCGGGTCGTATTCTGGGGGAAATTAGGATTAAGGGCCTGCCCGAAACGCTATGTGTTGGTGGCTGTACGAGAATGTAAGAATTCTTGTGTGTGTGTATGTGTATATATATATACATATACATGTGAACCCTCGATCTGAATCACATACCTCGGTGCTATAGAAAATGTTAGGTTATAAAAGGTTTAAGAATTTGGTTTCTTACATGTATTTAAGCAGATATTTATCTCATGTATTTCAGCATATATTTATCTCATGTATTTCAGCATATATTTATCTCATGTATTTCAGCAGATATTTATCTCTGTAATCTACAAAAAATTCGTCACCTGAAGAAGTTATATTTTAGTCATTAGCATATGTGGTCTACTAGTTACACCTCGAGATTATCCACATATTGATAGTACACTAAGATATAGATACGCTGAGACCTCCCCCCCCCCCCCCCTCCCCGTGTGGTCAAAGACAGACCAGGCCTCATAGTTACTGTCAATGGGACCTGCCACAAGCTTATATCCTCTCTGCTTTACGACGAGTCTTGGGTCGACGTAAACAAACACTCGCCATAAAGAGAGTGTCAACAGAGAACGGGGTGGTGGCCGAGTCAGCCAGAACCCTCCTAAAGTTTCCCCAACGTCAAAAAAAAAAAAAAAACGGTCAATTTAAAGTGTTCTTTTCCTATCCTAATAGACTAAGCTAGAGAACCCAAAACAGAAAACGGGACAATATGTCACTTTCTGCGAGCATCTTCCATTTCCTAATACGACAATTTATAGCTCTAATAACGCATACGAGCGAAAAACGACGTTCTTTGTAAGAGAACAGATTGCTCTTCTAACCAAAGGACCCAAAGTAGAAAACGGGACAGTCCTGCACTTCCACGAGTCGCTTCCGTTTTCTAGTACGACAATTTTTAGCCTCGTGTAACACACACGAGCGAAAAGCGACGTTCTTGTGTAGGAGCGAGAGGTGGCAGTACCTCCGTAGAGGAAACTGCGGCCTGTATGATATTCTCACCCCCACCGCGGACGTGCACAGACTACCAAGGCCATCAAATACAAACGGATCTGCTTCGTTAAGTCGAAGCATCTCGCTCGAAACCAATCCCCCAGCTATGGAAGCGGTCCCCCTTCCCATAGACTCCGTACGGGACGGTTCCCACTTCTAGTCGCGGACATTGTCACCACCTCGATATCAGCCATTGTCGATTTCTGTCTGCCTCCTGTCTGCTTCTGCCTCTGTCTCTGCCTCTATCTCTGTCTCTTCCCTGCTCTCGATAACGCCAACTTTGCTCTACAGAAAATCACACCGAGGATCATTTGGGGAGGATCTGATCACAGTGCTTTATTATGCTAACGATCCTATAAGTCTCGCAGGCTGATGTACAAGCTTCCAGGTCCTGGTATTAGGAAAATTACCGACCTTAACTCCACCTTGGGCGATGCCGGGCTGTCGCGGTGATTACCATCGCACCAGCCATGGTAGCCTGGTCATGAGGTGGTAGTGTATAGCCCATGGTATGGTACTGGTAGTCCCGGGCGAGGGATGGTTCTGGTGTTGTGGGCTGCGGATTTGGAGTGGTACGTCAGCTGGTGTTGATAGCATGTAATGCATATGAAAAACGTGAATTGAAAGTCATCTATTCTAACCTTACAGAGTCGGCCGGACGACTCAAACAGAAAACGGAACAGTACGTCACTTTTGTGAGTCGATTTCATTTCAAATTACGTCCAAATTTGGCCATAGCGCGCATACCAGCCAAAAGTGACGTTATTTTTAAGAGGACTGAATGCATAGCTTGCTTTTGGTAAGCCCTCCTTCCCTGATGCTTTGTGCGTCTACTGCAAGCGGGGACTAGTGCAATTGTCTGAAATGCTTATAGATGTCTGTAGATAGTTTGTGTACCTGATTGGGGGGCTGTGTTACCTGGGAAAAACACCTGTGGCGAGCCCCACTACAGGTGATTAGAGAGATGGTGCTGGAGAGGGCGTGAGAGTATACTGTCTGGAACTGTATTTTGAGATTGCTGTTCGGGCTGTTTACATTTAGACCTGGACAAAATTACTTTAGAAGCTTTCTGAACTTTTTTTTTCAGATCAGGATTTTGGATATGTTATTATCCAAAATTCGACACAAATCGTATAAGGTGGTATAGGAGTTATTCTTTACGTGTCAACCTCGCTCTTCTGCATGTCATCCTCTAGAGACTAGAAAGGTAAAGGTTGACAACAAAGGTAGTTAGAAAATGCTCGGGTGTAACAGGCGGCTTATATCTGCAGCGACCGACCTTTCCAACCAGCATTGGATGACGTTGTGCGTTAATGGATTGCGTTGTTTAGCAGCCAAACAACAGACGATTTGCCATCCTTCCAGCGGCTCCCATATGCGAGTATTGGCAACAATCAGAGGAGAATGAAATTGTTACTGTCCGGAGTTCAGTCTCCTTAATCAGTGTGTCGAAAGCTTCGCCTTTGCCTATCGAAAAAAGAAAATCTGGATTTGCTACCATAGTCCGGGAAACATTAAAAAAACAGGAGAAACTTGCAGACATTATTCAACAATAATTGAATGCTGAGAATATCATACACAGGATCGGGAGACATATATATATACCTTAATGTCAGCTGTTAAACCTACCTTAATGTCACTGTCACCATCACTGCGCTTAAGAATGGTGGGATGGATGGTGATCTTTGGAGTCACTGAGGCAGTCATACCCATTTCATGAAGGGTATTCTGCCCATGCCAAGTGCAGGTGTAGTGATCAATGTTTCCTCCTGCTAATGGCAATTTGTTTTGACTGTTCGGAATGTAATCCAGAGAGAGCCCTGGGTGCAGGGAGGTCACTTGGAGATGGACACACATCTTCTGTAGGAGAGTCGAGAGACTTAACATCACACTTCTGATTATTTTTGCTTCAGCTTCTACTAGGTTAATCTTCATTAGCTCAATAATCATATTCTTTCGACTCTTGGGGATAAGCTGGAAGAGTTTCATTAGCTGTCTCCAGTAGTGTTACAACATTTGCCTTCCCTCTCTCACCTGATGTGATGATTCTACCTCCACAATGTGCCACAGGCTTTCTCTTCACGTGCCCAAGTGAGTTGACAGAACTGTGGCTTCCTTGAAGACATTCTTCCATTTTTGGAAGTTAGGTCTCCAGTCAGTAGTTGTTCTTTCATCATTCTCTTCCAGGTTAGTACATGTCTTAGGGAATGTCTGATCTTGCTCTTCATTACTTGGTCTACTTTTCTTCGAATCGTGTTCGCGGGAGGAGTATTGGCGAACAATGTTTTATTTCCCACTTCGAAAACTGACGCTACAGGGGTTCTTGAAGACGCCATATGTCGCAGCAACGACACTACACAAATTACACCCTATTCCGCTTTTTACTTGAAATGGCTATTCATCGCCGGGGATTTCACAGCACCTTTTTTTTTCATGGTTTCACAGAACTCCAGAGTTCTTATTTACACGTTCTCAGATTTTAGTTTGTGTTTGGAAGAAAAGTCAACTAAGGTATCGCAAAATACACTGTGTGTGGCCCTTAAACTGAATCTTAATTTCAAACGAGCACTTTTCCTTGGCGTTGCCTTGGCTGGGTTCTTTAGCGTGTCTTTATTTCAATGGTCATCTTATCCGTGATTCTGACATAAACAACTTTGTAAACAACATACTCCAGCAGCTGTCGCAGCAATCAAGCTTCCAATTCTGCGGCATCAGTCATACCATCTGCTGCTTTTTTTTGGTGAAATATTTTAACCACTTCCTGTCCGCTGTTCAGTTTCTCCTTACACACTCACATTCACAGACAAGTTTTCAAAGATCTGCATTCTTCAAAAGCAAACTTTCCATTCTGAAACATGGAAAGAAATCACAATATATTAGAATGTGTTGCAAAAGTTTAAAAGGAGTAAATAAGGCACGTTTGATTGCAAATTACAAGCATAACTACGCACAATAGATAGTATATAATTGTATTAATAATTAATATAATAGATAGTATTGGATGGAAGATAATATAGGAATCTGAAACGCCAAGTTATCAATTTATAAAACATGTATAAGTGACCGTTCTTGGCATACACTCCAAAACAGTATATTACATTTCAAATTATATGAAGTCTCAGTTGATTACTTTGGAACATAATATTTGTAATGTCATAAGTTATTTTAGAAAAGATAATTTGTTTTAAACCATTTTATCTGTCAAAAATAACATCTCTCTCTTTATTAAGCGTTAATTAGATTTTTGGGTATTTCGGAGCAAACAGCCAAATCTGACATATTGAAATAAATTATACGGGGTGGGGGGGGGGGGTGTTAACAGGGTCTGATTTCGTAGGATTTTGAATGATATTTGGCATTGGTTCCTAAGCTTGAAACGCCTTAGAAAGCTTCTAAAAACTAATTGGCCCAGATTTAATGGGAGATTTGCTTTAGACCATTATCAAGTCCTATGTGGACTTGATGATGGTCCGAGACGGACCGAAACGTCCTCGTTTCTTCATCTTCTAGAGAGTGTTTGTGTGGTTTGATCAACCTTGGTACTATTACTTTGTATTTAAGAGTACCGCGATGCCTCTGTTTGGACCTCTGTGGTATGAACAAATCCACTAGGGCCGTGACGAGGATTCGAACCTGCGTCCGAGAGCATCCCTGTGCTGATACCACAGAGCATCTCTGTGGTATCATCTGGTAATGAAACTGTGGTATATATGCACTATAGTTGGCAGGTAGAGTGTGTGTGTGTGTGTGTGTGTACTCACCTAGTTGTACTCACCTAGTTGTGTTTGCGGGGGTTGAGCTCTGGCTCTTTGGTCCCGCCTCTCAACCGTCAATCAACAGGTGTACAGATTCATGAGCCTATCGGGCTCTGTCATATCTACACTTGAAACTGTGTATGGAGTCAGCCTCCACCACATCACTTCCTAATGCATTCCATTTGTCAACCACTCTGACACTAAAAAAGTTCTTTCTAATATCTCTGTGGCTCATTTGGGCACTCAGTTTCCACCTGTGTCCCCTTGTGCGTGTTCCCCTTGTGTTAAATAGACTGTCTTTATCTACCCTATCAATCCCCTTCAGAATCTTGAATGTGGTGATCATGTCCCCCCTAACTCTTCTGTCTTCCAGCGAAGTGAGGTTTAATTCCCGTAGTCTCTCCTCGTAGCTCATACCTCTCAGCTCGGGTACTAGTCTGGTGGCAAACCTTTGAACCTTTTCCAGTTTAGTCTTATCCTTGACTAGATATGGACTCCATGCTGGGGCTGCATACTCCAGGATTGGCCTGACATATGTGGTATACAAAGTTCTGAATGATTCTTTACACAAGTTTCTGAATGCCGTTCGTATGTTGGCCAGCCTGGCATATGCCGCTGATGTTATCCGCTTGATATGTGCTGCAGGAGACAGGTCTGGCGTGATATCAACCCCCAAGTCTTTTTCCTTCTCTGACTCCTGAAGAATTTCCTCTCCCAGATGATACCTTGTATCTGGCCTCCTGCTCCCTACACCTATCTTCATTACATTACATTTGGTTGGGTTAAACTCTAACAACCATTTGTTCGACCATTCCTTCAGCTTGTCTAGGTCTTCTTGAAGCCTCAAACAGTCCTCTTCTGTTTTAATCCTTCTCATAATTTTTGCATCGTCCGCAAACATTGAGAGAAATGAATCGATACCCTCCGGGAGATCATTTACATATATCAGAAACAAGATAGGACCGAGTACAGAGCCCTGTGGGACTCCACTGGTGACTTCACGCCAATCGGAGGTCTCACCCCTCACCTTAACTCTCTGCTTCCTATTGCTTAGATACTCCCCTATCCACTGGAGCACCTTGCCAGCTACACCTGCCTGTCTCTCCAGCTTATGTACCAGCCTCTTATGCGGTACTGTGTCAAAGGCTTTCCGACAATCCAAGAAAATGCAGTCCGCCCAGCCCTCTCTTTCTTGCTTAATCTGTGTCACCTGATCGTAGAATTCTATCAAGCCTGTAAGGCAAGATTTACCCTCCCTGAATCCATGTTGGCGATTTGTCACGAAGTCCCTTCTCTCCAGATGTGTTACCAGGTTTTTTCTCACGATCTTCTCCATCACCTTGCATGGTATACAAGTCAAAGACACTGGCCTGTAGTTCAGTGCCTCTTGTCTGTCGCCCTTTTTGTATATTGGGACCACATTCGCCGTCTTCCATATTTCTGGTAGGTCTCCCGTCTCTAGTGACTTACTATACACTATGGAGAGTGGCAGGCAAAGTGCCTCTGCACACTCTTTCAGTACCCATGGTGAGATCCCATCTGGACCAACAGCCTTTCTAACATCCAGATCCAGCAGGTGTCTCTTGACCTCCTCTCTCGTAATTTCGAACTCCTCCAAGGCCGCCTGGTTTACCTCCCTTTCTCCTAGCACAGTGACCTCACCCTGTTCTATTGTGAAGACCTCCTGGAACCTCTTGTTGAGTTCCTCACACACCTCTCTGTCATTCTCTGTATACCTGTCCTCGCCTGTTCTAAGTTTCAATACCTGTTCTTTCACTGTTGTTTTCCTTCTGATGTGACTGTGGAGTAGCTTTGGTTCGGTCTTGGCTTTGTTTGCTATATCATTTTCAAAATTTTTCTCTGCTTCTCTTCTCACCCTGACGTACTCATTCCTGGTTCTCTGGTATCTCTCTCTGCTTTCTGGTGTTCTGTTATTTCGGAAGTTCCTCCACGCCTTTTTGTTCAGTTTCTTCGCTTCCATACATGTCCTATTATACCATGGATTCTTCTGTTGCTTCTCGGATTTTTCCCTTTGGGCCGGGATGAACCTGTTTACTGCCTCCTGACACTTTTGGGTAACATAGTCCATCATACCCTGTACAGACTTGTCTCTGAGGTCTGTGTCCCAAGGTATTTCACTTAGGAAACTTCTCATCTGTTCATAATTCCCCTTTCGGTATGCCAGCCTTTTGATTCCTAGTTCTTTTTGGGGGGAGATAAGTCCTAGCTCTACCAGGTACTCAAAGTTCAATACACTGTGGTCACTCATTCCCAAGGGCGCTTCCATCTTAACTTCCCTTATATCCCATTCATTTAGGGTAAATATCAAATCAAGCATTGCTGGTTCATCTTCTCCTCTCATTCTTGTTGGTTCTTTGGTGTGCTGGCTTAGAAAGTTTCTTGTTGCCACGTCCAGCAGCTTAGCTCTCCATGTTTCTGGTCCTCCATGCGGGTCTCTGTTCTTCCAATCTATCTTCCCATGGTTGAAGTCTTCCATAATTAGTAGTCCAGATCCATTCCTGCTAGCAACAGAAGCTGCTCTTTCTATTATGTTAATGGTGGCCATGTTGTTTCTATCATATTCCTGTCTAGGTCTTCTGTCATTTGGTGGTGGATTATATATGACTGCGACTATAATTTTTTTCCCTCCATTTGTTACAGTACCTGCTATGTAGTCACTGAAACCTTCGCAGCCCTGAATATCCATCTCCTCAAAATCCCAGCCTTGTCTTACCAGCAGAGCTACACCACCCCCACCTCTTCCTTCCCTCTCTTTCCTCATAACATAATAGTCCTGTGGGAACACTGCATTTGTTATCGTTTTCGTGATCTTTGTTTCTGTGAGGGCTATTATGTCTGGGTTTTCCTCTAGTACCAGTTCTCCAAGCTCATTTGCTTTATTTGTAATTCCATCTATGTTTGTGTACATCGCTTTGAGGCTCACTTTCTTCTGTCCCTTCTCAAATCGCCTCCTTGGTGAGTGTTCTGCTGGTGGGGGAGGCTGTTCCATGGGTGTGAGGACCTGTGAGGTGGATAACAGGGTCTCAGAGGATACTGGGATGAGGGGCGGGGGATCCAGTGAAGGGGGAGGGACAGGGAGGGTATGGGGTGAAAGGGGAGGGAGGACGGGAAGGAAAGGGGGGAGGGAGGACTCGGGAGGAGGGGAGGGGTAGAAGGGTGGGGATTGGGTGTGGGGGGAGGGAGATTTTGCTGAACATTTGAGTGGGGGCAGGGAGGGTTTGGGGTAGGGGGGTTTTCTATGCAGTGGAGGGAGGCGGGGTTGTCCTCCCTTCTGGTGTTACTGGGTAGCTGGTTGTGGGTTCCCCCCTCGCCTCTGGGGGTGTTGGGTTGGGAGCTGTGACTTCCTGGTTTTCCCCTCTCGCCCTGCGCCTCTTCCTTGCTTCTGCTGCCACGGCTCTCTCCTCCCTTGTCATGTCTCTCTGGAGGAATACATTTTTTAATTTTCCCACGTTTTTCAGGGAGCTCTTCCTTGATAGGATCTTCTCCTTTGTGTTCTCGTTTGCAAACACTATCTTTATCATTCGGTCTCGGTCTTTGTTGTACCGGCCTAGGCTGAAAACCTTCTCAATGCTATGCTCAGCCCCTTCCATGTCTAGTGCCTTTAGTACTTCATTCACTGCTGCTTTGTCCTTGTCACTCCACTCTGTCCTATTTGATCCTTCCTGCTCCTTAATACCCACAGCAACCACTGATCTGTTCCTTTCCAGCAGTTGGCTAGTGGAGCGTGCCGCCTCCTGTGAGGTGGCTGCTTTCATGGCCACCTCCATCACTGCAGTCATTACTTCAGAGTTATTTTTTTTTAGTATTTCCGCAAATGTTGCTTTTATTGTGGCATTCTCATCCAGAAAACTATTACCACCTTCTCCCTGGGTGGTTTTCTGATTCTCAGCCTCGATACCATTTTCTTTGAGGGCTCTTATCTCCTCCTTTGCTGCTGTCAGCTCTCTTTTCAGGTTGCTTATTTCGTTCTTCATTTCCTGCATCATTTCTTGCATCTCACTCTTGATGTCCTCCAGAAACTGGGCAAACATTTCCTTCATCTCGTCACCTTGGCTCTTTCCTGTTCCCCTGGGACCTCTGGCTGCCATGCTTGACCCTGTTGGGATGGGGGAGGGAGAGAGAGAGAGAGAGGAAGAGAGAGAGAAAGTGAGAGAGAGAAAGGGAGTGATAAAGGGAGAGATAAATGGGTGGGTGGGGGGGATCCGACCCTTCCACTGAAGTGAGAAGAAAGTAGAAGGGGAGGGGGGGAGGAGATGGAGAGAGAGGCGGGAGGGAGAGAGAGGAGAGGGAGAGAGTGGGTGAGGGAGAGAGCGGGTGAGGGAGAGAGCGGGTGAGGGAGAGAGCGGGTGAGGTGTGTGTGTGTGTGTGTGTGTGGGCAGAGAGGGAGGGGGAAGGAAAGAGAGGGAGGGAGAGGGGGAGGGAGGGAGAGAGGGAGGGAGAGAAAGAGAGAGGGAGAGAGAGAGGGAGGGAGAGAGAGAGGGAGGGAGAGAGAGAGCAGGAGAGAGAGAGAGAGAGCAGGAGAGAGATAGTGGGAGAGGGAGAGAGGGAGTGGGAGAGAGGGAGAGTGGGGAGGGGGAGAGTGTGTGTATGGGCGATGCGGGGGACTGTGTGTGTGTGTGTGTGTGTGTGTGTGTGTGTGTGTGTGTGTGTGTGTGTGGTATCTGGTATTACCAGTTGGGCAGTGTCTGGGTATCCTGGTCCACTAAAAAGCAATTGTTTATGGTACAGGGAATCGGGGCTTGGTATTTGGTCGGTCTTATATTATGTTTAATACGTTGTTTGGAATTGGTAAACTAGTGCTTGGTCTACCTCCCGGGGGCGTGGCTTGGTCTAGCCTTGGTGCGTTGTTTAGTTTACCTCCCTGGTGCGTTGCTGGGTCTGTTACGTTCCTCGGGCACTGAGTGACGGTGACACAGTAGCTACCGTTGCGTCCCGCGGGCACTGAGTGACGGTGACACAGTAGTTACCGTTGCGTCCCTCGGGCACTGAGTGATGGTGACACAGTAGTTACCGTTGCGTCCCTCGGGCACTGAGTGACGGTGACACAGTAGTTACCGTTGCGTCCCTCGGGCACTGAGTGATGGTGACACAGTAGTTACCGTTGCGTCCCTCGGGCACTGTGAGTGACGGTGACACAGTAGTTACCGTTGCGTCCCTCGGGCACTGTGAGTGACGGTGACACAGTAGTTACCATTGCGTCCCTCGGGCACTGTGAGTGACGGTGACACAGTAGTTACCATTGCGTCCCTCGGGCACTGTGAGTGACGGTGACACAGTAGCCACCGTTGCGTCCCTCGGGCACTGTGAGTGACGGTGACACAGTAGCCACCGTTGCGTCCCTCGGGCACTGTGAGTGACGGTGACACAGTAGCCACCGTTGCGTCCCACGGGCACTGTGAGTGACGGTGACACAGTAGCAACCGTTGCGTCCCTCGGGCACTGTGAATGACGGTGACACAGTAGCCACCGTTGCGTCCCTCGGCACTGTGAGTGACGGTGACATAGTAGCTACCGTTGCGTCCCTCGGGCACTGAGTGACGGTGACACAGTAGCTACCGTTGCGTCCCTCGGGCACTATGAATGACGGTGACACAGTAGCCACCGTTGCGTCCCTACAGTTCTACAAGGCGAGCCAGCTGACCAGCGCGGATGAACGAGCTCTGATTAGCGTGTCGGGCAGGTCGTTGACCTCTAAATCACGCTGGTTCTGTCGTCAGCACTCCCCCTGCGGGGGCGGAGTACTATTGTAACTGGTAGATACAGCCAGCTATGTACTCCAGGTAGCAGGCTGTATCAACCACCACCAGTGGTAGTTATAGAGCTCAGGAGCGTCCATTAGCGTCCAGTTCTATGTGCTCCCGTATGGCCGACGTCCTCGTACTGGTCTAAGAACCCCAGAAGAACACGCTGCTGCTGTTGCTGCTGCTGCTGCTGCTGCTGGTCTGCCACCAGACGCCCTCAGCATCCAGCGAATGAATGAATGGCCTTCACGGCTGGCCTGTTCCTGAGGCCAGCGGGTAGGAGGCTCCATGTACCTGCGGGCGCCAGAGGACTCAAGTGAGATCGAAGACGTTTCAGATGGTCACTTCGGGGGGGCGTTGAGGGCTTCCCACATCCCCCCACACCCCCCTGAAGGGTGGGTGGGGTGCCTACTCATCCCTTGCAATGATGCTGGGGGATCTTTCGCTCATCCAATATCCGACATGGTAAGAATTCCTCTCTTAAGTACATCCTGTTGTATCATAGATGACGGCAATTGCCATCTGGGCGGTAGTTAGGAGTTCTACGAAGCCCCTTCCTATCCAGGGCGTCAATTGTAATGGGATTGTAAGTGCTGGAGGTGATTGTGGGCAATTACATATAACAATCTCACCCAAAAATGGTATTTGGTAATTTTGAAATGTCCTTTAATGCAAAGAGGATTTTTTTTTTTAACATTTACTCCGTCGGTGGTAACAGTTGGGAACAAGGCTTCCGCCCCTGGCCACACCTGCCTCATGGCCACACCTGCCTCCTGGCCACACCTGCCTCCTGGCCACACCTGCCTCCTGGCCACTCCTGCCTCCTGGCCACACCTGATTCCTGGCCACACTTGCTTCTTGGCCACACCTGCCTTCTGACCACACCTGTCTCCTGGCCCCACCTGCCTTATGGCCACACCTGCCTCCTGGCCACACTTGCCTCTTGGCCACACCTGCCTTCTGACCACACCTGTCTCCTGGCCCCACCTGCCTTCTGGCCACACCTGCCTCCTGGCCACACCTGCTTGGTAAATCAAACAACAGTGACTAGCTGCTTGGTAAACCCAATTCATCCCTTCACCAGACTGGTAGCGAAGGTTGAAACACCTGTCGACCAATCTCTGTTTCACACTACAAACAGGAAATTTATCTCTAATGGTAAAATTATTCCTTCTTTATTAAAGTATAAATTTATTATACTTTGACGATAAAGTAACGTTAAAGTTAGAGAAAGATTTGAGTTATGTTCACAGAGATTTTGACGGATTTGTTCCAAAAGAGTTTCCTGCTACTTTCTTAAGAGTAGCATTAGTCTGTGTTAATTAGTTAACTAATTAGGTAGCATTAGTCTCCGGCGCTACGGTATCCTTCCTAAGAGCCTCGATCCGCGCTTTTGCTCATGTGTCTCTAGCACTCTCTAGCCATCTGTTTCTTCTGTCCACCTGTCGCTCTCAATCTTGTTCTCCGTGCAGGTTCCTAGTCCTCTCTCTCTCTCTCTGTCTCTCTCTCTCTCTCTCTCTCTCTCTCTCTCTCTCTCTCTCTCTCTCTCTCTCTCTCTCTCTCTCTCTCTCTCTCTCTCTCTCTCTCTCTCTCTCTCTCTCTCTCTCTCTCTCTCTCTCTCTCTCTCTCTCTCTCTCTCTCTCTGTAGATAGTATTCACCCGTTGGCTAATCCCCACTAACCACAGAAATCCCCACAATGAATGTATCAGTCCTGGCTTGGCCATTCCTTGAATACACTGCATCACTGAAGACAGACTCATCATGGTCATCACACACACGGTCTTTCTATACAACACACACACACACACACACACACACACACACACACACACACACACACACACACGAGACGCTGCCCTGGACACCAACAAGGCAAGCGTACGTCACACGAAAATAAAAAAATTAAGTTTCAGACCCTGATGACGAATCGGGGGTTTAAGGCATCACCCTGAGTCACATTGCCCATTTAGTGCTGCATGCACGGGAAGCAGGCATTGGGGGGGCATGGGTGGGTAGGAGCATTGTTTGTTGTGGGCACTGGAGAAGATAGTCGACATTTAGTCTTGAGAAATTTATTCTCATTTTCTCTCTCTCTTACCGTCTCTCTCTCCTGTCTGGTTGAACGCTTGGATGTCGAGAACGCTCGAGAGAACGGGCCTCTCTTCCATTTGTAAACTTAAACACTATATTAGCTTTGTTACATAAGGAAAGACCACATTCTATGATGTGAGCAGATGGATTCCTTTTTTATTATTATCATTATTTCTCTAACATCAGGTTTTTGGATTCGGCTGTCAGGTGGCGTCGCTAGCTTCTAAAACCAGCGGGAACTTGGCTATTCGCGTCACTGCGGGAGAGAGGTATTCCATTCATTTGAAGTTAGCTCTGAGCGATAGGTTGGCAGTTCAACCTTGTCTAATAGCTAGGTAGTGGGAGTTGATTCCTAGCCTCGATCTTTGACTGTCTGTCTATCTGTATCTTTGTCTGTCTCTGTCTTTCTGTTTCTCTGTCTCTTTCTCTGTCTCTATCTCTGTCTCTCTCTCTCTCTCTCTCTCTCTCTCTCTCTGTCTCTCTCTCTCTGTCTCTCTCTGTCTCTCTCTCTCTCTCCCTCTCTCTCTCTCTCCCTCTCCCTAAATCAACAAGAATTACTAGAGGATATGAAGGTCAAGCTAGTTTTTACCAATGCTTAACCACACATTGTATCCTTGATGTTTTTACAATGTGAACGAGAGTGCATCGCCCTGCAAAAAGCCAACAAGTTTCCTTTGATGACAGTGGCTATTATCTCCGGTGTACAAAACCTAGCATTTTGCAAACACTCTTTCGATTGAGCGAGCGAGAGAGAGAGAGAGAGAGAGAGAGAGAGAGATGCCAGACGGAAGCGCTCTGTGTGTACTCATCTAGTTGTGCTTGCTGGGGTTGAGCTCTGGCTCTTTGGTCGAGTCCTGCTTCAGGAGTGGATTGTGTCTTGGCTGCTCCTCCAGGGGGCTTGTTAGGGAGCGTGTGGCAGCGGGTTGATGCTCCAGGCTCCCTGGTTCACCCCTGCAGGGGGAGGGATAGAGGGGGTGAGCGTGAGAAAGCCGTACTGGTATGCATGTGAAGTTTCTACATAGGACCCCTATTTTACCCGTCATCCACCCCCTACCCACTTAGGCGTGGTGGGGTGGAGAGGTGGGGGAGTGGGGGAGAGAGGGGGGGGGGGGAAGGGGTTGACGTGTGCGGGTTGAGGTACCTGGTACTCGAGTATGACCCCCGGAGGGAAGGGGAGCGTGTGAAGATGGTATTAGAAGTGGTATGAGTATTTGCCTGGAGTGCCAGCATCTCCACCACACAGCCTCGGCGAGGTGTGTGTGAGTGTGTGTGTGTGTGTGAGTGTGTGTGTGTGTGTGTGTGTGTGTGTGTGTGTGTGTGCGTGTGTGTGTGAGGCAGTCGGCAGCAACACAACACAACACTTGACAAGACATGCTATCTCCCCTTGCGTAGACATGCAACATTCTTTTGCATAGACTTAGTCTTCCGCTTGAGTCGACTTTACACTACCACTTGAGTAGACTTTCGCTACTCCTGGAGGTCTGTAGCAGAAAGATCAGCAGAGAGAAGCATTGAAGACGATATGAACATGGCGATGCCTGTATAGCACACTAACAACATAATATATGGCGGTGTTGGGATGTGGCATAGACGTTGCCACCGTCATGACAGTGGCATAGACGTCCCACCGTCATGACAGTGGCATAGACGTCCCACCGTCATGACAGTGGCATAGACGTCCCACCGTCATGACAGTGGCATAGACGTCCCACCGTCATGACAGTGGCATAGACGTCCCACCGTCATGACAGTGGCATAGACGTCCCACCGTCATGACAGTGGCATAGACGTCCCACCGTCATGACAGTGGCATAGACGTCCCACCGTCATGACAGTGGCATAGACGAGCCACCTTCATGACAGTGGCATAGACGTCCCACCGCCATGACAGTGGCATAGACGTCCCACCGTTATGACAGTGGCATAGACGTCCCACCGTCATGACAGTGGCATAGACGTCCCACCGTCATGACAGTGGCATAGACGAGCCACCTTCATGACAGTGGCATAGACGTCCCACCGCCATGACAGTGGCATAGACGTCCCACCGTCATGACAGTGGCATAGACGTCCCACCATCATGACACGAAGGCACCGCCATAACAGTTCTTTCAATAAAACTCCAACAAGCACAACATTGGAAGCATTAATACAGGTTCACAGCAGTGGCCCACCTAAAATAAGGAGAAATTATCAACAATTTAACGTGAAAAACAGAAGACTATGTAACGCGGGCATGGTTGACCATGCTGCAGATGGTGCAGCATATCCCATATAGTGAGAGCATATTTGCGTCCACCCCCACCCCCCTTATATAATCCCCTCTCCACCCTACCACCCCCCCCAAAAAAAAGGGGGTGCAGAGCTCAATAGTAATAATAATAATAATACAATTACCTATCTTGAGGTTATCTTGAGATGATTTCGGGGCTTTAGTGTCCCCGCGGCCCGGTCCTCGACCAGGCCTCCACCCCCAGGAAGCTGCCCGTGACAGCTGACTAACTCCCAGGTACCTATTTACTGCTAGGTAACAGGGGCATTCAGGGTGAAAGAAACTTTGCCCATTTGTTTCTGCCTCGTGCGGGAATCGAACCCGCCCCACAGAATTACGAGCCCTGCGCGCTATCCACCAGGCTACGAGGCCCCTACAAATCAAAGGCTCCCTAAAGGCCCCCTAAAGCGCACCCACGTCACCCCCCCCCTCCCCCAGCCGTAAACAAACCCCCCCTTCCACAGATGTCAACATAACCCACACCTGTAACACCCCCCCCCCCCCTCCCTTCCTCCCCCTCCCCCAGGGTAGCTTACTGACCCACAGCTGACGGTGCTGCACCCTGGTGGTGGTGGTGGTGGTGACGTCTTCGGCTTGTGGGCAGGACTGGAGGGCACGCTGCCCACAAGAGAGTGACGGCGCCCGTGCACTGCCTCCCCAATCACCTCCGACGCCGCGGTGGCCCCTGGTGAGCCTCCAGGCCTGCCTGGTCGACCTTCAACACGTGTGAACTGACTCAGGAAGATCCTGGCAACACCTGCCCCCCTCCCCGCGCCAGCCCGTCCTCTTCTGAGGTTGCTCAGTGTCGATTGATGATTGGTAAAGATTAAGCCACCCAAAAGGTGGCACGGGCATGAATAGCCCGTAAGTGGTGGCCCTTTTGAGCCATTACCAGTATCAAGAGCTGATACTGGAGATCTGTGGAGGTGCGACTGCACCCTGCGTGACGGGAGAAGTCTCCCGGACCAAATGGTGACCAAATGGTGTGCCCAATGTCGTGAAAACGGTCAATTTAAAGTGCTCCTAACCTACCAGAGGACCCAAAACAGAAAACGGGACAGTTTTCTTCACTTTCACCAGTCACCTTCCATAGTCTAGTACGACGATTTTTGGGGCCTTATAAGCGAAAAGCGACGTTCTTGGTAGGAGGACAGGCTAGCGAAGCAACGTCCTGCTATATTTTCTTCGGATCAACATTTACCAATCGTTTAACTCCTTGGAGCAGCAATAAGTATAATATATACTCCCTTCCCCCTGGTCTGCAACATACACTAACAATAATTCCTTAATCATAGCATCCCTGAAGTGATGCAGAGATCATATTATATACAATATAGCATCCCTGAAGCGATATAGAGAGACTATACTATCCCTGAAGCGATATAGAGAGACCATACTATCCCTGAAGCGATATAGAGAGACCATACTATCCCTGAAGCGATATAGAGAGACCATACTATCCCTGAAGCGATATTGAGAGACCATACTATCCCTGAAGCGATATTGAGAGACCATACTATCCCTGAAGCGATATTGAGAGACCATACTATCCCTGAAGCGATATAGAGAGACTATACTATCCCTGAAGCGATATAGAGAGACCATACTATCCCTGAAGCGATATAGAGAGACCATACTATCCCTGAAGCGATATAGAGAGACCATACTATCCCTGAAGCGATATTGAGAGACCATACTATCCCTGAAGCGATATTGAGAGACCATACTATCCCTGAAGCAATATATATAGAGAGAGACCAACCTATCCCTGAATTAATATACAGAGACCACAATATATATGCAATATAGCATCCCTGAAGCGATATAGACAGACCAACCTATCCCTGAAGCAATATACCGAGACCACAATATACGCGATATAGCATCCCCGAAGCGATATAGAGAGACCATAACTACCTATGACTACCCCACGACGCCCTTATAACAACGCCTATAACAACGCCTATAGCAACGCCTATAATAACCAAACTGCTGTAGGTGTGGCCGCCGAGGATGTCCCTACAGGTGACACTGATCCGTTGGCACTCTCCCCAGGCGCCTGTATATATATATATATATATATATATATATATATATATATATATATATATATATATATATATATATATATATATATATATATATATATATAGGATCTCCAGTGTCTTGCAAGGTGATTGAAGTTGGCCATTGGTTTGCATGTTAAGGGAGGTTTATTGTGGTGTATATGGTGACAAATAGTGTTTTTTGTGGCGTTACTTTTTGTGTATTCGTGAACGTCGTTCTGTTTTGTTTTTGATGGTGAATGATGGATTGTGATGGTGGTGATGGTATGGTGACCATAACAAGTAGTTAATGTCGTGACTACCATGCGGGCTGAACAAATAGCTTAACAAATTTCTCGCATGAGCAATGGTAATTATGGCAGTTGTTTCAGTTATGCTCGCAGGTACTGTGTATATACCTGACTCTATATACCTGATTATATACCTGAATCTATATACCTGAGCAACACAAATGCGAGCAAGCGTGAATGGTCCCCAGGCATATATGCAACTGAAAACTCCACACACCAGAAGTGACTCGAACCCATACTGCCAGTAGCACTATGCAACTGGAGTACAGGAGACCTTAACCACTCGACCATCAGTGACCGTACAAAAGATGATGGTAGCCGAGGCTATTTGCATTTGTGTTGCTCACGTGGCCCCACAAAAAGGAGGTGATTTGATAAAATAGCTATGTCCAAGATTACCATCAAAGTGCCGTCGGGATGATGGGCATATAGCCTCGGCTACAATCAACTTTTGTACGGTCACTGATGGTCGAGTGGTTAAGGTCTCCTGTACACCAGTTGCATAGTGCTGCTAGCAGTATGGGTTTGAGTCACTTCTGGGGTATGGAGTTTTCAATTGCATATACGCCTTGGGGACCATTGAGGCTTGTTCGCATATATATATATATATATATATATATATATATATATATATATATATCACTAAGAACTCTTTGACCTGGCCAGGATTCGAACCCATGCCGTCCAGGATCACCCCTAAACGTACACAGTACCGTGACCACCGCACCAATATATATATATATATATATATATATATATATATATATATATATATATATATATATATATATATATATATTATATATGTCGTACCTAGTAGCCAGAACGTCGTACTCGGCCTACTATGCAAGGCCCGATTTGCCTAATAAGCCAAGTTTTCCTGAATTAATATATTTTCTCTATTTTTTTTCTTATGAAATGATAAAGCTACCCATTTTATTATGTATGAGGTCAATTTTTTTTAATTGGAGTTAAAATTAACGTAGATATATGACCGAACCTAACCAACCCTACCTAACCTAACCTAACCTATCTTTATAGGTTAGGATAGGTAGCCGAAAAAGTTAGGTTAGGTTAGGTAGGCTAGGTAGTCGAAAAACAATTAATTCATGAAAACTTGGCTTATTAGGCAAATCGGGCCTTGCATAGTAGGCTGAGAAGTGCATTCTGGCTACTAGGTACGACATATATAATATATATATAATATATATATATATATATATATAATATATATATATAATATATATATGTATATACTAGACTATATATATTATTGTGACTAGACGCAATAACTGAGACATTTTGTATTTTTAGATAAAAAAAAAACTTTTTACCTCCAGAACAGTTATGAAGAAATAACCAATGTATCATTTGTTTAAATACTAATAATTATTATAGCCTGAAATATCGTTCGTAACGTCATGTAATTTTCAGTTTTTGTACTGGAGATGACAGACTATTCTGTATGTAGTCGGTGGTCGTGGTTGGTTGGTGGCGAGTTGTGGTTGTGGCGGGGTTGTGGTTGGAGTGTGTGGTTGTGGCGGGGTTGTGGTTGGAGTGTGTGGTTGTGGCGGGGTTGTGGTTGGAGTGTGTGGTTGTGGCGGGGTTGTGGTTGGAGTGTGTGGTTGTGGCGGGGTTGTGGTTGGAGTGTGTGGTTGTGGCGGGGTTGTGGTTGGAGTGTGTGGTTGTGGCGGGGTTGTGGTTGGAGTGTGTGGCTGTGGCGGGGTTGTGGTTGGAGTGTGTGGTTGTGGCGAGGTTGTGGTTGGAGTGTGTGGTTGTGGCGGGGTTGTGGTTGGAGTGTGTGGTTGTGGCGGGGTTGTGGTTGGAGTGTGTGGTTGTGGCGGGGTTGTGGTTGGAGTGTGTGGTTGTGGCAGGGTTGTGGACCGTGCACCAACCAGAGCTGCACCGTACCAGGTAACCGTGGGAGCGAGAGTGGGCAAGGGCGACCCCTGCGACGGTGAGATTACGGTGACCTCAGCCACTAACTGGTGATGTGGCGCCCTCTGAGACGTCTCAATGGTATGTGATGGTATTGGTGGAGGGGGGGGGGGGGAGGGTATGTATTGGTATTGGGGGGGGGGTATTACCCCTCCAGAGCGACCGTGACGCGGGCACTGCCCCGCCCCCCAGCATCACCCCAGGTCACAGCTGACCTTCAGGCACGCCCCTCCTCCCCCCTCCCCCACCTGATGGGGGAGGAGCCGCCCCCAGCTCCGCCTTCAACACTCCACCAATGGCACGGTTTTATCTCTCTTGTGTGTGTGTGTGTGTTTTTTCTTTTGCATTTTTACACCGTTGTTGAGTGCTCACTGAGGGCTGAACACGTGGTTGCGTGTTCTGCCGCTGGAGGTGGTGGCTTTGGCTTCAAGCTTCTTCCTGGGGCTTTCTGGCGGCGGCTTGTCACTTCACTGCCGGTTGACGATTGTCAATCCCTGCCGTCCCGGCGTGGCGACTGAGATTGTGCTGTTCACAAAGCATGCAGCTGGTAATGGGTGTCATATGACAGCAGCAGCAGCAGCAGCAGCAGCAGCAGCAGCAGCAGCAGCATTCGGTAAATTACTGTTGGCTGCTGCTCTGAACGGTCGTGACCAGAGACGGTGGTTGAGAGATGAGAGTAGACGAGGAGTCACAATAACATGGTTGAAGTATGTTAACCAAACCACACACTAGATAGTGAAGGGACGACGACGTTTCGGTCCGTCCTGGACCATTCTCAAGTCGACTGTGACTTGAGAATGGTCCAGGACGGACCGAAACGTCTTCCTCCTTTCACTTTCTAGTGTGTGGTCTGGTCAACAGATGAGAGGAGTTTGGGATATACAGCATCGCGGTATATTCCCAGCGACTCCGACTCAAGGCTTCGTGTCTTGACTTCGTGTAAATCGAAATCGAGAAAATTTACACGAGAAAATCGTCTTACCGAGAAGACGATTTTCATATCAAGTGGCCAAAGAGAGTTTTTTTGGTAAGTTACAGCATTTGTAACGAGACCTGAGATAATTCCTGCCCCCCCCCCCCACCCAAAACAAAACAAAAAATATAAGAAGCTATAAATGTTTTTGTTTTTTTGTTGTTTAGTCGACAAGCTGCAAATTATTCGATTTTTTCAAGTGTTTGTAAGTGACGAGGTGTGGCCGCCGGCGCCCCCCTCAGGGCGATGGTTTCCTTCCACACCTTCAACAAGCCCTTAACCTGTCTCCTCCAACACCTGCTTGTCATCCCTTAACCTGTCTCCTCCAACACCTGCTTGTCATCCCTTAACCTGTCTCCTCCAACACCTGCTTGTCATCCCTTAACCTGTCTCCTCCAACACCTGCTTGTCATCCCTTAACCTGTCTCCTCCAACACCTGCTTGTCATCCCTTAACCTGTCTCCTCCAACACCTGCTTGTCATTAATCGTCATGTATGACCTTTAATGGCAAGCGTCCCCACGTACATTCACTCCTCTCTAAGCTGTGTCATGGCCAGCTGCTGTTGTTGTTGTTATAGATTCAGCTACTAGGAACAAAAGTTCCAAGTAGCACGGGGGTATGGTGTGCCCGTAATGGACTTACCTGGCGCAGGAGCGGGGTAAGTAGCAGGGGCTAAGGTGAGCCCGTAGTGGACTTACCTGGCACAGGAGCGGGGCAAGTAGCACGGGCTATGGCCAGCTACTGATTCCAGGTTCTGGAACAGGAGAGAGAGAGAGAGAGAGAGACAGAGAGAGACAGAGAGAGAGAGACAGTGGTTCTCTCACCGAAGCTGTCTCTCAGTCTCCTGAAGTCTCTCCTGACGCTGTCGTTACAAGAGGTCCGTGAGCCAGGTATAACTGCCGTAATTTGACGAGACCGGCCACCGGGGGGCCCCTGTCTTGCGGGTTGGGGTTCCGGGCATCAGCTCAGATTAAACATCCGGGAGCGTGTTGACAAAGCACGAGCGGGTTGGATGCCCTGGCGATCTGTGTCGCTTGAAGCAATCATTAAAGAATGCTCCAGGAGACAAAGAATTGCAAAGTCACCTGTAGCTCGAACCACTGGCCCAATTCGTGGTAATGAGGCCGCTTGGCCTCCTCCTCCTCCTCCTTCAACGTTACGTGATGGATATCTTGAGGTTATCTTGAGATGATTTCGGGGCTTTAGTGTCCCCGCAGCCCGATCCTCGACCAGGCCTCCACTCCCAGGAAGCAGCCCGTGACAGCTGACTAACACCCAGGTACCTATTTTACTGCTAGGTAACAGGGGCATAGGGTGAAAGAAACTCTACCCATTGTTTCTCGCCGGCGCCTGGGATCGAACCCGGGACTACAGGATCACACGTACAGCGTGCTGTCCGCTGGGCCGACCGGCTCCCTCCAGTAATCATCTGGCTTTGTTCTTAATTTTTCCCAAGATCGATTAAATTAGCTTATGTCTCTGTTCCAAATTTTGTATTTGCATATTCAAAAAAAAAAATGTTCTTCCCGCGTACTACTTACAGTAATAAACAGCGAAGAAGATACAGGAGTAGGCAGTGATATAGTGGAGGCTGACTCCATACACAGTTTCAAGTGTAGATATGATAGAGTCCAGTAGGGCTCAGGAACCTGTACACCAGTTGATTGCAGTTGAGAGGCGGGACCGAAGAGCCAGAGCTCAACCCCTGCAAGCACAATTAGACGAGTACAATTAGGCGAGTACAAGCGCGAACCAGCGCCAGCAACAAGCACAGAGGCCATTAGCAGCACGGAGGACTCTGAGAGGTCAGGCTGGTGAGGGATTCTTTAAGAACGCTGTCTAAGAAAACGAGTCTTATCAGATATTAGACACATTACAGATTGCCTTAAAAAAATTAAAACAAAAATCCCAGTATGACCAAACATTAAGAGGTCTGAATTATCAACATTTCTGGACCAACAGGTGGTCACTGTAGTGGTGACAAAGGTGCTCACTATAGTGGTGACACAGGTGCTATCTTGAGGTTATCTTGAGATGATTTCGGGGCTTTTTTAGTGTCCCCGCGGCCCGGTCCTCACTAGAGTGGTGACACAGGTGCTCACTACAGTGGTGACACAGGTGCTCACTACAGTTGTGACACAGGTGCTCACTACAGTTGTGACACAGGTGCTCACTATAGTGGTGACACAGGTGCTCACTACAGTGGTGACACAAGTGGTCATTACAGTAGCGACACAGGTGGTCACTATAGTGGTGACAAAGGTGCTCACTACAGTGGTGGCACAGGTGCTCAACGATGGCAAAAACTCCTGCTGTGCAATTATAGAACATGCGTTTAATCGATAATCATGACATTATACACACTGACAGCAGCCCTTCAGTGTATACAATGACGCCGGTGCCAGCAGCTTATAGTGCATAATGATAGTGCCAGTGCCAGCCCAGACAATGACACTTCTTGCTCAACTTCGTAATTGAAATGAGAGCAATAACCAAAAACAATAACAACAGCCTAAAATAACCCGTTATTTTTAATTCCCACGAGAGGTTTATATATCTGTGAGAGGTTAATATTTGTATGAGGTTAATATTTGTGTGAGGTTAATATTTGTGTGAGGTTAATATTTGTATGAGGTTAATATTTGTATGAGGTTAATATCCGTGATAGGTTAATAAAGGAGCTTGACTATTGTAACCTGACTGTTAAGCAGAGAGATCAAGTCTCTTCCAGGCTCATTATAACACTGTCGATCCATTATATACAAAGCCTTTTGACAAATGAGAACATTCGTTATTGTCGTATACAATGACGAGGAATGAAAAGGCAGGAAAAGTTACTTGATATAAAATATATGAAAAATATATTGCTTTTCTTTTGGAGACTATCGGCGCCGTGGAGAGAGAGGAGGGGGAAGCGAACCTGCTGCATGGGTAACAGCTTCTCCATATCAACCTATCCTGGTTTTGCACCCTGGTGAGGCCACTAAACTGACAAACGGGGGGGGGGGGACAAACGTTCCAGTCATGGGTCGTCAGTCACATCAATGACTGAGCGAGGGAAGAAATCACTCGTTTTAAAACACTGTTTATTCTGATCCTCTTGATACATGTAAGGTAGCCGAGCTAAATATACATATTCTGTTGTTCGTATTGCATCAGTAACGCAGCTGAACTGATGGGATCAGAGTTGGGACCCCAGCACCAAGTACAGAACTGGGACCCCCAGCACCAAGCTCAGAACTGGGTCCCCCAGCACCAAGCACAGAGCTGGACCCCCCAGCACCAAGCACAGAGCTGGACCCCCCAGCACCAAGCACAGAGCTGGACCCCCCAGCACCAAGCACAGAGCTGGACCCCCCAGCACCAAGCACAGAGCTGGACCCCCCAGCACCAAGCACAGAGCTGGGACCCCCAGCACCAAGCACAGAGCTGGGACCCCCAAACACCAAGCACAGAGCTTGGGGTCTCAACTTACTAAATACCCCAAATTATCGCTGATATGTCGAATAAACTGAAATCATTCCTTTGCCTTTTTTCTCCTTTACTAATTAATACCCACTAAAGAATAAATTACAATAGATGGCGTGACGTAGCACAACACATGTGTCAATGATAGAGAGAGAGAGAGAGAGAGAGAGAGAGAGAGAGAGATAGAGCACAGTGTACACAGTGAAGAACTGGGACTACCACAACACACTATCAGCCCTTCAAGCAGGTGAAAATATATCAACACGGCTGCAACATATATCAACACGGCTGCAACATATACCAACACGGCTGCAACGTATACCAACACGGCTACAACAAAGGTCCAAGTGTGCCAGAAACATCCCGGAGGATGAAGGCCGTATCAGGCAAGCAGGGACGACTCTTGTGTACAGTATAATGAGAGATCGCGTCACCATGGGAGTCCGGCCCTGGGGGCTGAACTCTTACTCTCCAAGCTGCGCCCTCAGGTTCTCGGTAACATGGGATGTCTGGGGCCAAGTTACACATGAATAGCATTATTTATCATGTTTTAAATACCAGAGCTACTGGCTACATAGCCTATGGACACGATCATTTATTTCAGATTCTCAGTGAGTGGGACCACTGGTATCAAGGCCATCTGTGGCCATTGAGGCCCCAATGACGAGGAGTTTTTATCCGGATATCCAAATTGTAAAAAGGATACCAAGCTCCCCTGACAAAGAAGACTCCGCAGGGACTGCCACATGCAGGACTCTCCAAAACACCGTCATCACCAATCAGGAGACATCGTAGAGTCCGCACGAGGACAACTTTCCATTTCTCTCTCCCGCCGCCGCCTCCACCTCCTCCGGCAGGCAATAATGACAGCGACTTTTATCCCTCGTCATTGAGGCAATATTCCCCGATGAACCGAGAACACGCAAAAATGTCTGCATGCCATTACACCGGGCCCCGCGGGACACCAGTTGCATACACTGTCACGCGACCGGCTGATTTAATAGCCGAGAAGACTTCATGGCGAGTTAAACTATCATCATGGTCCTCCCGCCTTGTTGAGCGACGGGTGCCGGTGGCTGCTCCCTCACAATCCACACCTCCTCGCTTGATGAAGGGCCTCCGCTGTACACTTCGCCAGGAGGAAGTGTAATAGCAGGAAGGGCGGGTTCTAGGGAGCAAAAGAGCCATTCACAAACGAGCAGGAGAGTATTGGTGTTAAGACATAATGTCCTTCCCTGCAGGAACACCTCAAGACAGTCTTACCATGTCTCACAAGTGGAAGACACTTGTGAGACATGGAAGAGACCAAGGAGGTTTCCTGAGGCGGCGTTGAAGACATCCGGTGCGGACACGAGAGTGGGGTCGAGATGAACATCCCGTGTAGTCAAGCCAGACAACAGCTGAGTACAGCTTAGGCGGGCGAGAGGAACCTCGGCGCCTTCCTGCTTGGGTGTTGATGATCCGTCTTGAGCAGGTGAGAGAAGTCGCCTGTGCATCCTGTGGGAGCAGGTTGGGGAAGAGCGACCATAAAAGGCGAACACAGATCAAGATGAGCTTGTGTACCTCTCACACACACACACACACACACACACACACACACACACACACACACACACACACACACACACACACACACACACACACACACATACACACACACACACACACACAAGCACTGTTCTCCAAATGAATGTTTAAAACTTTCCTAATCTCACCTACAACAATCCGACCCAACCAAGCCAAGCCTAACCTAACATAATCCAATCCCACTTAGCCTAGCCTAATCTAATCTCACCTAACACGATTAAAGTCGACGTAATCTAACCTAGTCTGTCACAACATATATTAACAATATATGCAAGATAAAAAAAACCACATGAGTAAAACATGTTTGAGACTGGACCGTACCTCACTGTACCTTTGCGAGAGAACGGTGCACTTCCTGGGGGAACGGACGTTCCATCCCAAGAGACCAGTGTACCATCTTGAGAGAGACCAGTGTACCATCTTGAGAGAGACAGGTGTACCGAGAGACACCGCCAACACCGCGGATCAAAGCCAACCAGGAAATGACGCTCTGATCATGCAGATTGGCGAGATATCCCCCCCACCCCATCCCCTAACAGAGCCAGTCGAGAGACAGATCAGGTTTGAGCGCCTTTGTTCACTATTTGAGTAATTACCGGATGTTTGGTGGGTTGTCCAGGTGATGGTGGGTGGTGGTGGCAGGAGGAGACCAAGACAAAAAAGGTCAGGAGGAAGAGGAGGAGGAGGAAAAGAAACGAGAAAATAAGCAATGTAGAGATAAATAGACACAGTATGAAAGGTTTTCATACCCACCTCACACCCTCCTGTTCTTCTGACCTGCTGGGTGCCATGATGATGGGGTCAGGTCGAGGAGAAAGGGTCGGAATGGGAGAATAGGTGACTGCATAATAGGAAGGGGAATAAGGAATGGGGGAACTGGAGGAAGGGGGGAGATGAATCATGCAGCTGGCTGCCTCATCAACACCTCGACTGTCGATGCCTCTGATGCCCAGACCTGAAGGAATGCCGCTTTTTAGCTTTTAAAACTCAAATAGACTTGTGATTATACCTTCGCTGATAATTTAACGTGGAGCAAATTGAATAAAGTAACATCATAATATTCGGCCGGATGTTGATAGATAGCAAAAATAATACCACACTCGATTCGCTTTTAATGCATAAATGCTCTTTTCCGGAGAGTAATTGATTTTTTTCCATTCAATCCCCTGATCCGGATAGAATTTATATATGATAGTTTAGGCGAAGAAATTAATGCATAGCCGAACGTGTTGAGAGCGTGTTGTAAATGTTAACTACCCGGGGACGTTGTTGGCCCTTGGTGTTTACGGTGGTTAAGGCGACGTCAGAGCAGGTGGGTACTCACCCACTGCTTTTACACCACCTGCCCACTGGCGGTGGGTAACGTGACATCAGCTGATTTTCCCCCCTAAGATGTCACCAGCTGTGATCACTGACGTGCTCTCAGACGTCACCAGCTGTGATCACTGACGTGCTCTCAGACGTCACCAGCTGTGGTAACTGAAATGCTCTCAGACGTCACAAGCTATGGTTACTGACGTGCTCTCAGACGTCACCAGCTGTGGTAACTGACGTGCTCTCAAACGTCACCAGCTGTGATCGCTGACGTGCTCTCAGACGTCACCAGCTGTGATAACTGACGTGCTCTCAGACGTCACCAGCTGTGATCGCTAACATACTCTCAGACGTCACCAGCTGTGGTAACTGACGTGCTCTCAGACGTCACCAGCTGTGATCGCTGACGTGCTCTCAGACGTCACCAGCTGTGATCGCTGACGTGCTCTCAGACGTCACCAGCTGTGGTAACTGACGTGCTCTCAGACGTCACCAGCTGTGGTAACTGACGTGCTCTCAGACGTCACCAGCTGTGATCGCTAACATACTCCCAGACGTCACCAGCTGTGATCGCTAACATACTCTCAGACGTCACCAGCTGTGATCGCTAACATACTCTCAGACGTCACCAGCTGTGGTAACTGACATGCTCTCAGACGTCACCAGCTGTGGTCACAGACGATCACAGAATCACATAGGAGGGTCTCGGTGAATGGAAGATGTCAAATGCTGCGGCATGTTATGTATTATACTACAGACATCTCTGGCACCAGTCCACTACGGGCTCGCCATAGCCCGTGCTGCTTGGAACTTTTTTGTTCTCAGTAGCTGAATCTAACACAACAACAAGCTACAGACATTTGGAATTATACAATCAATTAAATGCTCCGGCACTAATTTAAACATGGGTTGTTTTGAACAGTGCCACAAGCAGCCTGGCAGCTGGAGCCAGAGTGCCACAAGGTGCCTGGCAGCTGGAGCCAGAGTGCCACAAGGAGCCTGGCAGCTGGAGCCAGAGTGCCACAAGGAGCCTGGCAGCTGGAGCCAGAGTGCCACAAGGAGCCTGGCAGCTGGAGCCAGAGTGCCACAAGGAGCCTGGCAGCTGGAGCCAGAGTGCCACAAGGTGCCTGGCAGCTGGAGCCAGAGTGCCACAAGGTACCTGGCAGCTGGAGCCAGAGAGCCACAAGGTGCCTGGCAGCTGGAGCCAGAGTGCCACAAGGAGCCTGGCAGCTGGAGCCAGAGTGCCACAAGGAGCCTGGCAGCTGGAGCCAGAGTGCCACAAGGTGCCTGGCAGCTGGAGCCAGAGTGCCACAAGGTGCCTGGCAGCTGGAGCCAGAGTGCCTCAAGGAGCCTGGCAGCTGGAGCCAGAGTGCCACAAGGTGCCTGGCAGCTGGAGCCAGAGTGCCACAAGGAGCCTGGCAGCTGGAGCCAGAGTGCCACAAGGTGCCTGGCAGCTGGAGCCAGAGTGCCTCAAGGAGCCTGGCAGCTGGAGCCAGAGTGCCACAAGGTGCCTGGCAGCTGGAGCCAGAGTGCCAGGAGACCATCACCTCGAAGGCCACTATACCCGCATGAGAGACCTCATAACTACTGTACCTTATATGCTGTACCCTTATATAATACTTTCTTGAAGTACCCTTATATAGTACTTTCTTGCTGTACCGTTGTATAGTACTTTCTTGCTGTACCCTTATATAATCTTATATAATACTTTCTTCCTGCACCCTTATATAATAGTTTCTTCCTGCACCCTTATAATGAATATCATTCTTTGCTGTGTACTTCAGAGGATCTCCGTCAACCGGCAAAGTTGATCTTTTCACGTAACTCTTCCTCCTGGAGCAATATTGCAGGAAGGAACAACATTCACGCCACAGAAAGGATAAAAATCATGTCAGATGACATGAGGATAAATTACATACAGGAGTCAAGTTTAAAAGCGAGCTGCTGTATGACAAACGAAAAAGAAAACATAGGAGGAAGAAAGAATTATGGTGTCTTCTGATTGTAACTTTATTGTATTCTGTGTTAGTATTTTATTATTATTATTGTCTACCACAGACGTGGCCAAATATTTACAATGCTAACTAGCATATATACATTTAAGGGGGAGAAGAAGAAGGGGGAGAAAGGGGAATAATCGGATACATCGAGGACGAGAATAAGTGACAGAGAGAAGATAAATGGAGACATAGAGAGGTAAAGGAATAACGAAAGACGTTAC
Organism: Procambarus clarkii; assembly: GCF_040958095.1. Lineage (NCBI taxonomy): Eukaryota > Metazoa > Arthropoda > Malacostraca > Decapoda > Cambaridae > Procambarus > Procambarus clarkii. Next base: position 13,984,463 of record NC_091186.1, read on the forward strand.
AGGTAAACACTAAGTGACGTCATCAAGACGGAATACGAGTAGTCATCAATTTGTCTGGCCAGTGTGAGCATTCTGCAGTATCGGCGCATCCGATGCCTTGATCGGGGCTCACCATAGCCCGTGCTTCTTGCCCCCACTCCTGTGCCAGGTAAGTTACGGGCTCACCATAACCCGTGCTACTTGCCCCGCTCCTGTGCCAGGTAAGTTACGGGCTCACCATAACCCGTGCTACTTGCCCCGCTCCTGTGCCAGGTAAGTTACGGGCTCACCATAGCCCGTGCTACTTGCCCCGCTCCTGTGCCAGGTAAGTTACGGGCTCACCATAGCCAGTGCTACTTGGAACTTGTTCCGAGTAGCTGAATCTATAACAACAGCAACAACCCTTGAGCGTCTGATCCCTTGAGCGTCTGATCCCTTGAGCGTCTGATCCCTTGAGCGTCTGATCCCTTGAGCGTCCGATCCCTGAAGCATCCGATCCCTTGAGCGTCCGATCCCTTGAGCGTCCGATCCCTTAAACGTCCGATCCCTTGAGCGTCCGATACCTTGAGCGTCCGATCCCTTAAACGTCCGATTCCTTGAGCGTCCGATACCTTGAGCGTCCGATCCCTTGAGCGTCCGACCCCTTGAGCGTCCGATCCCTTGATCGTCCGACCCCTTGAGCGTCCGACCCCTCAATCACCAACAACATTCCGCAGTATTCGACGCAGAAGACAATTCAACCCTACCCTCCATAAAAAAAATCCATCTTGGCGAACCGTAGTCTCGGACCTCACAGGTACTCAACGTCAGGTCCTGATCGTTCTTTCGGTAATGAACGGCCTCGTTCAACTTATACACTCTTAGCGACCGGCACGAGTGTACTGGGCGGCCGTGCTACTGTTCCTGACGTACTGGGCGGCCACGCTACTGTTCCTGACGTACTGGGCGGCCACGCTAGTGTTCCTGACGTACTGGGCGGCCACGCTACTGTTCCTGACGTACTGGGCGGCCACGCTACTGTTCCTGACGTACTGGGCGGCCACGCTACTGTTCCTGACGTACTGGGCGGCCACGCTACTGTTCCTGACGTACTGGGCGGCCATGCTACTGTTCCTGACGTACTGGGCGGCCACGCTACTGTTCCTGACGTACTGGGCGGCCACGCTACTGTTCCTGACGTACTGGGCGGCCATGCTACTGTTCCTGACGTACTGGGCGGCCATGCTACTGTTCCTGACGTACTGGGCGGCCATGCTACTGTTCCTGACGTACTGGGCGGCCACGCTACTGTTCCTGACGTACTGGGCGGCCACGCTACTGTTCCTGACGTACTGGGCGGCCACGCTACTGTTCCTGACGTACTGGGCGGCCATGCTACTGTTCCTGACGTACTTGGCGGCCATGCTACTGTTCCTGACGTACTGGGCGGCCATGCTACTGTTCCTGACGTACTGGGCGGCCACGCAACTGTTCCTGACGAGAGGAACTGGAGGAGGGAGGGGGGGGGGGGGGGGAAGGAACTTCAACCACCAATCACTGAGCTCCTGAAAAACCTCGTAAGTGCCCAGGATATAAAAAATAGATATTTTCGACCACTGGTTGGGATAAGAAATATATATATATTCTTTCATTACGATCCACCATCATAATATCTTGACTGCAAAATTGAAGTGGTAAAGATGCAATGGCTTGGACACACCGCTGTAGGAACATGGGGGGGGGGGGGAAGAGAGTGATGCTTCCTCTGAACGTGATTCTTTTTCCTTATGCAAGCTTTAGGTTCTAAATCCTTTACGACACTTCCTTGGGTGGAGGGTCAGTCTTTACTGCATCTAACTGGCATACAGCTTGAGCTGCGGCTTGAAACTCTCTCGCTAATGACTTTCTTCAAGTCATTAGAAACATTGTTAGACTTCGTAAAGACACTATTATATTTACTCTTTCGAGAAATGGATATAACCGCTTATGTATCTCAAACTTTAATGAAACGTCAATTGGAATTTTGATGCTCACGTGAGGTGAGACTCTGTGTAAAATATTTAGCTCTGTAAATCATCAGAAAACTGATGGAATAAAGTTTTACTTGGGATCTGAAACTCCACTGACAAACTGAGTTCGGCTGGAGACCTGAATGGTAAGCTTAGAGCGTGTATGTGTGTGTTATCTTGAGGTTATCTTGAGATGATTTCGGGGCTTTAGTGTCCCCGCGACCCGGTCCTCGACCAGGCCTCCACCCCCAGGAAGCACCCCGTGACAGCTGACTAACACCCAGGTACCTATTTTACTGCTAGGTAACAGGGGCATAGGGTGAAAGAAACTCTGCCCATTGTTCCTTGCCGGCGCCCGGGATCGAACCCGGGACCACAGGATCACAAGTCAAGTGTGCTCTCCGCTCGGCCGACCGGCTCCTATATGTGTGTGTGTGTGTACTCACCTAGTTGTACTCACCTAGTTGTGTTTGCGGGGGTTGAGCTCTGGCTCTTTGGTCCCGCCTCTCAACTGTCAATCAACTGGTGTACAGATTCCTGAGCCTACTGGGATCTATCATATCTACACTTGAAACTGTGTATGGAGTCAGCCTCCACCACATCACTTCCTTGTGCATTCCATTTATTAACTACTCTGACACTGAAAAAATTCTTTCTAACGTCTCTGTGGCTCATCTGGGTACTCAGTTTCCACCTGTGTCCTCTTGTTCGTGTCCCACCCGTGCTGAAGAGTTTGTCTTTGTCCACCCTGTCAATTCCTCTGAGAATTTTGTAGGTGGTTATCATGTCTCCCCTTACTCTTCTGTTTTCCAGGGATGTGAGGTTCAGCTCCTTTAGCATTTCCTCGTAGCTCAATCCTCCTGTGTGTGTGTGTGTGTGTGTGTGTGTGTGTGCGTGTGTGTGTGTGTGTGTGTGTGCGTGTGTGTGTGCAGTAAGTCAAATGAGGATTTATGACTCTAGGTTTTCTAGTAACAAGCGATTTCGCAAACAAAATCAAATCGACCATAATGAAAACACTCCACATATTACAACACTACACAAGGACGGAGAAGTGTGTGTGCTCAATAAGTGTGTGCACACGCAGAAGTGTGCAGCACACGCAGAAGTATGTGCTCAATATTTTCTCCGGCAAGAACTCTACTGCACGGAGTACTATGCTATCTATACACCCTGCATGCTTAATAAAATGCGCATGAAATATATAGCCGGACATTATTCACCTCTTTCATTAGTCAAGCTATTTTCATTTGTTATCCACTTCAGTATGGCGAATATTTTACCTGATTACTACTTCAATTTATCGCCTCGTAATTTCCATTTCTAAAATTCACTTCCACCAAGACTGTACATCACCGGTTGGGCTTTTAAGTTGCGTGTAAATTTTGAAAGTAGTAGTAGTAGTAGGCATCCATCAGTCTCAGGAGACTATGGAGTTGGGCTCTGGTGTCGGCCTGGTTTGGAGTGGCCTCTCCAGGGCACAAAGCCAGGGTAGGTTGATTCGGGGGAGAAGCTGTTACCCATGCAGCAGGTCCCCCCTTCTCCACGGCGCCGAAAGTCTACAATGGCATACGCCAATACGATTGGTTCCAGCGCCGTCGCATTTTGAATGTACACAGTACACTGGTTGGTAGAACATCAGCTATGCTTCTTACAGGTCGGTGTTCGATCCCCAATGTGTCCAAGTGGTTATATAGGTTCAGTTCTTACCCCACTGTCTTACCCCTGCTCCTTGTCCTCAAGCGCCTCCTTAGCACTATGTTAGTGCTTTCTCCTCGTCATTACCTCAGCACTTATTTCTACTCCAACAGATTTTATAGAGGTTATCTTGAGATTATTTCGGGGCTTTAGTGTCCCCGCGGCCCGGTCCTCGACCAGGCCTCCACCCCCAGGAAGCAGCCCGTGACAGCTGACTAACACCCAGGTACCTAATTTTACTGTTAGGTAACAGGGGGTGTAGAGTGAAAGAAACTCTGCCCATTGTTTCTCGCCGGCGCCCGGGATCGAACCCGGGACAACAGGATCACAAGTCCAGCGTGCTGTCCACTCGGCCGACCGGCTCCCAAGTCAAGGCATTGTTAAGTATAATACCCCGCGAGCACTCCCTGGCTCGCGGAGCCGTTTGGGCACGTGATGGTGCTCTGCACCACAAATCAAACGCGATAAATCCGAATACTTACGAGTGATGTAAGGCATACAATGGGGGTCTTAGACTTATGATAGCTCTCAGGCTACAATATTTCTCAGGTGTGATAGATAGCATTAGCCTACGCGGCCACCACCAAAACGGCCGGGTTTCGAACCTCGCATAAAAGCAAGACCATGATATGTATATATATATATATATATATATATATATATATATATATATATATATATATATATATATATATATATATACCTAGAGATGCACTTTTTTATTATCAAGAGACCAGTGAAATCAAAATATCCCAGGAAACATTATTATTATAAAAAAGAGCAAGCATACATAGGGAGTCGGTTGGCCGAGTGGACAGCACGCTGGACTTGTGATCCTGTGGTCCCGGATTCGATTCCGGGCGCCGGCGAGAAACAATGGGCAGAGTTTCTTTCACCCTATGCCCCTGTTACCTAGCAGTAAAATAGGTACCTGGGTGTTAGTCAGCTGTCACGGGCTGCTTCCTGGGGGTGGAGGCCTGGTCGAGGACCGGGCCGCGGGGACACTAAAGCCCCGAAATCATCTCAAGATAACCTCAAAAAGATAGCCTATACAATAGAGATGGTGTCATCCTGCTCATATATCCGTGTCGCCTACACTTGAAACCCCCCACACCACCAAATCCCCAGGTTTTTATTATGCAACGTCACTCATTAATCTATAATTCAATGGCCAAGCCAGTATTTACCCAGGTTTTTTTTCCCCCATCTATACTTATTTCCTTTAAATTTTTGTATGCTATTTTGTGTTGAGATATTAGGCACCACTTTTTTTTTACAACATGGCCCCCCCCCCCTTATTGAAACCTTTGATCTGCTTGTAGGCTTCAATCATTTCCTCCTTTACTTTGAGCATTTATAGAAATTCAAAATTACACTTTTTTTTTCAACCCAATCCCCTGGGCACTAGGAGACTCGAACCGGGGACCCCACGCGCGTGTGTGAGGCCGAAGCTCGATCGACCGAGCTTTTGAGTGGTCTTAATAAGGAAAGATTCGTCAAACTTGTTGCAATATTCTTTCTCCTATTCCTAATTCCTGGGATTAGTTTCTGTCATTTTCCTATGCAGACTTTGTAGAGATTTTCTAAAATGGTGAATAAAACTAAACTGCCCAATTTAGGTGAATCGTAGCATAGGAAAGACAAAAGCTGACTGTTAAGGTCGTCATAGGTTATCTTGAGAGGTTATCTTGAGATGATTTCGGGTCTTTCGTGTCCCCGCGGCCCGGTCCTCGACCAAGCCTCCACCCCCAAGAAGCAGCCCGTGACAGCTGACTAACACCCAGGTACCTATTTTACTGCTAGGTAACAGGGGCATAGGGTGAAAGAAACTATGCCCATTGTTTCTCGCCGGCGCCCGAGATCGAACCCAGGACCACAGGATCACAAGTCCAGCGTGCTGTCCACTCGGCCGACCGGTTCCTTTAGTACCTCATTGACAAGCCGAAATGTTTACTTTTGTCCTGCGTATAATTTACGAGTTAGTAAATACCCGTTTTGTGTGTGTGTGTGTGTATATATATATTAGTATATATTGGTAGCAGTCTTTCTTGTAAATATATGTAGCTGAATAGGACTGAAAGGGTTAGATTAATGATTCTAACAAGAATCTTTTTAATATTTCTTATGTTTTTCTTCACTGTTGGGGGTAGTTGAAAAATTAACTCTCCGAAGTTCATTTTCACACATTATTTATGGTTTGACGCCTAGAAGCGTTTCGCAAAACCCTTCTTACATTTTCAAAGACAATACTACGGTTATACCCAGCTGATAAGTATATGAGGAAGAGACGAAAGAGATGAGAAGGGAGAAAGTTAGAAAGGGTGGGGGAGAGGGGAAGATAGAGAGGGGGGAGTAGGGGAAGATAGAGAGGGGGGGGAGTAGGGAAAGAGTGATGTGAGAGGGGGGAGAAAGAAAGGGGGGGGGGGGCGTGGGGAAAGGGGAAGAGAGTCCTGGGTACAGCCGGTAACGCTCCAATAATTTATAAGAATGAAGTACAAATATTTTTGTGAATATATTGATTTTTATTATTATTAATTTTATTGAATAAATCCACAGGAGCCGTGATGAGGGTTCGAACCTATCCGCTGGGGTGTTCCTAGAGGCGCTCTAGTCGACTGTGCTACGACATGGTCAAAATAATGGCAACCTGGAGTGCTACTGCACCTACGAGGGTCCCGAGGCTTCCACTGAATTAAAGTCGTGGTACAGTTGACTAGAGCGCGTCTGGGAAGACTCGGCACACGGGTTCGAACCCTCAGCAAGGTTCCTGTGGATTTGGTCTTTGATATATCACGTTAAATTGATTTTTATGTGTATTATTATTATTTATATTTATATATTATTAATTATTATATTTATTTACTTCATTATTAATTATTATTATTTATATTATTTTTATTATTATTATTATTATTATTATTATTATTATTATTATTAAATTTCGTCTCTTTATTTCAGATTAAAAAAAATTGAATATATATTACAAATCCAAAACATTCATTTAACAAATTTTCATTCCAGTATACATCAAATAAAATTCCAGAGGCATTAAAACTACAAATCAATACACGCAGAAGCCAATAACTGCACACACACACACACACACACACACACACACACACACACACACACACACACACACACACACACTCACACACACACACACACACACTCACACACACACACACACACACACACACACACTCACACACACACACACTCTCTCACACACACACACACACACACACACACACACACACACACACACACACACACACACACACACACACACACACTCACACACACACACACTCTCTCTCACACACACACACACACACACACACACTCGCACACACTCTCACACACACACACACACACTCACACTCACACACACACACACTCACACACTCACACACACACTCACACACACACACACACACACACTCACACACTCACACACACACACACACACACACACACACTCACACACACACACACACACACACACACACTCACACACACACACTCACACACACACACTCACACACACACACACACTCACACACACACACTCACACACACACACACACACACTCTCACACACACACACACACACACACTCTCACACACACACACACACTCTCTCACACACACACACACACACACACAGCACATATCAAGCGGATAACATCAGCGGCATATGCCAGGCTGGCCAACATACGAACGGCATTCAGAAACTTGTGTAAAGAATCATTCAGAACTTTGTATACCACATATGTCAGGCCAATCCTGGAGTATGCAGCCCCAGCATGGAGTCCATATCTAGTCAAGGATAAGACTAAACTGGAAAAGGTTCAAAGGTTTGCCACCAGACTAGTACCCGAGCTGAGAGGTATGAGCTACGAGGAGAGACTACGGGAATTAAACCTCACTTCGCTGGAAGACAGAAGAGTTAGGGGGGACATGATCACCACATTCAAGATTCTGAAGGGGATTGATAGGGTAGATAAAGACAGTCTATTTAACACAAGGGGAACACGCACAAGGGGACACAGGTGGAAACTGAGTGCCCAAATGAGCCACAGAGATATTAGAAAGAACTTTTTTAGTGTCAGAGTGGTTGACAAATGGAATGCATTAGGAAGTGATGTGGTGGAGGCTGACTCCATACACAGTTTCAAGTGTAGATATGACAGAGCCCGATAGGCTCAGGAATCTGTACACCTGTTGATTGACGGTTGAGAGGCGGGACCAAAGAGCCAGAGCTCAACCCCCGCAAACACAACTAGGTGAGTACAACTAGGTGAGTACACACACACACACACTCACACACACACACACTCACACACACTCACACACACACACACACACACACACACACACACACACACACTCACACACACACACAAACATACGTTACTAAATATTCTTATTTGTATACTTTTGGAAGTAGCAAGTGACGGGAGACCAGACTCACACGAGGTGCGGCTGGAGGCGCCACACAAATACTCTGGATAATCGAGTTATTGCATTGCATTCCTGAAGCTAACATGCAAATATATTGCGCCAGAAATCATTACAAGTTGTCATGAGCCGCGGCTGTGAAATAGTGACCATCGTGGCGGTAGAAAAAAAAAAATAATGTTGCAGACCTCATTTGGCAGTCACACGCAAGCCGATCATTTATGATATATTGTAGTTAGGTGGAGCAGGATAGCAGCTGTGTTGACCAGTACCTTGGATGTGGTATACAAAGTACGGCACGAGGTTTTTAGTCATATTGTGTGTTAGTTTTATCAATTACTGTCTGTCCTCCAAGATGTGGAGACCAGGTGCTAGTGGCTAGCTTCACTCAACTTTCATACATGACGCATGTGGGAGGGGGTGTCATAGGCCAGTTGGGATCGGCCCCAGTGCCATACATTAAGAAATATCGGCACCTAAATCAACCCTCAATCCCATGAGACTTTCATGGTCAAGGATGAAATATAAGTGGTGTTCTCTGTAGATTTATTTAGCAATTACTGATATAATTTTTTAATTATAATACATAATTTTTTGAGAGAGGGGGATGGTAGAGAGAAGGAATTGGGGGAGAACAGGGAGAAAGGTGGAGAGGGTGGGAGAAGGGGAAAGGAGAGTGAGAGAGAGAGAGAGAGAGAGAGAGAGAGAGAGAGAGAGAGAGAGAGAGAGAGAGAAGGATGGGGAGTAATAGAGGTGATGCTGAGTAAAAATATGGAGAGAGAGAAATAAAAGAGACGACATGAGAAGACTTATAGTAAGGGTAAGAAAGAAGAGAGTGGGAGAGTGAGAGAGAGCCCCGCCCTGGAAACACAAACCGTAACTGTCTCTATTTTCCGCTTGTTACAACTTGTAATAAAGTTGTTACATCTTGGCTTAACGTGTTTATGACGTATTAGAACGTTGTTACAACTTGCTATATTGGTTTTTATAACTGGTTATGAGGTATTAAAACTTGTTCGAACGTTGTACCAACGTCATAGTTTCGGTGTGTGTTTGGCGGGCGGGCGCCGCCGGACACCCCCCTCCCCTTCCCCCCCAGTTTATATAACATAAACAAATCCACAGCCCATGCCGAAGAAGCTGCTACCGCATTCACCTCATGGGGTCAATAACCTCTCAATTTGCATAACGGTAAATACCTTCTGCCAGAACGACTCCACCCTTTGAGGCTTCGAGACCCCAGCCTCTCTCTCTGCCCCCATCTTGTCGAAAGCCTAAAAACGGGCCTTTTACACCCCCCACCTCCCATATTTTAAGGGGGGGGCGATTGGGGTAGACGGAGGCTTGTTGTCTGTCGTTTTAAATGGGCTCGAGAGATTGCCTGCACTCTGTCATCACTATTGAAGGCGTCTCATTGGAATCTGGACAATACAGGGTGATACATGGGCGATGCTTCGAGCGCCAAACTATAGGCCATTAAGTGTTACTTCTATACTGATTTACGAGAGAACCATCAGAGGCGGGGGGGAGGGGGGGGGGGATTGGGGGTAGGTAGGGGGGGGGAAGGGGGGGGGGGTAGAGGGTAGGTAGGTAGGGGGGGGGGAGTAGGTGTTTCTACCTTGTTCTACCCGGCTACATCGAAGAGGTAGTTCCATCGCGTTCCACAAGGATGGACCCTAAGTGCTGTCGATAACTTGTTCGGCTAACGAGTCATTATTTATACTTGCTGGTAACGAGACCGTTGCCAGTAACATTTCGGAGGTAAGGGGGGGGGGGGGGAGGGGGGAGGTAGCCGGCGGTACTCGGGGTGACGGACGCCCACATTTTCACTACGTACTGTATCACTGTAACCCATCTTCGCTGATCACTATATCTTCATCACTGTAACCCATCTTTGCTACTTGCATTCCTTATCGCCTGTAACCATCTCGTACACTGTAACCATCTTCACTCCACTACCCCCCCTCCCATGCCCTCTCCTTCACCGTCTTCCCTACCATTCACTCCCTTCTGGAGTCTTCACCACTTTCTTCCCATTCCTGTAATCTTAGTGACGAGTGAGTTTTTATTTAGCGAGACTGGAAATTAGGGGGATTTGACATGTCCTTTAAAAGGGGGCAAAAATTTGGCTCGACCTTCCCTGACCCGCCTATGACCAGCCCCGCACTAAGACCAGTCACCCTACGAAGTTTGATGAGGCTGGCTCTAAGCGTCTGGTCACCAACCTTGAACACACAGCTCCAACCATTTGGGGTGGACGGTAGAGCGACGGTCTCACTTTATGCAGATCGGCGTTCAATCCACTGTCAAATAACCATCACAAACTGTCAAATGACCACCACAAACTGTCAAATGACCATCACAAACTGTCAAATGACCATCACAAACTGTCAAATGACCACCACAAACTGTCAAATGACCACAAACTGTCAAATGACCATCACAAACTGTCAAACAACCACCACAAACTGTCAAACAACCACCACAAACTGTCAAACAACCACCACAAACTGTCAAACAACCACCACAAACTGTCAAACAACCACCACAAACTGTCAAACAACCACCACAAACTGTCAAACAACCACCACAAACTGTCAAACAACCACCACAAACTGTCAAACAACCACCACAAACTGTCAAACAACCATCACAAACTGTCAAACAACCACCACAAACTGTCAAACAACCACCACAGACTGTCAAACAACCATCACAAACTGTCAAATGACCACCACAAACTGTCAAATGACCATCACAAACTGTCAAATGACCATCACAAACTGTCAAACAACCACCACAAACTGTCAAACAACCACCACAAACTGTCAAACAACCACCACAAACTGTCAAACAACCACCACAAACTGTCAAACAACCACCACAAACTGTCAAACAACCACCACAAACTGTCAAACAACCACCACAAACTGTCAAACAACCACCACAAACTGTCAAACAACCATCACAAACTGTCAAACAACCACCACAAACTGTCAACCACCACAGACTGTCAAACAACCATCACAAACTGTCAAACAACCACCACAAACTGTCAAACAACCACCACAAACTGTCAAAAAACCACCACAAACTGTCAAACAACCACCACAAACTGTCAAACAACCACCACAAACTGTCAAAAAACCACCACAAACTGTCAAAAAACCACCACAAACTGTCAAACAACCACCACAAACTGTCAAAAAACCACCACAAACTGTCAAACAACCACCACAAACTGTCAAACAACCACCACAAACTGTCAAACAACCATCACAAACTGTCAAACAACCACCACAGACATCCTCACAAACAATAATCGAAACTGCATCAAAAAAATTGAGTGGTACCCGCGCCAGAGATACAGCGGTGCGGGCGAGGCAGGTGCGAGAACCTCCCATTAATAACAAGACACTGTGGCTAAGACAAATGGCTTAAGAGTGTCTGTAGCGGAATGATAAGAGGCGTTGATTCGTGGGTTCGAGGCTCCGAATGGCGGAGCACAACCGGTCGATCTGAAGCGTCACTTTGTGGCTTGTTCCAGAGGTGAAGGTTACTACCCCAATCCTGCTCCATACTCCAGGGAGGACTTGGAGTTGGTGGCAGCTGGAGTGGGAGCTCCTACGCCTCTGGAATAGCGTGTGGAAGATTCGCTACCTGGAACAAAGTTCCAAGTAGCACGGGCTATGGTGAGCCCGTAAGGGTTAGAGACTTAGGTAACCAAGAGGTAGAGGCAACTGGAGCCTCTGGAACAGCGTGTGGAAGAGCGGTGGAGGTCCGGATGAGCACGACTTGGAGGTCAATTTAGGTAATTAACAGGAGCCTTTACCACTATGTAGCACTTGGAAGGGGTTGAGGGAAAGGATTCGGGATGGGACGGAGGATAGGAATTGTATCCAACCAGTTGGACGTTCAATCCCCGACCGTCTAAGTTGTTGGGTATAATTTATTTCCTCTGGTTCTATGCTAAAGCCATATCTACATCCCTCCCAAGTGCTGCATAGTGGTAAACGGTTACCCCTTTTCGTCTGATAATTAACTAACCTGACCTCCACCGCTATTGCAGAGGCTCCAGTGGTCTCTACCTCTTGGTTATCCAGGTCTCTATATCCCCCCCTCTTCCACCCGTTATTCCAGGCAAAATGAACATGAAAGTGGCCAGCCGAGGAGTGTCCATATATCAAGTCAAGCCCAAACGCCTCTGTGCTTCCCACCGGGAGAATGTGTGTTCCCCCGGGCGAGACCAGGCCACAAGGACTCTCCATGATAGCATTACACCGTATACCGAGTAATTGTTACAAATTTACGGCTCACAAAACTTGATTCTGCAGTGTTTCTGCGGTCGGCCTCTCTGGAGAATTCCTGGATTCCGGCGGGGGACTAAATCCTTTTAAGACGGGCCGCTCGCATCATCATATATAACAGATGAGAGGCAAATGGTCAGGTGCAGAGAGTTTGTGGATTGTGAAAGTGGAGGGTGGAGGTGTGTGTTGTGAGTGGGCAGGGAGAAGGTGTGTGTGTTGTGAGTGGGCAGGGAGAAGGTGTGTGTGTTGTGAGTGGGCAGGGAGAAGGTGTGTGTGTGTTGTGAGTGGGCAGGGAGAAGGTGTGTGTGTTGTGAGTGGGCAGGGAGAAGATGTGTGTTGTGAGTGGGCAGGGAGAAGGTGTGTGTGTTGTGAGTGGGCAGGGAGAAGGTGTGTGTTGTGAGTGGGCAGGGAGAAGGTGTGTTGTGAGTGGGCAGGGAGAAGGTGTGTGTGTCGTGAGTGGGCAGGGAGAAGATGTGTGTGTTGTGAGTGGGCAGGGAGAAGGTGTGTGTGTTGTGAGTGGGCAGGGAGAAGGTGTGTGTTGTGAGTGGGCAGGGAGAAGGTGTGTGTGTTGTGAGTGGGCAGGGAGAAGGTGTGTGTTGTGAGTGGGCAGGGAGAAGGTGTGTGTGTTGTGAGTGGGCAGGGAGAAGGTGTGTGTGTTGTGAGTGGGCAGGGAGGTGTGTGTGTTGTGAGTGGGCAGGGAGAAGATGTCTGTGTTGTGAGTGGGCAGGGAGAAGGTGTGTGTGTTGTGAGTGGGCAGGGAGAAGGTGTGTGTTGTGAGTGGGCAGGGAGAAGGTGTGTGTGTTGTGAGTGGGCAGGGAGAAGGTGTGTGTGTTGTGAGTGGGCAGGGAGAAGGTGTGTGTGTTGTGAGTGGGCAGGGAGAAGGTGTGTGTTGTGAGTGGGCAGGGAGAAGGTGTGTGTGTTGTGAGTGGGCAGGGAGAAGGTGTGTGTTGTGAGTGGGCAGGGAGAAGGTGTGTGTTGTGAGTGGGCAGGGAGAAGGTGTGTTGTGAGTGGGCAGGGAGAAGGTGTGTGTTGTGAGTGGGCAGGGAGAAGGTGTGTGTTGTGAGTGGGCAGGGAGAAGGTTTGTGTTGTGAGTGGGCAGGGAGAAGGTGTGTTGTGAGTGGGCAGGGAGAAGGTGTGTGTTGTGAGTGGGCAGGGAGAAGGTGTGTGTGTTGTGAGTGGGCAGGGAGAAGGTGTGTGTGTTGTGAGTGGGCAGGGAGAAGGTGTGTGTGTTGTGAGTGGGCAGGGAGAAGGTGTGTGTTGTGAGTGGGCAGGGAGAAGGTGTGTGTGTTGTGAGTGGGGAGGGAGAAGGTGTGTGTGTTGTGAGTGGGGAGGGAGAAGGTGTGTGTGTTGTGAGTGGGGAGGGAGAAGGTGTGTGTGTTGTGAGAGGGAGGGGTGGAGCTTTTGTGAAAGGGTATGAATGGCATTTGTGTATTTACATATTTTATACATTTCTAGCAGCTGCCAGGTATTAAACTGTGCATAGAATGCTATACAATAATTATATCACTAGATAAAACCCCACAGAAATGAAGATTAAAAAATTATCTAAATAATTGAGTATATATTTTTTTTCAACGATTTTCCTCATTAATAGCAGCAAGAGGGGCTGGAATTTCCTCGTTAAATTCTTCAGTAGCAGCAAGAGGGGCTGGTATTTCCTCGTTAAATTCTTCAGTAGCAGCAAGAGGGGCTGGTATTTCCTCGTTAAATTCTTCAGTAGCAGCAAGAGGGGCTGGTATTTCCTCGTTAAATTCCACAGTAACAGCAAGAGGGGCTGGAATTTCCTCGTTAAATTCTTCAGTAGCAGCAAGAGGGGCTGGTATTTCTTCGTTAAATTCTTCAGCAGCAGCAAGAGGGGCTGGTATTTCCTCGTTTAATTCCACAGCAGCAGCAAGAGGGGCTGGTATTTCCTCGTTAAATTCCACAGCAGCAGCAAGAGGGGCTGGTATTTCCTCGTTAAATTCCACTGTAGCAGCAAGAGGGGCTGATATTTCCTCGTTAAATTCCACTGTAGCAGCAAGAGGGGCTGATACTTCCTCGTTAAATTCCACTGTAGCAGCAAGAGGGGCTGATACTTCCTCGTTAAATTCCACTGTAGCAGCAGGACGGGCTGGTATTTCCTCGTTTAATTCCACAGTAGCAGCAGCAGCAAGAGGGCTTGGATTTTAGTTAATAGGACATTGTTAGTGATGCTGACTGGTGCCAGACTTATTACGTGTCGCGACTACGAGCATACCTCAACAGCCTGGTGGACCAAACTCTCACCAGTCAAGCCTGGCTTCGGGCCGGGCTTGGGGAGTGAAAGAACTCCCAGAACCCCATCAAGCAGGTATACCTACAGCTGCTTTGTTTACTGAATGTCTTGTCATGTCACACACGTCTCAAACGATAGACAGTCTACCGTCGAGTCACCTGCAGTGACTGATTAGTTCTTGTCATGATTCACACAGACTCCGTCCACCTCTGTCGTTACCTGGGGAGGGCGCAGAGCCATTCCAGGCGGAAACATATGATGGAGAACACAATGCCAACACCCAACATAGCAACATACAAAAGAACAACGGCTACATCCTATGTGGCTATGATAATGAAGTGAAGGCGAACAACTCACTGCAATAAGCAGTGTCTGCAGGCTGACCCCCGCAATCAGGAAATAAGTATAACCTCCTGAGAGACAAGGGGGCCCACGCTTCGCTCAGCATACAGCAACATACATATGATGCTGCTGCTGTATGCTGAGCTGAATAAAACGTTTGTAATAAATTCTGTACAGCACAGGGCCACATTTATCAAATCGTTAGGGTGCTTGCGACGTTATCTGATCGTGGGAGGACAGCATCTTAATTGTTGATACTGAGGGGAATGTGGCTCCGTGCCTCTTGCTATCGCTTCCCATGCTACAATCAACCCCCTTCCCCCCCCACCCTTTCACCCCCTTCTGTATTGTGTTATCTTCGAGGTGCCTCTCTGCCCTCACTCACAAGCACGTGCTGTGGCCTCGTACTTAGGCTGTGGTCTCGGTCTCTGCTGTGATATCGTACTTTTGCTGTGTCGAGCAAAATTGCTCAAAATACTTTGGCAGTGAATGGGTTAGGCAGTGGTCAATGACTGGTCCTGAGCATGTGTTCATATTCCCACGGGGGTCATTCGCTGCAACTCATTCTACCTGCACACGTGATAAGAATAACCTGAACAACTTATCTTAATCAACATAATTTATGCAACCGTTGCAAGAAATGATGCTCTTGCATTCAAAATATTGCTTTGGTTTAGATAAGCATATTTTTTTTTAGACTTTCAATCTTATTCAAGTTAAAGAAGCCAATTAAAATTGCCTTTTCATAGCATTGCAATTAAATAAGGAGGTAGGTTCTTATATCTGGCAAGCACTCACAGTTCGAAACTCGAAAGGAAACTTCCTAGCCAGTACTTGGACAGAATATTAAGGACAAGGTGCTGGTACTCAAGAGTGAGGTGAAGGAACTGTGTCCAAGCCTCTTGAGCCGTCGGCTTGTGTCTTCATCTATGTACAAACCTATATGTAAAGAGACAGGATCAAATACTTTTAAGTGTGTAGGAATAGGTTGTCTATCCAACCCAAATTTCTCTATGATCTTGTCATAGTTCTTTCTCCTGTCAATCAGGTAGGACTTTCCCCAGAAGGTAACTATGCTACTCCTCCTGTGACCAACTTATTCGCTACGTGTGCTTCACTGTACATTCTAATCCTGATTTGTTTTATCTAGACTTTTGCTAGCGATGCCGGTCCCTTCCGAAATTGTTGAGTATTGAGACTAAAATTGCCTTTTTCTAAAGTTCCATGAACTTTCTAGTCTCTAATGTTACACTGAAAGGTTTAGTTAATGGATAGTCAGCCCGTTCTCATACACAAAGGCGGGTCCATTCCATGCTCCCGCCAAACCCCCCCAGCTGTTTATGAATGAAAAACGGTTTACACACGACTCACAACTGATGACGTTCGAACACTTCCGGAACAAGTGCTTCACTGACGACTTTTGTTCGAACCACAACGCTGTAAATGCTTCACCCACGTACTACAAGTGCAAATAATCGCCAACAGAACCTAAACATCTAACCTAACCCAACCTAACCTAACCTAACCTAACCTAACCTAACCCAACCTAACCTATGCCTAAATATGCACAATATGCTAATATATAACTATATTAATTTAAGAGAAAATACCTGTTTTGAATGAACAGCATGTTAAAATTGACGACTGCGTCTTTGAGGTCGGCCGCTGGATGGAATGCACTTGGTCTGAGGACGGGTTGTGGATAGTGCAGAATGCCTGCGGTCTCCCTCTTCACCTTCTGTACCGTCTGTATAGTTCATTGTGGCCATCTTTAGTCTCATATCTAGTGTTTTACTTTGCTTCTGTTTTGTAGATCTCTTAGAACCTCTTATTATGCTCACACACACACACTTCATTGTCGTTCTCTGTGAGACTAAGTCCATGTCTGATCAGCCTCCAGAAGGTTTCTCCAGCTGTGTTCGTTATTTTTCATTTTCCCCCCAGTTTCGACATCTTATTGACGACATTTTCGTTCTGTAGTATATTCCCCTTATCTTTGTTAATACGAATCATAATCCTTTCTCCCTATTACCCAGGGAGAAAGGTAAAGAAACCTTTAGAAAGGTAAAGTTTCTTCCCAGGTGCAGAAACCCTCTGCAAGTGGGTGGATTTCTGTGAAGAATTAATCAGTTATTCACTCAAGACAGTGTCAGGGGACTCAGCTGACACATTAGAACTTGGTTTCTCGCGTCTTGGGACAATGTAATGGCATTCTCACAAATGACCTAATTGCCGGCCAACGTACGGGTAATTACAGATTGGGGGAGTGAGTTGAAACGAGGCGAGTGCTAGCGTGGCCATATTGGTTTTACATCCCACACTGTCGGCCTGGATATTGCTCTTCCAAGGGGGAAACCACTGTAAGTTGGCCTGGCAAATTAGACGATGTTATATTTGACTTACCATCATCTAAGTCCCCCAGGTACAGACCATCCACACCCCCATATACAGACCATCCACACCCCCAGGTACAGACCATCCACACCCCCAGATACAGACCATCCACACCCCCAGATACAGACCATCTACACCCCCAGATACAGACCATCCACACCCCCAGATACAGACCATCCACACCCCCAGATACAGACCATCCACACCCCCAGATACAGACCATCCACACCCCCAGATACAGACCATCCATAACCCCAGATACAGACCATCCATAACCCCCAGATACAGACCATCCATAACCCCAGATACAGACCATCCACACCCCCCAGATACAGACCATCCACACCCCCCAGATACAGACCATCCACACCCCCAGACACAGACCATCCACACCCCCAGGAACAGACCATCCACACCCCCAAATTCAGACCATCCACACCCCCCCAAGTACAGACCATCCACACCCCCAGATACAGACCATCCACACCCCCAGATACAGACCATCCACACCCCCAAGTACAGACCATCCACACACCCAGATTCAGACCATCCACACCCCTAGGTACAGACCATCCACACCCCCAGATTCAGACCATCCACACCCCCAGATACAGACCATCCACACCCCCAGATACAGACCATCCACACCCCCAGATACAGACCATCCACACCCCCAGATACAGACCATCCACACCCCTAGGTACAGACCATCCACACCCCCAGATACAGACCATCCACACCCCCAGGTGCAGGCTCGGGTCGTGCTTGAAGCTGTCCCCACATCTACACAATGTAATCCCCCTTCATTTTCACACTCGCCCGGTAGCCTATTATTTCGTGTAATAAATTAGCTCAGGGTGTTGAGAATAAACCTCGGGTCTCGAGCGGGCGTTAGCAACAACTCATCTTCCCGTTGTTCTTGAATTTATTAATTTATTATTGTGTTCTGTATCTGTTTTAAAGGCGTCCTCCGACCAACGATTTATTGCACGGAGGAAAATCTATAATGAATTAGTTTTTCCTCTTCCTCTCATTGATATTAATCTGAGCCCGCTAATGTTAATATTTGCTCATCATCCTTCTCCTGTTATTTTTCTTGTATATATCTTTGTTTTGGTGTTTAAATGATGTTTATAACACAGGGAGGTATACACTGAGAGGTGTTACACATGCCTGCGGTCTATATACACTGAAAATTTGTACCAGTCCAGGGATATATTCAGAACTGAAGTATATATACCTGCTTGTGGGTCATTAAGGTATGACGCAGGCCTTAAAACCCTCCAGAGGTTGATCGGCCTTAAGTCCAACACCAGAGCTATATATATGTCCGTTTATGTTTCATATTATGCAGACGAGGAGTCACGATAACGTGACTGAATATGTGATAACCAAAAACCACACCTCAGAAGATTACGAGACGACGACGTTTTTTCTTGGTAATGGTCCAGGATGGACCGAAACGTCGTTTCGTTTCTTCAGATTGTGGTGGTTTGTGGTTTGGGGCATTACCTTAGATTCCGCCATCTATGTCTGCCGGATACGACAGGTTTCGGGTCATAACTAGTTTCTAAGGTGTACCTCTCTTATCTAAATGTTCTTTATAACTTCAAATATCTCTCCCTTGACATGACCTCCTCTGACATGACCTCCTCTGGCATGAGCTCCTCTGATGTGACCTTCTCTGATGTGACCTCCTTTGATGTGACCTCCTCTGACATGACCAGCTCGTCGTGATATGACCAGTGTCAAGTGTTAAAGTTGCAACGCTAATGTTAAATGCACCTCTATTAATCATTTATAATAGAGGACATAAATGAGGACAAGTGTCCTCACTTGTCATAAGACAAATGAGGACATTCCCAGACCAGTTCAGACGCTTGACTGTCTTCAAGACGGTCTCGAAGCGTGTCATTTGACAGTGAGGTAGAAGCATTTGAGTGACGCCATGACTGGCAAGGAAGTATAGTGACAATAGTGATCGCATGGTATCTTGAGGCTACGGTGATGATCTTCCATGGTCGTCAGTAGCTGAATTGACTGTTTACTGTAATATTAATTAATCGAAGTACCCCCTGGTCTTGTCTAGAAGAACGGAGACTGTATCTTCACTAGGGACTATCTACAACATTGTATCTTCATCTTCCACCATTGTATCATCATCTTCCACCATTGTATCTTCATCTTCCACCATTGTATCATCATCTTCCACCATTGTATCATCATCTTCCACCATTGTATCATTATCTTCACCCTATGGCCGACAATCGAGAGTTCCACAGAATTACAATTTTGTAATTGTAATTACGAAATAGTAATTCTGTAATCACTAT
>NC_091186.1:14011718-14077087 GCF_040958095.1 Procambarus clarkii
GCTGAGACACACATGACGCATATCACACATTCTGGCAATTGCGTGACACATACTGGTATATATAACACAGAAGACACAAGCACATATGCTACATACTGACTGATGTGAGACAAAGAAACACATGTGAAATATACGGACACACACACACACATGCTTAGGTCGACCCCCCCTTTTGTAGCATGTTTGTGGCTGGGGTCAGAGGCCTGAGGGACAGGTTCCACCACACTTTGCAGGGTGACCTTATGCCCCTTATTAAGATGGATCGCCTACTATTCTGAATCCCAGCCACTAGTGTGAAATGTGGGTTTGATTGACCGTAGACTGTCGGAAGAGATTTGTAATGTCTGTTTGACGATGATATATATCAAAACATAAAAAAAAAAATAATAGGGGGTGGTAGGACAGGAAAAGATTAAAGTGTTCAGTGAGAATCCACAAGGTCTTCTCTGAATACTCTTTATTTTCTTCTTCGAGGATGTGGGTCCCTACAATTGCACCATAGGTGGTACCCCTAACTATATATATATATATATATATATATATATATATATATATATATATATATATATATATATATATATATATATATATATATATATATATATATATATATATATACGCACAGGAGCAAGTAAAATTGGCTCGAGCGTCCTTCACCTCTGGACAATGGCGTATGATAAAGTTAATCGAACATGCCTTTCTGTCGACTCTGATTATAGACGCTGGTGGTATATACGAGTCCCGCACTCAGAGCGTCTGATGGCCAGTGCTGGTGGTATATACAAGTCCCGCACTCAGAGCTTCTGACTGTCGCCTCGAGGACAGAAGCAAGGATGACCGGTGACGGGGGGAAGGGGGGGGGGATGAAAATGATGATTGCCCCGTGCGAGAATGACAATCAGAACCCTTCTCCCCACTCCTCCAGCTCTTCTGATAACCCCAGCAACCCATCAGAGCCTCGCCTCTTACTTCAATTTCGCTCTTTTTGTCCTTAAAACATTTTTGTCTGTCCCCCCCCCCCCCTGAGTGGATGCGCCCCACACGTAATAATCATGAAATTGGATTGTAGATGTTCTAGTGACTGCAATGAGGAGGTGGAGCGGATCTGAGTGAGCTAAATCCGGACATCTGATTACCACGGAGCCTGATACGAAGCTATACCAGGTCCTGCCTCACCCCTGCTGGTATTTCCTTATTTCCTTAACCTTGATATATTTCCTTGCTGGGCAAACCCTGTTATATAATTTTTTTTTTTGCCTTCCAGAGTTCATATAGTTTACTGACGGCTGGGGACAATTTATTTTGGAATTGGTGAGGTCGGGCATGATGTGTAATAGGCTCTGTTGAAGAGGAATGTAAGGGGAAGTTTTATCATCATGGTGTTAGCTGTGAGACTCATTTTCGTTTTTTTTAACTGAAACGAGATTTGTAATTATTCTATACACCCTATACTTCTGGTCGAGGACCGGGCCGCGGGGACGCTAAACCCCGAAATCATCTTAAGATAACGAGTAGATAATACATCTATCTATCTCTATATGTATATATGGAAATGTCTATCTGTCTATGAGTGGTTGAAGGTCAGATGCTTGGGTCTAGCTCACACAATTTGTAATGATAATTGCTGCTGGGTACGTGCCCAACACGGTCCGCTTGGGCTCGGAATAAATGAAACGAATGCTTCTTGCAACAGAGCGAAAGCGATATGGGTATACCTGTCCAAAATATTGACAGGTTTACCCATTGTGTAGAGCCATCATAGCTAGTAATTCTCATCCAGTACTATGCGGAAACTATGATGGCATCTAAGCTATTAGTAAGTTCTAACTGAAACCATCTAGGGATAGTTATACCCAGCCCGTCCTCTCGAGCGTTCACAACGCTACTAAAATTATGTATTAAATTGCCCGAACCTAACCAAACCGAGGATCCACCAATAGAAAACGTCAATTCTGCAAGAAGCTGTGACAATTTAGTACATTATTGGTTTTTGACCGTAGGGAGACTTGTAAGTCAAAATACATGATGTACTATTCAAGAAAATAGTACTTGGGATTCTGGACTCGTGTATTACAGTACTGTAATACATGAGTCCATATCCCTGTAATTACCAGGGATGTGGCAGAGTGTGGTGTGCCAGGTACTGTGGCAGGGTGTGGTGTGCCAGGTACTGTGGCAGCATGTGGTGTGCCAGGTACTGTGGCAGGGTGTGGTGTGCCAGGTACTGTGGCAAAGCAAGCCACACTAGGATCCTGGGGTATAGGCTCAGATTTTTTTGAAAATTCCAAATTAGACACACACAAAATATTCTATTCTGGGCATTGGACATGCTGCGATGAAAGTGTGTTCACTCACAGGATGAGTGACGCTGCTTGATAAGGCTACTATGGGAGTGTGGTCACTCACAGGACGAGTGACGCTGCTTGATAAGGCTACTATGGGAGTGTGGTCACTCACAGGATGAGTGACGCTGCTTGATAAAGCTACTATGGGAGTGTGGTCACTCACAGGACGAGTGACGCTGCTTGATAAGGCTACTATGGGAGTGTGGTCACTCACAGGACGAGTGACGCTGCTTGATAAGGCTACTATGGGAGTGTGGTCACTCACAGGATGAGTGACGCTGCTTGATAAGGCTACTATGGGAGTGTGGTCACTCACAGGACGAGTGACGCTGCTTGATAAGGCTACTATGGGAGTGTGGGCACTCACAGGACGAGTGACGCTGCTTGATAAGGCTACTATGGGAGTGTGGTCACTCACAGGACGAGTGACGCTGCTTGATAAGGCTACTATGGGAGTGTGGTCACTCACAGGATGAGTGACGCTGCTTGATAAGGCTACTATGGGAGTGTGGTCACTCACAGGACGAGTGACGCTGCTTGATAAGGCTACTATGGGAGTGTGGTCACTCACAGGACGAGTGACGCTGCTTGATAAGGCTACTATGGGAGTGTGGTCACTCACAGGATGAGTGACGCTGCACAATAGACTTGCTTTTCGGGGACCAAATAAAAAAACAAATACAACAAATCAGTGTGAAAACAATAACATTAAAACAAGAAATGAAATTCACAACTAAAATAGATATAAAAAATTAATACCGTCAGGAACACCCCCCCCCACCCAAAAAAAAATCCCCCCCCCCCCCCCCCCGTCAACAAAGAAAAGAGCCCAAACGTTCACTAACATTACAGTTGTTGAGAAGAAAAAATATCACACCCGCAAGACACGAATTCCTCCAATTTTTGCAAGGCACCGTGGGAAAGTTTTTTTTTTATTATTATTATTTTCTACCACAGACGTGGCCAGACATTTACAATGCTAACCAACATATGTACATTTTCTTCTGTCCTCCATGGACAGGGTTAGAGATGTGTTAAACATATAGTTCAAGAGTTTATTGATCAACTACAGAAGGTGATTCGGTGCTTTTAAAATGCTAAGCTAACCTATGGGAAAATGTTGTTTTGGGGGGAGAAGCGTCAGAATGGCTGCCGTGTAGTGACCGCAGCACCGCCCTGCCCTACGGCGCGCCCAACATAAGAAGTAGTGCGTGTTGAGACCCGACCCGGGGCAGCCTAAGCTACTCTATCCCTTTGAGATGTATTTTCTTGTCTCAATAAAGGTACTTGAACTTGAACTCCGCCTCTACCAGCGGGGGCATCATAGGGCTAACCATGGCCTTATATATATCCTATTCTGATCCCACAGAAGCATTCAAATTAGAGGATTTTTTTTTTCATTTTTTTTCGGGCTGAGAGGACCATGCAGGGGCCTCATAGGGTGTTGTATGCACAAAGGGTTCGATATATTGTCAAGTGAATCCCTCTAGAGTTAACTCTCTTGGCCACTTATACATATATTCTTGACATCCTGACATGATTAAAGATAACGAAACATTCCGACGCGCTGGAGATATCTATATACATATACATACCAGGGCGGGACGGAAATGGTTGGGCACATTTCCTATCACCTAATGCGTCTGTTCACTTAGCAGTGAGTATAGGTACTCAGGAGTTAGTCAGCTTGTTGTGGGTGGGGGAGAGGGGGGGGGGTGTGGTGTAGCTCTGTACTGGCCCGCCTACGAGCCTTGTACCTATTGCGTTTCACCTTAACTACTCATTTTAAATTATTTGTCGAATTGGGCCTTTTAAATTGTGAATGGAGGTGGCTTCCACAACAACCTCTTTACGAGCAATTCACGTGTTAACTACCCCGTACAGGAAACGAGTACTTTATTACGTCCCTTCGTATGAGACAACTGAACATGCCGTCAGGATGATGGGCAAATAGCCTCGGCTACCATTATCTTTTGTACGGTCACTGATGGTCGAGTGGTTAAGGTCTCCTGTACACCAGTTGCATAGTACTCCTGGCAGTATGGGTTCGAGTCGGCGTTTCCAGCCTCCACCTGTGTCCTCTTGTCCTGCTCTCTCTCTCAGTGTGAAGAAGGCTAGCCTTGTAGACCTTATCTGTTCCCCTCAGTATCCCGTATGTTGTGATCATATCCCCCTCTGTTCCTTCTATCCACAAGGGTTGTGGTAGTTAATTCCATTAGCCTATATTCGCCGCTAAGTTGCGGGGGTTGAGCTCTGGCTCTTTGGTTCCGTATACCATATACGGTATATACAGGTATATATGCTGGTATATACAGTATACCAGACATGGTGATATCACAGAGAACAGTATACCCGAGATGGTGATGTCTCATCACAAAGCAGTTCACGAATTCGTGACAAATTATAGACTAATCAACACCATGTTTTCTGGCTGGATTGTTCGTCGTCGTTCCGGTTCACGTTTAATCAATTATTATGCCACCCATACCCGTCTTGTGGAGCAGTTGTGGACACCATACCCATCCTGAGGACGGTGGTGATGGGTATGGGATAATGGACCTCGTCTATCTATCCATCTATCTACTGTCTGTGTATGTATCAGTGTCTGTGTCTATCTCTGTGTTTTCTCTCTCTTTTAAATGATATAATTGTGCAGTGCCTGGATGGGTCATCACCAGTGAGAGGACCTTATTACTGTAATAAAAAAGAATAATAACCCTTTTCTCTAATAAAGGGGCATGCCTTGAGAAACATTTGAAGTTGTGGAAGAATTTTCAGGTTTATGGCAGTACGGGCAAATTATGAACACAAGGAAATTTCTGTTCATTTTCCTGTGAATCCAGTGGAATCAGTTAATAATGGTGCATATATTACTAATAGATTCTTTTTTTATTATGAACAGTTTTTGAAAATATTTAGCTATGTAGCTGGTGGGCAATAATGGAAATCGTCGTGGGGGTCTGGATGGGACCCTGACACGTCGTTCTCGTTTGAATTATGACGACTATCTAGACCAGATTATGTTCAATTCCGTAAGCATTTACCATTCCCTCCCTCGGCCTATTTTAGGTAAGGTTAACCCCAACCGTGTGGCGCCCAACATTGAACAGACAGACAGACAAAAAGACAGACATTCTAACTTATAGAATAGCTATAATAACTTCTTTTTTTTATTTGGAACCAATGTCATTTTCATAGTTTTCTGAGACTTTCATGTTTATCTTTTGGCGTCTAGCGCTGTTTTGAATATATTCCGGATCTCTGCCAATCCTCTGACCTCTGTATTTTCCTATTACCTCTGGATTTTAGCATCTTGACATTGTCTATTGAACCATTAGTTATGTTCTTTCATCCTTTTTCCCCTTATTTATCTTTTCTAAACCTCTTTAAATTTCCGTTTGCCTCAATACATCATATCTTTACCTTAGTTCTACCTTACCTTAGTTCTACCTTCCAGTGCACGTCTCCGACCTGCTCTCTTACCCTTGGGTAAGAGAGCCCTTACCCTTGTCTGCAGGCTATTTTCCCTGACCCATTGACTAATTGTCCTTGTGTTTGAGTTATATCATAGTGTCAAACGCCAGTATTTAATGGTCGTTGATTGCTAGCGGTATTTCAAGTGTGTGTGTACTCACCTAGTTGTACTCACCTAGTTGAGTTGGCGGGGGTTGAGCTCTGGCTCTTTGGTCCCGCCTCTCAACTGTCAATCAACTGGTGAACAGGTTCCTGATGATGTTTCCGCCTGTTTGTGTGTGTGTGTGTGTGTGTGTGTGTGTGTGTGTGTGTGTGTGTGTGTTTGTGTGCGTGTGTGCGTGTGTGTGTGTGTGTGTGTTGAGGATGGGGGGCTATGTGTAATGGCGGAAATCTGCTGCCAACTCGTTTTTACTGCCCAAAAAATTATTATTATTAAATCTATTAATTAACTACCTGTCTAACCACAAATCATAACAACTACTTACCCTACACACTGTATAGAGGGCGCCGTGTTTATGTCTATAAAACGTTCCAACGTTTTATACGTTGTTTAAAAAACGTTTAAATTGGCTACCATTTCCCAATAGTTCGTGGCGAGCCGCCGTGGCCAGTGCCGCCGTGGCCAGTGCCGCCGTGGCCAGTGCCGCCGTGGCCAGTGCCGCCGTGGCCAGTGCCGCCGTGGCCAGTGCCGCCTGGTCTTGTAAACACTGGTTGTGGTCGCGTGTTGAGCCAGACTCACCGGGTGATAAAAGCCACAAGTCGGGAGAACAGCAGCACAAAAACTGGGAGGTGGGATTGGTGGGGGCGGAAACTGTCCATCAGGCGAGCCTCGACTTGTCCATGCTACGCAAGTGGTAATATGCACCTTTTTTTTTAAATAATCTTTTTCAACTCCTTCCTTGGATATACACACACACGCGCGCGCGCACGCCCACACACAGATACACACACACACGCACACACACACACACGCACACACACACACACACACACACACACACACGCACACGCACACAGGAATGATTGCGTCAGGGTGAGAAGAGAGGCAAAACGACAATTTTAAAATGACATAGCGAGCAAGGCAAAGATAACCTATATTCCTACACAGTCACATCAGGAGAAAAACAACAGTGAAGGAACAGGTAATGAAACTGAGAATAGGTGCAGACAGATTCACTACAAACGACAAGGAAGTGTGCGAGGAACTCAATAAGAAATTCCAGGTGGTCTTCACATTAGAGCAAGGACAAGTCCCAAAGATAAGAGATGGAATATCTAACCAGACACCACTAGAGGAGTTTGTGATTAGCAGTGAGGAGGTGAGGAAGCATCTACTATAGAAGAATGTGACAAAGGCTATAGACCCAGATGGAATATCACTATGGATACTAAAGGAAGGAGCAGAAGCTCTGTGCCTGCCACTATCCATGGTTTTGTCTCACAGGATTAACTGAATTATATGACCAGGCAACAAAAATCAGGTAAGAAAGAGAAGGGTGGTCAGACTGCATATTCTTGGAGTGCCAGAAAGCCTTTGACACAGTACCAAATAAGAGACTAGTGCACAAGCTGGAGATGCAGGCGGGAGTGAAAGGGAAGGTACTCCACTGGATAAGGAAGTACCTAAGCAACAGAAGACAGCGAGTCACTGTTTGGGGGGGGGGTAGGAGGTCTCGGAGTGGCGAGGCGTCACCAGTGGAGTCCCACAGGATTCAGTCCTTGGACCTATACTGTTTTATATATTTGTAAACGATCTCCAAGAAGAAATAGACTCGTTTTTCTCAATGTTTGCTGATAATGCAAAAATTATGAGGGTTATGACTGAAGAAGATAGTATAAGGCTTCAAGATGACCTAGACAAACCGAAGGAATGGTCCAACAAATGGCTGATAAAGTTCAACCCAAGTAAATGTAAGGTAATGAAACTAGGCGGAGGAAATAGGAATCCAGACACAGGATACCGAATGGGAGATGAAGTCCTTCACGAAACGGACAGAGATAAAGATCTTGTAGTTGACATAACGCCAAACCTGTCTCCTGAAGGTCACAAAAAAATAACATCGGCGGCGTATGCGATGCTGGCTAGCATCAGAACTGCCTTCAGAAACCTGTGTATGGAATCCTTCAGAACCTTATGTGCCACATATGTGAGGCCAATCCTGGATTATGCGGCCCCAGCATGGAACCCGTATCTTGTCAAGCACAAGACGAAGCTGGAAAATTGTTCAGAGGTATGTAACTAGGCTAGTCCCAGAGCTAAGAGGCATGAGTTATGAGAAAAGGCTGCGTGAACTGCACCTCACGTCGCTGGAAGAGAGAAGAGCTCGAGGAGACATGATCACCACATACAAAATTCTCAGGGGAATTGACAGAGTAGACAAGGCTGGATTATTTAACACGGGTGATACACGCACAAGGGGACACAGGTGGAAATTGAGTACCCAAATGAGTCACAGCGACGTTAGAAAGAACTTTTTCAATGTCAGAGTAGTTAATAAATGGAATGCACTAGGAAGTGATGTGGTGGAGGCTGACTCCATACACAGTTTCAAGTGTAGATATGACAGAGCTCAAAAGGTATCATTCGGAACATTATGCAGATCTGAGGCGGGTCCTAGAACCGCATTTTGAACATTGAGTTCCAGCTTTGAGAACAACAGAAAGACGACACTGAAGATCCAGAGACTTGCAACACGAGATAAGAGAGTCGAGCTATGGGAACAAATTAAGAGAACTAGGACCTAACCATACTAGAAGGAGCAGAGTGGATATGATCACGATATACAAGATAGTAAAAAGGAAATGATGAAATGGATTTTGTTGTCACAAGATGAAGACGTTTAAAGGAACCTCGTTTAATAGATCAAACTATCCAAAACCACCCCTGGGGTTCTTTCTTTGATAGTAAATAGAGTAAATAGAACTTAAATAGTAAAAATAGAACTTAAATAGTAAATAGAACTTTGATAGATAGAGTTCTTCAAAGTTTCTCCAATACTATCATAGCGATACCAAGGTATCGTTATGATAGCATTGGTGCTATCATAGCTTACCATAGCATGGTATAGCTTACCTTGGTGTTACCTTACCAAGGTAAGGTCACTTTTCTCTTATTCCACATTCCATAACATGACATTTATTCACATTGACTTCCACTTGCCATGAGGTTCTTCATGCGCTGTGAGAGTGCTTGTATAACTGAAGAATTAAACGAGTTTAAGAGACAGGTAAATTATGTAATTAACAAGATGCTAAATTTAAATAATTAGGACTCGGTGTTGTGACTATTCCTTGCATGTTCCTTGCTTCCCTTCTTATCCCTCTTCTTCTGATTCTTACACCTCTTCTCCTCCGCCATCTTTCTTCCCATTTTCATCCATCTTCCTTTCTCCTCTTTAGTGTTTTTCTTAACAGATTAACGAAAATGGTAATGAGCAACCAGGGGAGGAACGCTGGAGCAGAACATTAAAATTAATCACTTTAAATATGCAAACACAAAAAGCATTTAATGATCGTATTTACCCTCACTAAACGAGTCTTGAGACGCTCGATCAATTACGAAGATAAGAAGAGTCACAGAAGAAACCTCGTCTATCCCCTCTTTTGGTGTTCATTATAAATAAAAAAAGTGAGAGAGAGAGAAGTTGGAATTACATTTGCACTGTTGCAGGGATAGATTGCGTCCCCCACTAGGGATAGATTGCGTCTCCAGCACCACACTTGAGCAGGTGCTGGTGGTGGGAGTCTTCAGGAGTCAGAACAGACGCCATGGGTAGGGGGTCAGCGCCCCACCAGCCCCCCTATCCCTCGAGTCTTTTTGTACCCCTGGGAGATCGTGTATGTACGACCATTGCTAAGCCACCCATCTTTCTGTTTAGACTATATATATATATATATATATATATATATATATATATATATATATATATATATATATATATATATATATATATATATATATATGGGGTACCACCTATGGTTGCGTTTGTAGGGATTTATATTATATAATATATGGTTTTATATTTAAGTTGCTATGTGACAACTTACCTAGCCAACCTAGGCGTAATACACGCTAAGATCGACCATATAGTACATATACATGTGCTATTATAGGCCTAGGAATACTTAAGTTTGGTTTTAGTTTAATGTTTTCCCGTACTTTTATAAAGTGAGGAGTACAAAATTCTCCTATCTAATAGTCCATTACGGCAATGCACAATGGTCTACGCAGTTACATAAAGTACTATCTAAGCAAAAGGGTGTGTCCACTGTGCTTAGTAAGTACTAAGTAAAGGGATTGTTGTTAATTACTCTAGAGCCAGTGAGCACTTATTGATAAGATAGTAAATTTCCAGTGGATTGACACTACTTAACACCAGACCATTAAGTGTTAAGTAGTGTGGCGTTAAGTAGCCACACTATTTAACGCCAGACCATGTGACACTATGCATGGAAGATAGATTTCTAGTCGCTAATTTGTACAATAGTTTACTAGAGCGGAAAATATGGTAGGAAGTGCAGCCCAAAAAGATGGTAGTGTATGGGCCATCAGAACATGAGGGGCACACTGTGGGAAGCAGTCTGTTGGCAACAGTGTTATTGAAAATGTTCTCAAGAACAAGGAGAGTGGGAGACGGATTCTCGAAACCTGACACAGGTAGCACAGGTCGGAAGCTCTGCGGATTTCACAAATATTGTATCTCTCTCTCTCTCTCTCTCTCTCTCTCTCTCTCTCTCTCTCTCTCTCTCTCTCTCTCTCTCTCTCTCTCTCTCTCCCTGACCCGGTCATGTTGGGCAGGTCCCCACCACCAATTACTAGGAAAAATTGGGTGAGGCTAGCTAGCCCCAGACATCTGGCCTCTAACTTCGAACAGACAGTTTACAGACAATTAAATTTATATCTATAGATATATAATGGACTCATTTGCCACCCCCCTCACCACCACCCCAGGTGTTCAATGGAATATATACCCCGAGAGAAATACTCTTTGTCACACTGTATATACCATGAGAGTATACCTATATATCCTGGGACTATGTTCAAGACAAAAGTATACTTGCGGGTTGGTCAGTTAAGTGTTGTGGTGACCTGGATAACACTCCCTCAGGGGAGTGTTATCCAGGGGTCAGGAAAAACCCTGTTATTCCTGACGTAATTGTTCCTAATGTTATCCAGGAATATCCCTTATATATACCCTGAACCAAAGGAGAATACTGAGATTGTCTAAGTTTTTTAAATATTTCCTCTTTCTTCCTCCCATCCTCCCCACCCTTTGACCTCTTCTCCCCCCTCTCCCCCAAGCCCCTTCCCCTCAAACCCCAGACACCCCCTCCCCTCTAACCCCAGAACCCCCGTCCCACCATTCGTAATTTTTAAACGCTATTCCCCATGAATTTTACGAGTGGTCGCCACGACCAATAACAATAAGGGGGAATCTTAATTGTATCACCAGTGATAAAGTCTTGAAAGCTTCAGAAAGGACACGGAGTGGCGTTCTTCCCACGTTCCAGCCACTCTGGAAAGAAACAGTGAAAACTTGAAGATCTTCTCCCCGTGGGGAGGTTTCTCATTAGATAACATGACAAACTGGAAGAAACCTTTACTCTGCGCAACACAAGGCTGTCTTGTCACCCTGGACGACTAATATGTCATCCCTGGACGACTATTATGTCACCCTGGAAGACTATTATGTCCCCCTTGGACGACTATTATGTCACCCTGGACGACTATTATGTCACCCTAGACGACTATTATGTCACCCTGGACGACTATTATGTCACCCCTGGACGACTATTATGTCACTCTGGACGACTATTATGTCACCCTAGACGACTATTATGTCACCCTAGACGACTATTATGTCGCCCTGGACGACTATTATGTCACCCTGGACGACTATTATGTCACTCTGGACGACTATTATGTCACCCCTGGACGACTATTATGTCACCCTGGACGACTATTATGTCACCCTGGACGACTATTATGTCACCCTGGACGACTATTATGTCACCCTGGACGACTATTATGTCACCCTGGACGACTATTATGTCACCCTGGACGACTATTATGTCACCCTGGACGACTATTATGTCACCCTGGACGACTATTATGTCACCCCTGGACGACTATTATGTCACCCCTGGACGACTATTATGTCTCACTGGACGACTATTATGTCTCACTGGACGACTATTATGTCTCACTGGGCGACTATTATGTCACCCCTGGACGACTATTATGTCACCCCTGGACGACTATTATGTCACCCCTGGACGACTATTATGTCTCACTGGACGACTATTATGTCACCCCTGGACGACTATTATGTCACCCTGGACGACTATTATGTCACCCCTGGACGACTATTATGTCACCCCTGGACGACTATTATGTCACCCTGGAAGACTATTATGTCCCCCTTGGACGACTATTATGTCACCCTAGACGACTATTATGTCACCCTGGAAGACTATTATGTCCCCCTTGGACGACTATTATGTCCCCCTTGGACGACTATTATGTCACCCTGGACGACTATTATGTCACCCCTGGACGACTATTATGTCACCCTGGACGACTATTACATGACCTTAGACAGCTATCCACCTATACTATCGTCCAGAAAGCCCCGACGTCCTGTCAGCTTTCTCCAACTTGAGGGCTGAGCGCTTCTTAACGAGTTGAGATCGGACATTATATTCACCGCTCAAGCGACAGCATCAAGACAGTCTCGGTGGAGGGAATGGGATTGGTTAAGACCCTTGACAATCCTTTCTTGTCGGATCTCTAAGCCAGCGTGTCATTGTTAATCAGTAGAGATTAGATGATTGGATCACTGTTGATTGGGATCTGTTAGTCATATTCATATCAGTCATTGCAACCCGTCCTCTTAAAAATAACGTCACTTTTGGCTAGTATGCGCGCTATGGCCAAATTTGGACGTAATTTGAAATGAAATCGACTCACAAAAGTGACGTACTGTCCCGTTTTCTGTTTTGAGTCGTCCGGCTTACTCGGAAAGGTTAGAAGAGGAAACTTTCAATTCACGTTTTTCATAACGTTTTGAAACTTTATGAGTATTTCCTGCCCACCTAACCTACCAGAGGACCCTTAACTTACTGTGAAGTTTGTAGAACAAGCACGTGAATCTGGCTAGAAGATAGGGTCAATGTTCCTGACATTTCTCTTCAAAGTTACATGCGTTAGCATTACATAACAGACCATTAACTGTACCATGAGTCGCAAGAACGTGGTTGAGGACCAAACTACACATCAGAAGATGGAGTGAAGACGACGTTTCGGTCCGTCCTGGATCATTATCAAGCTGTGTGTGTGTACTCACCTAGTAGTGCTTGCGGGGGTTGAGCTCTGGCTCTTTGGTCCCGCCTCTCAACTGTCAATCAACTGGTGTACAGATTCCGGAGCCTACTGGGCTCTATCATATCTACACTTGAAACTGTGTATGGAGTCAGCCTCCACCACATCACTGCCTAATGTATTCCATCTGTTAACTACTCTGACACTGGAAAAGTTCTTTCTAACGTCCCTGTGGCTCATTTGGGTACTCAGTTTCCACCTGTGTCCCCTTGTTCACGTACCATCAGTGTCAAACTTGTTTATCGTGATCTACCCTGTCAATTCCTCTTAGAATTTTGCAGGTAGTGATCATGTCTCCCCGAGCTCTCCTATGTTCCAGCGACGTGAGATGCATTTCACGCAGCCTTTCCTCGTAACTCATGCCTCTTAGTTCTGGGACTAGCCTAGTGGCATTGATTTTTGCCAGCTTAGTTCTGTGCTTGAGAAAGTACAGGCTCCATGCTGGGGCTGCATACTCCAGAAGTGGTCTTACATATGTGGTATACAAGGATCTGAATGATTCCTTACACAGGTTCCTGAAGGCAGTTCTGATGTTAGCCAGCCTCGCGTAGGCCGCAGATGTTATTCTTTTTATGCGGGCTTCAGGAGACAGGTTTGGTGTGATATCAACTCCTAGATCTTTCTCTCTGTCCGTTTCATGAAGGACTTCATATCCCATTCGGTATCCTGTGGCTGGCCTCCTGTTTCCACCGCCTAGTTTCATTACCTTTCATTTACTCGGGTTGAACTTTAGTAGCCATTTGTTGGACCATTCATTCAATCTGTCTAGGTCATCTTATAGCCTCATACTCTCTTCCTCTGTCTTAATCCTCCTCATATTTGTTCCGTCATCAGCAAACAATGAGAGGAACGAGTCTATACCCTCTGGGAGATCATTTACATATATCAGAAACAGTATAGGTCCGAGGACTGAACCCTGTGGAACTCCACTGGTGACACCTCGCCAATCTGAAACCTAGCCCCTCACAGTGACTCGCTGTCTTCTGTTGCTTAGGTACTCCTTTATCCAATGGAGGACATTCCCTTTCACTCCTGCCTGCATCTCCGGCTTGTCCACTAATCTCTTGTGTGATACTGTGTCAAAGGCTTTCTGGCAATCCAGAAATATGCAGTCTGCCCACTCCTCTCTTTCTTGCCTGATTTTTGTTGCCTGGTCATAGAATTCAGTTAATTCTGTGAGGCATGATCTGCCATACCAGAACCCACGCTGATGTTGCGACACAAAGTTCTTTTGCTCCAGATGTTCCAGTAGCTTTCTTCACACAATCTTCTCCCTCATCTTGCATGGTATGCAAGTTAGGGACACTGGTTCAGTGCCTCCTGTCTATCCCCCCTTCTTGTATATCGGGACTAAACTAGCCGTCTTCCAAATTTTTGTTAATTCACCTGTTACCAGTGATTTGTTATACACCATTGAGAGTGGCAAGCACAGTGCTTCTGCTCCTTCCTTTAGTATCCATGGTGAGATTCCATCTAGGCTATAGCCTTTGTCA
The DNA here is from genome assembly GCF_040958095.1 of Procambarus clarkii. Lineage (NCBI taxonomy): Eukaryota > Metazoa > Arthropoda > Malacostraca > Decapoda > Cambaridae > Procambarus > Procambarus clarkii. The sequence continues at coordinate 14,026,412 of NC_091186.1, forward strand.
CATTCTACTCTAGCCGAAGCTTCATTACCTCTCCACTGGTAATCCCAAACTCTTCTAGTGGTGCCTGGTTAACTATTTTCTCTTTTATCTCTGGAACTTCTCCTTGCTCCAATGTGAAGACTTCCTGGAATTTCTTCTTTAGTTCCTCACACACTTCCTTGTCGTTTGTAGTCAATCTGTCTGCCCCCATCCTCAGTTTCATTACCAATTTCTTCACTGTTGTGTTTTTCCTGATGTGTTTGTGTACCAATTTAGGTTGGGTCTCTGACTTGCTTGCTATGTCATTTTCGTATTGTCCTTTGTGCCTCTCTTCTCACCCCTGACGTATTCATTCCTGGCGCTCTGGTACCTTTCTCTACTCTCGAGTGTCCTATTCTTTCTGTAGTTTCTCCACGCCCTTGTACTTTGTTGCTTTGCTAGCTTACATCACTGATTAAACCATGGGGGTTTCTAGTCTGCATTTCATTTTGTTTTCCTTTTGGACTAGCAGCTGTCACTTAGTGTTAGTATATGGATCTTGGGATATTTGTTTTCAGCCTCGTTATTGCGACTCGTTATTTGTTTCACCCTCGTTATTGTGACGTTATTTGTTTTAAGCTCTTTATTCAGCTTCATTTTTATTTTCTTAAGTCAAAGATCTGTAATTATTAGAATGATAACCAATATTTCAATGGTTATAATTTAATGGTCATTGTATTGTTGTAATGGTACCTACTGTTGTTGGTCAGGATTATTGCACCTGTTGGTACCTACTGTATTATCGTAACACTACAACTATCGTCCAGATATTGCTGTATCACTTACAATTACCAGTTATTTTCCCGAAGGATTTTTTCCGGGTTTGACGCGAAACAGTGTTATTGCCTAAAATTGAGGGAGCAGAAATGCTGGCAATACTGCAGTCGGTAATGGCGTGTTTTCTCGCGTGGTTGGTGACAGTAATTCACCTCGAGTCTAATCTAATCTCACCAGAACCCTTCAATTAAGCTAACGTCAAACGGGTTCTTATCTGTGGTCTATCGTGTATATTTCATTCTCCTCTGTTCCTACTCTGGCTTTTTTGGCTGCTGGTACAGGTGTTAGATCACCTGAAGGCTGTCATTAGTTTGCTTGTGTTTTTCTTATATATAAAGAAGTCGTTGCTTGGGTTTGGTTCGTGATGGGTTTCGTGGTTCCTTCCTGAGCGCGTCACTAGCTTAAAGCAAATAGAGAACTAGAGAGAGAGAGAGAGAATTATCAAGGGAAAATCGCCAAGTCATTACGACTATATAGCACTTGAAAGGGGTAAGGATATGGGATGAGACGGAAGGGGGGGGGGGGTGAAAGGAATGGTGCCCAACCACTTGTGGACGGTCGGGGATTGAACGTCGACCTGCATGAAGCGAGACCCTCGCTCTACCGTCCAGTCCAAGTGGTTGGACAACTAGAGAGAGACCATTGCAGGCCACCAAGGAGGGGTTAAAAAAAAACTTGACATTTCAACATTTGCTTTATTAAGGGTTATAAATTACAGCTTGCAGTGAGCATTGCAAATCTGTTTTTTTTTCTTTTTCAGTGGCCACCTAACCTTATAGTTGACCCAACCTGACCTTATCAAAGCGTTTCCAGCTTCCACTTGAACGAAAAAGTAGAATGATAAAAGAAATGTAAATGATATAATATAAATGAACAAATATATCTGGTATATCACGCTATATTCAAATCGATCGCGCCATATATATATATATATATATATATATATATATATATATATATATATATATATATATATATATATATGTACTAGATACATCACGCAATTGTGATTTCTGTGGTAGACTGATATGGAGGAAAAGCTGTTACCCAAGCAGCAGGTCCCCCCCCCTCCCCCCTCTTCACGGCGCCGAATGTCTTCAATGGAAAGGCAAACACCAATACAATTTGTTCCAGCGCCGTCGCAGGAACTGTCAGAACGAAGTTGAAGGCACCAACGAACTGCCCTACGGGGGCTCTAGCTCCGGAGTTGACCTCGAAGTTGGTGAAAGAAGGCACAGGGACTCCAACCCGGAGACCGCCCTGGTCGGGGCGACAGAAGAACCACCCCAGCAAGGGCAAGAACGACCCCAGCCTCATATTACAAATGTAAAGCCACCCATAAGAGGTGTCATAAGAACATAGAATATCATAGAAGAAAAATAAACTTTTAAAGACCTATATTGACTAATGTAAAAGACCTATATTGACTAATGTAAAAGACCTATATTGACTAATGTAATATAGCTCTTCTTTACACCCAAACTAAGCTGATTAATATATAAACATGTCTAACCTTCGCTTGAAACATTCCAACGATGATCAGCCATTATGTTACTAGTTGACGTGTTCCATAAATCAGTTACAGCCCTATTTCCCAAACCAATATTTACCCAGGTATAATTTGATCTCATTTGTATCCATTGTTTCTTGGTCCTATTTTATTTTGATGTATGTAACCCAGTATTAGTATCGCCCTTGGTGTAGCCTTCATCCACTTGTATACTACATATCATCCACTTGTATACTATGCAGGCGATGAGTCACAATAACGTGGCTAAAGTATGTTGACCAGACCACACACTAGAAGGTGAAGGGACGACGACGTTTCGGTCCGTCCTGGACCATTCTCATCACAATCGACTTGAGAATGGCCCAGGACGGACCGAAACGTCGTCGTCCCTTCACCTTCTAGTGTGTGGTCTGGTCAACACTTGTATACTACACTTCATCCACTTGTATTTTACGCTCAAGTCGCCCTTCGTCTTACTAAGGCACGTCAATTGTGATTTCTTAATCTGTTTTCATATGCCAACACCTTTGCTTTCTCCTCACTCACTTCCTGGGTAGGTTATTTCTGCGTCTTCCTGATGCTTCAACAACATGAACGTAATGCTATTCAAATCAATCAAATTCTTATCGGACCATAAGTTTTGGTTTTATACGTGAAAGAAAGTTGAACGTTAATATTTTGTTGACAGCAGTGAACTAATCGCACCCAAAGACTGCCATGGAATTATTTTTTTTTAATCAGCGACGATAAATGATTTAACATTTTTCCTGATAAATACCTACTGTTTTCTTCTTATTTAATATTACGCAGCCACGCGTATAACAACGTGCTTTAAAAGGCTGTATATATATATATATATATATATATATATATATATATATATATATATATATATATATATATATATATATATATATATATATATATATATATGTCGTACCTAGTAGCTAGAACACACTTCTCAGCCTACTATACAAGGCCCGATTTGCCTAATAAGCCAAGTTTTCATGAATTAATGTTTTTTCGATTACCTAACCTACCTAACCTAACCTAACTTTTTCGCCTGCCTAACCTAACCTAACCTATAAAGATAGGTTAGGTTAGGTTAGGTAGGGTTGGTTAGATTCGGTCATATAGCTACGTAAATTTTAACTCCAATAAAAAGCAATTGACCTCATACATAATGAAATGGGTAGCTTTATCATTTCATAAAAAAAAATAGAGAAAATATAATAATTCAGGAAAATTTGGGTTATTAGGCAAATCGGGCCTTGCATAACAGGCTGAGAAGTGCGTTCTGGCTACTAGGTACGATATATATATATATATATATATATATATATATATATATATATATATATATATATATATATATATATATATATATATATAAGCCTATACTTGCATAAACCACAAGTGAAGATAAACAATCTTTGGACAACACCCACCAGTGGGACTCGAACCCAGAAAGCACAACTACCTTCCAGTAGCTGGCATAACTAGTATGCTTTAACCCACTACGCCATCAGACATATATATATATACATATATATATATATATATATATATATATATATATATATATATATATATATATATATATATATATATATATATATACACACATTTAAAGTGACTATAAGCTGGGCTACACAGCTTTCCTTAGCTTGAACAAGATGCTGTAGGGAGATGGGTTATTGTTATGGGATGCTCTCTCTCTGTGTTAACAGTCTCGCTTCATGCAGGTCGGGGTTCAATCCCCGACCATCCACAAGTGGTTGGGCACCATTCCTTCCCCCCGTCCCATCCCAAATCCTTATCCTGACCTTATCCAAGTGCAATATAGTCGTAATGGCTTGGCGCTTTCTCCTGATAGTTCCATTCCCTTCTCTCTCTCTGTGTGAAGGCATCTCCTCCCTCGTCCCAGCTCGGTGGAGGCTGTGAGCATCATCACACAAGAGATCATGAACAGATTTACTCTGCTTGTGTGTGTGTACCTTTCTTAAGGACCTGGCTTCATCAGTATATATAATCTTGCATTCCTCGACTTGACTTCCATACCTGTAATAGGTACTCCACTATACACATACTGAAGAACTCAAAGTCACTTGATTCAAATGGAACCTTTGTCCAGCTTTGTTCAGCTTCTTGTCGTTCACAATATAAATATCAAGAAAATTCTAAATTATGTGCAGTAATATTATAATGTTTTTTTTTGTAATTAAACAAATTAAAAATAGTGGTTCTAGCCTTAGCAACAACGTGGGAGAGGACGGAAAGTTCTGGCCAGATAGGACCAGGAACTTTCAGTGCCAAATCTATTCCATAGATGCAATACTACAGTAAAATATAGTTCGTGAGATAGAGAAGGAAACAGACTGGTAGACAGACATAGACAAGCAAGCACACACGCACTCACGCACGCACACACACACACACACACACACACACACACACACACACACACACACACACACACACACACACACACACACACACACACGTCAGGCCAATCCTGGAGTATGCAGCCCCAGCATGGAGTCCATATCTAGTCAAGGATAAGACTAAACTGGAAAAGGTTCAAAGGTTTGCCACCAGACTAGTACCCGAGCTGAGAGGTATGAGCTACGAGGAGAGACTACGGGAATTAAACCTCACTTCGCTGGAAGACAGAAGAGTTAGGGGGGACATGATCACCACATTCAAGATTCTGAAGGGGATTGATAGGGTAGATAAAGACAGTCTATTTAACACAAGGGGAACACGCACAAGGGGACACAGGTGGAAACTGAGTGCCCAAATGAGCCACAGAGATATTAGAAAGAACTTTTTTAGTGTCAGAGTGGTTGACAAATGGAATGCATTAGGGGGTGATGTGGTGGAGGCTGACTCCATACACAGTTTCAAGTGTAGATATGACAGAGCCCGATAGGCTCAGGAATCTGTACACCTGTTGATTGACGGTTGAGAGGCGGGACCAAAGAGCCAGAGCTCAACCCCCGCAAACACAACTAGGTGAGTACAACTAGGTGAGTAAACACACACACACACACACACACACACACACACACACACACACACACACACACACACACACACACACACACACACACGAGGCTGGCTAACATCAGAACAGCGTTCAGAACCTGTGTAAGGAATCATTCAGAATCTTATACACCACATATGGTAAACCAAAGGGACCAAAGGGAAGATCCGTAGACCAAAGGGAAGATCCGTAGACCAAACGGAAGGATATCCTTCTCCAGAATGGATATCCTACCGGCAATCCATCCTCCTGCTTAGATAGTCCCTTCTGTAACTATGTCGACTATCGTGCATACACTGACGTCATGGACAATTAGATATTAGAATTTGGTATTATTCACCTTATAGAGTCTGAAATAAAGCTTAAAAACTCAAACTTAAAAATTCCCATACCTAGTAAAGCACATATGGATTCTAAATTAGGCCTCAGATAGCGGTTATTAGGCCTAGGATGGTTAGGTTAGGTCTTATTACCAACATATATATATATATATATATATATATATATATATATATATATATATATATATATATATATATATATATATATATATAATCTCTTCCTGTTTGTCAAAATCCAATAGTACTAAATTATACTTTCTAATTGTCCAATACGTCTTTATATGTATGATTGTTCGGATCGTTATTATAAGTACAATCCAAGCAGGAGGATGGATTGCCGGTGGAATATTCCCTGTGGTGAAGGATCTGTCTCCTTCAGTTTCCTCTACGGATCTTGCCTTTGCTCTATAGAGTTCCTCGACCACCTGCCTCTTCTAACTGGAGCTGTGTGTGTGTGTGTGTGTGTGTGTGTGTGTGTGTGTGTGTGTGTGTGTGTGTGTGTGTGTGTGTGTGTGTGTGTGTGTGTGAGGGCACAGCTGGGGCTGGATGACTGGAGGATGCCATCCATCAACTGTGGATGGATGGCTGAAGCTTCCACAACTGGAGGATGGGCTGTTACCGGATGCTGCTTGGATGCTGCTACCGGATGCTTTAATGATCTTTGCTACGCAGAGATCATTAAAAAAAAATTGTGAATTGCCATTCTACGCTTGATGAAAAGGCCAAACACCTCAGAATATGTCCCACCTTTTAAACGCTTCTCCACGTAGCACGGGCTCGCCATAGCCCGTGCTACATGGAACATTTTGTTCCAGGTAGCGAATCTTAAACAACAACAACATCTTCTCCAATTGCTTCTTTTCTACGGTTCACGTAATGGAGGAGAGTGTCCTGGTGTCCTGGATGCGTATAGCAAGCATGCAGTTATACGCATCTATCCTACGAAACCTGTACATCTTGTCTCAATCTTTGGCGGCTGTGTTGACATATATTACACAGTTTACGAGCCCCGAAACGTCCCAATCAAAGGAACAAATCCACAAGGGCCGTGACGAGGATTCGAACCTGCGTCCGAGAGCATCCCAAACGCTGCCTTAATCGACTAATCCCAATCAAATGTTGTTGTTGTTCTTATAAAGAGCTTCCTGGTGCTGCGGCGCCAATCAACTGTGGGATAAATTATCAAGAAAGCACTCAAAGATTGAGAAAAGATGTACAGGTTTCGTAAGTGTTTGCGTAACTGCTTAGTGAATGCGGGCAGCCAGATCATCACTTAGATATAATGGACTCCGAGGATTAGACATAGCGGAAGCACTACATATTAAACACTTGAATCCATCAGTACTTCGTTTTCTCAGTACTTTGTTTACACTTCGGAATTTCTTATCCGTGAGAACACGACACAATATCCAGCTTATATCTCACAGACTCTATATATATTTATTTATTGCTGGTGGTGGGGGTGGTGGTGAAGATGGTGTAGTGGTGGTGGTGGTGATGGTGGGGATTGTGCTGCTGTTGTTGTTGCAAGTGTCTGTGATGGTGGTGGTGGTGGTGGTGGTGGTGGTAGAGTTGGTGTTGGGGGTGGTGGTGGTGGTGGTGGTGGTGCTGGTGGTGGTGGAAGAGGTGGTGTTGTTGGGGTGGTGGTGGTGGTGGTAGTAGTGGTAGGTTCTGTGGTGATAATTGTTGTTGTAATAGCGGTGGTGATAGAGGTGGTAGTAGTAGTAGGGTGAGTGTTGTGGTGGTGATAGTGGCGATAGTAGTAGTAGTAATGGTGATGATAGTTGTGATGGTGATAGTAGTAGTAAAGGTGATGATAGTTATGATGGTGATAGTAGCGATAGTAGTAGTAGTAATGGTGATGATAGTTGTGGTGGTGGTGATAGTGGTGATAGTAGTAGTAATGGTGATGATGACAGCAGCAACAGCGGGTGATGGTGAGTGGTTCCCTCCAGGTAGCCAGATGGTGCAGCAGTCAGCGACGTGATGGGAATAGAAATGTTGCAGAGCAGGCGAGCCCTCTAGAGCATCAGCCCCTCCCCCCATACCCCCCAAAGGTGAGGGGGGGAGGGGGGTTAAGGATAAGGGGGGCACCCCCCCTTTATTCTTAACCTACCAGAGGACCCAAAACAGAAAACGAGACAGTACGTTAATTTTGCGAGCTGTTTCCATTTTCTCTAGTACAACGATTTTTGGCCATATAGGTAGAGTATACGTCAAAATGCGACGTTCTATTACGATGGATTGAGAGCCGCCAGGTTCTGCAGAATACAGGTACTCGTAGAATGTTGCCTGGAGTTGATGAGTCACTACTCATCAGTGATTCATCAACTCAAAGACCTTGTAACGTCTGGACTCATGTATTACAGGAACTGTCGGATTACAGTTACTGTAATACATGCACGAGGCTTTTAGATCACCAGGAGGGAAGGATCACCATGAGTCTTTAACGAGGGTCAGCTCAAGGAGAAGCAGCTCCTTCTTCTTGAGGTTATCTTGAGATGATTTCGGGGCTTTAGTGTCCCCGCGGCCCGGTCCTCGACCAGGCCTCCACCCCCAGGAAGCAGCCCGTGACAGCTGACTAACACCCAGGTACCTATTTTACTGCTAGGTTCCAGGGGCATTCAGGGTGAAAGAAACTTTGCCCATTTGTTTCTGCCTCGTGCGGGAATCGAACCCGCGCCACAGAATTAAGAGTCCTGCGCGCTATCCACCAGGCTACGAGGCCCATAAGGCCATGAAAACTTTGAAATTCTTTGGCCTTTGAACTTTTCCTTTGAAAACTTTGAAATTTTGGCCTTTGAAAACTTTGAAATTTTCATGGCCATAAGGCCATGAAAATCCTTCACTCAAGATTTTGTGCAACTGTTCAGAAATTGATCTGGATCGACTCCAGGAACAGAAGTGGGAAGAGTCGAAGTGGTTAGGGTCGAAGTGGTTAGGGTCGTCGTGGATAGAGTCGTCGTGGCTCTTCTGTAGTCACAAGACGTTGTCACCCCATCGTCCCGCAACTGCCACGCGTCTACAAGCTACAGAAGCGGAACCAGTAGATCTGTCCATGTTCTCCATGCTCGTAGAACATCTATAACGCTGTTCAGTACAACCTCCATTTGCATACGTTATATAACGACCTGGAGAACAGACGCGAGTGTTTCGCATGAAGCATATCCTCTGGCCAAAAGAATAGCAGATAAACTAACTGTATTCCCTCCCATTTGGAGATTATATATCACTGATCCTATTGATCCAGTTTAACTTCACATGGTAATCATGTCGGGCCATGAATGCTTGCGGTGCATGATGGTAACTGATTGTTGTTGTTGTGGTAGATGGGGTATGCAGGTGGTGGTGGTAGTAGGTGGTGGCATTAGAAATAAGTAGTAGTAATAGTAGTTGTTAGAAATTATAATCATTCCGGTACTCCTCCTTCCGTGGTGGATAGTAGTGTAGTATAGTCTGGCGGAAGGCTTCTTCCTTGCCTGTGTAAACCAGAGCAAGTATAAAGAGTGGGTGGGGAGGAGGGTATTATCAGGGAAAAGTGCCAAGCCATTACGACTATGTCGCACTGGGAAAGGATCAGGATAAGGATTTGGGATGGGACGGGGTGGAAGGAATGGTGTCCAACCTCTTGGACGGTTGGAGATTGAACGCCGACCTGCACGAAGCGAGACCGTCGCTCTACCGTCCAGCCCAAGTGGTTGGAAAGAGCCTTGCGTTATTCTCATAACTTCATCAGTTGTGCTTGGTTCAATAGCAGTACGTGAGACAGCAGCTAAGTGCCTCCAATAGATAGCTGTAAGGTCTAGTGTTGTGTTATTTTCATGTACTCAATCCCTTCCCATTACCTCTTCCATAGTCCTTTAATGGGTTGCTTCCACACACCCCCCTTCCTTCCCTATCCCTCCATTATTCCCTACAACCTTCCTACTTTCCCTTACTACTTTACCCCTTCCTTCCGGAACTCCTAAGCTACCTCTTTCCTACTTGCAACTTACCCCTTCCCTCTCTCTCTCTTTCTTTCTCCTTCCGCAAGCTTTGGACCCTCTAGTGCGTATATACCCAAAGGGGAAGACTTATTTGAATCAAGTTCCCTTACCTGAAGGGGGTTTCCTGCTCCCCCCTCTCTATCCTTCAGAGCCCTTCCTCTCCCTAGAGTTCTTGACCCTCTACCTTGTTGACTCCTTCCTCTCTACAACCCCAACCCCCATCGGGGGTCTCAACCCCCTTTGCTACAAGTCCTCCCCCCCCAACCCCCCACGGCCACAACAACCCTCCCGGATGTGGAGGATATTAAGGTGCGGTACAGCACCACCTAATGCATTTGTATAGTGAGCTGGAGACGCTCTGGATTCATTCATGTCGTTATATCTTACGCTCGGCTTTCCCACGCTTCCACTCCCAGCTGTTGCTCGGCCCGTCCTTGCTGGGTACGCTTCCACTCCCAGCTGTTGCTCGGCCCGTCCTTGCTGGGTACGCTTCCACTCCCAGCTGCTGCTCGACCCGTCCTTGCTGGGTACGCTTCCACCCCCAGCTGCTGCTCGACCCGTCCTTGCTGGGTACGCTTCCACCCCCAGCTGCTGCTCGACCCGTCCTTGCTGGGTACGCTTCCACCCCCAGCTGCTGCTCGACCCGTCCTTGCTGGGTACGCTTCCACCCCCAGCTGCTGCTCGACCCGTCCTTGCTGGGTACGCTTCCACCCCCAGCTGCTGCTCGACCTCCACACTTTCCACTTCCCACAGGGGAACTTGCGTCCGTCAAGCACTTCCCACAGGGGAACTTGCGTCCGTCAAGCACTCCCCACAGGGGAACTTGCGTCCGTCAAGCACTTCCCACAGGGGAACTTGCGTCCGTCAAGCACTTCCCACAGGGGAACTTGCGTCCGTCAAGCACTTCCCACAGGGGAACTTGCGTCCGTCAAGCACTTCCCACAGGGAAACTTGCGTCCATCAAGCACTTCCCACAGGGGAACTTGCGTCCGTCAAGCACTTCCCACAGGGGAACTTGCGTCCGTCAAGCACTTCCCACAGGGGAACTTGCGTCCGTCAAGCACTTCCCACAGGGGAACTTGCGTCCGTCAAGCACTTCCCACAGGGGAACTTGCGTCCGTCAAGCACTTCTCACGAGTTGATCAAATTCGCGTAAATCCATGGGATCGGCATATGAGTTAAATAATGGATACTCCATGACCCAGGGCTCCATCCTGCCTCTGAAAAGCATCCCTCGTGTTGCGGGTTCTCCTGACCACTCCCAAGAAAAAAGTCCACTACGGGCTCGCCATAGCCCGTGCTACTTGCAACTTTTTGTTCCAGGTAGCGAATCTACAACAACTGACACTTCCCACAGCCTTAACCCTGCTGATGGTACAGTATTTGGTCCTCGTTTGTGTGTGGTGGTGAGTGGTGGTGACGGTGGTGAGTGGTGGTGATGGTGGTGTGTGGTGGTGAGTGGTGGTGATGGTGGTGAGTCGTGGTGATGGTGGTGAGTGGTGGTGACGGTGGTGAGTGGTGGTGATGGTGGTGTGTGGTGGTGAGTGGTGGTGATGGTGGTGTGTGTGGTGGTGACGGTGGTGTGTGTGGTGGTGATGGTAGTGTGTGTGGTGGTGAGTGGTGGTGACGGTGGTGTGTGTGGTGGTGAGTGGTGGTGACGGTGGTGTATGGTGTATACCCTACCAAGGGATGGGGGGGGGTAGAAATAGCCTAAGCTACTCTATTCTTTAGAGCTGTATTTTTTTCTTGTCTCAATAAACATACTTGAACTTGATTTGGACCTTTTGTTCAAGTTTTTACGTTCTTTTGTTTGTTTTCTTTCTCGATGCATTGTCCACCCCCCCCCCCCCACCTCCCTATACTTCTGTACTTCATGAATGATTTCACCGACACTATCAATCCAGGGGCCAGGTTAATGAAGCAGTTACGCAAGCACTTACGAACTTGTACATCTTTTCTCTATTTTTGGCGGCTTTGTTTACAATTATTAAACAGTTAATGAGCTCCGAAGCACCAGGAGGCTGTTTATAACAAAAACAACAGTTGATTGGGAAGTTTTCATGCTTGTATAAACTGTTTAATAAATGTAACCAAAGTCGTCAAAGATTGAGGAAAGATGTACACGTTCGTAAGTACTTGCGTAACTGCTTCGTGAATCTGGCCTCGGCTCATTCACCGCCTGCTGCATGCTTCTTCACCACATACATCGTAAGCCAAAAAATCAATTATAAGATCATCACACACGAAGTTCAATAGCAGTGTACACCATCTTCCAGCACACACTGACGCTGTGACAAGCCGCACAGGGCCATCAATATGCACACGAACATCTCTTAATTATTTCTTAATCTTTGGCATAAACATTCTAACGGTATGGGATGGGAATGGGAATTCCCATACCGAAGCCTAATGACCCTGGTAATTACAGACCTATCAGCCTCGTGTCATGCACTTGCAAGATGCTTGAAAGGATCATCCTAAACCGACTGTTGCACAAAATAGGCAGGTTAGGGGAGGGGGTCAATGGATTTGTTAAAGGACGGAGCACAGCAAATTGTATAGTTAATTACTTGGTTAATGACACGGCTAGGTACTCTGTATTTGTTGACATCAAAGGAGCCTTCGACAAAGCACAGGGGATTGCGATCCTGGACGAGCTTGCATGCATGGGTGTCAAGGGGAGACTCATGAAATGGGTTGAAGACTACCTCACAGGAAGGAAACCCCAGGTTTGCTTCAATGGAGCAGTCTCCAGAACAATGGGTATAGAACTCGGGACCCCCCAAGGCGGAGTCTTAAGCCCTACACTATTCAATGTACTTATGAACGCCATTGCAAATATTGATTTTCCGGAAGGAACACAACAAGTGGGATATGCAGATGATGTCCTAATACAAGCTCCCACCTTGGGAAAAATTGAACAGTCCATTGAACTCCTCGGAAGGAAATGTATTGAGCTCGGTTTCACTCTCTCCACAAACAAGACGAAGGCATACTCCCATCACAAGCGGAGAGCAAATGAAGAACTACAAATTAATGGTGTAACACTTGAATGGGTTGACCACTACCGGTACCTTGGCGTCACTGTCGGCTCTAACAAGGGAAAGAAAGAGGAGCTCAATCAACTCATAGGAACATGCAAAAGTCGACTCAGGGCACTGAAAGCTATGACCTGGAATGGACATGGAGCCTCTATTGCCGTGCTCAAAATGATGTACACAGCCTATGTGCGCTCCGTCATAGACTATGCCGCACCAGTACTGTGCACCTACTCCCAAAGCGATATGAAAAGGCTTGAAAGCATTCAAAATGAAGCCATGACAATCATTCTTGGAGTCCCAAGAACTGCCAAAACGTCTAATCTACGAGAGGAGTTGTCCCTTCCCAGTATTAAAAGCAGAATTCAGGAGCTGAATGCTAAGCTTGCAATTAGGATAGCCAGAGATCCCCATTACAATGATATTGCCAAGAAAAAACTGAGCTCTGTGCTACTTTCAGGGCGAAACAGGAGAAGCAAAAAATGGCATCACAGAGCAGTCTGCTACCTTGAAGAGCTTCACCTGCTTGAGCAAGCCCGTGAGCTCCTGCCTGTAGAGAGGTTACCTCCCTGGGAGGATGACTCATGTAAGATCATCATCAATGAAATGGCAATGAAAAAATCCAACATGATACCACAAGAAATGAGGCACAAGTATCTCGAGGACATTTATAAAGAAGCCGGAGATGAACTAGATCAAATCTACACTGACGGGTCATCTAATCCTATCAATGGCAGGGCTGGTGCAGCATACACGGTAATCAAGGATAATACCTTCCAACGCAGAAATGAAGAAAAAGCACGTATTGAGAACTATGCCTCTTCAACGCAAGCAGAGCTAACTGCCATTGTTATGGCGTTAAGGTTTCTTGAACGGAACACTAATGGTGCAGTGATTTGCACCGATTCAAAAGCAGCACTGCAAAGCCTAAGTAAAAATCAGGCAGAAAATCTTGCAATAGTCGCTGAAATCAAGAGAGCTGTGAGAGTACTTACCAATCAGGGAAGAGTCATCAAGTTTCTGTGGATCCCCTCCCATGTTGGAATATGTGGGAATGAACGAGCAGATGTGCTGGCTGCTGAAGGCGCTGAAGGAGACCATATTGAATACTTCATACCCAAGACTCAACTACAAATTAGAGGTATTATCAGGCAACATCACCGTGACAAGGTAACTGAGGAAAGGAGGATAGAAGCACAAACCAGTGAATCTGTACGATGGTACAACATGGTTGCAGCTGGCAATCCCAATCAGTATGGCCGAAGAGGAGGACGACGAGTGAGAGAATCTGTAATAGCGAGAATCCGTCTTGGATACAAATATCCATGGAGATTTGGAATGGAAACAACAGTTGATCAGCGAAGTTGCAGAATCTGTGGTGAGAGTGATGGACACCGCCTTGACCACTATCTACGTGAATGTGAACACCTGAGAGACATTAGGAATAACTGTAGAATAATAAACCCCACATTGTTTGAGTTAGGAAAACACTATTTGTCAAATATTGATACTGTTCTTAAAAGATTTCCCCATTTTGCACCCGCAAGATAACGTAAGCTTTTAAGGGTTGATAAATGTTAATCTTCTTGTTTGAGGAGCTGTTCACTTGAGACAGTTAAGCAAGTCCCAGCTGTGTCTGGGTACAAGTGACAGGATGAACAACCCAGCGGGTTTTCTTCCTATCGGGGAGTGTTGTACATTCTGCTATGGCGGTATGTCCACTCACAAGATGAGTGGCGCTGCCCAATAAACTCGCCCCTTGGGGCAAAATTAAAAAAAAATTCATTCTAACGATAATAACAATCCCTTCACCTCTTTCTAACAAGCCAATAACAGCTCTTATCACACACAGACTCGCAGACCTAAGCCCTCTCCCCCGACCCCCCCCCCCTCTTCCCCCTTAAGGTCTTTCATGTTACCCTCAGTGCCATCAACACCCCCCCCCACCCCCAACACAGGTGGCACACAGGTGTGCCACCTGTGTGCCACTTCTAAAAGCAGAGTAAGTTGCTAAGATCGAAGGTGCTACACGGCCTACAATAGATCAAAGTGCTCAGGAAAGTGAGAGGAGTCGAGGCCCGGGTGCCGGCGACACCCTGGAAATGTTTCCCTCATTCCGGTGTTTGGTAAGTTTAAGTCAAACATCTGACAAACACCTGTCGAGGCCAACTAGAATTCGAGGTGATTATGGCGCTATTACCAATGGCTGATGGAAGGGGGAATATATATAGCTGTAATAACAATGTTACAGAATATATGGCTGTAATATTGTTTCAGATCGAGGAGGTCGATATTTAAGATAACTTCCTGGGTATGTCTATCGTCTTGGTTATCTTGGTTATCAAGACGTCTATCATACAGGGGTATGATAGACGTTGTGCTGCGTCTGATCTGGGGCAGTCATCTCTGCATCCTCCAGCATCTCTCCCCACAGAGCAGCACAACAGAGCTGCGTCATCTCTGGGGACACCCTACATATTTTTCCATTGGTTTTGCCAGAAAATAGACCTGTTGGGAATCTTCCAACGTAGTTCTTCCAGTTAGATATATTATCAAGAAAATGGGTTAAAATATTCTGTGATTTCGTTAATAATATTAGTGACAGCCAGCGGATACTTGGAATGTCGAATCTCGTAATATCATTTGTATATTTTGTTTTATTCTTTAATTTGTGTTACTCAATTCTATTAAAGTTCCACAACAGTCTGTTGATACACATATTTTATTTATGTCAATATTTGAAATCTATTGTGAATCTTCTCCATAAAGTTATTAAATTGAGATCTTTCGTATAGGTCAGCCTGACCTCTTGAGTCGTATATAACGTATATTGACGTCAAAATCCCCCAATATCAAAATGTGATTCACACAGACGTCACAATAGCGTGATAGATCAAATGAACAAATTATCCACAAGAGCCGTGATGAGAGTTCGAACCTACGCCCGGGATGCTCCTAGATGCGCCTTAGTCAACTGTTCCACGACATGGTGAAAAGAATTGCAACCTGGAGCGCTACTAACCTCACGAGGATCCCGAGGCTTATACGAAGCCCAATCGGGGTTTCACACAATTCCCCCCACCATGCACCCGGGCTCTGTCAACCAGATATTCTACCTCTACCCCTTTACTTCAGTACACACATAAATCACAATAGCGTGATATATCAAATGAAGAAATCCACAAGGCGCATCTGGGAACATTCCATGCGTAAGTTCGAACCCTCATCACGGCCCTTGTGGATTTGTTCATCAAAATATGATGAACTGTAAATCATAGCGGCTCGCAACACTGACGGGCTGTTAGGGTTTGTAATCGATGTCCACCGGTTAAGTTAGGTTAGGTTAGGCTAGAGCAATTTAGCACATCATTTTTGGGACGATATGACAACTGGAGAGGGCGGGAGGGTATCATAGTCCAGTCAAATGACACCAAACATATTACTAAAATAATTGTTGTTGAAGTTATTGTATTTAACATAAAAGAACAAAAAAAGAGTTTTCAGACATTTAGCAGCCAGTTGACAACAAACACAAAATGATGTTGACCAGACCACACACTAGAAGTTGAAGGGACGACGACGTTTCGGTCCGTCCTGGACCATTCTCACAATCGACTTGAGAATGGTCCAGGACGGACCGAAACGTCGTCGTCCCTTCAACTTCTAGTGTGTGGTCTGGTCAACATACTTCAGCCACGTTATTGTGACTCATCGCCTACACAAAATGATGTGCTAAACCATCTGAAAATATCCTAACCGAGGTACCCACGCCTTGAAAACCTGAGTCCAGGCTCCACGGGGGTCGAACCTGTGTTCAGGCTTCACGGGGTTGAACCTGTGTCCAGGCTTCACGGGGGTCAAACCTGTGTCCAGGCTTCACGGGGGTCAAACCTGTGTCCAGTCTTCACGGGGTCGAACCTGTGTCCAGGCTTCACGGGGTCGAACCTGTGTCCAGGCTTCACGGGGGTCAAACCTGTGTCCAGGCTTCACGGGGGTCAAACCTGTGTCCAGGCTTCACGGGGTCGAACCTGTGTCCAGGCTTCACGGGGGTCAAACCTGTGTCCAGGCTTCACGGGATCAAACCTGTGTCCAGGCTTCACGGGGGTCAAACCTGTGTCCAGTCTTCACGGGGTCGAACCTGTGTCCAGGCTTCACGGGGTCGAACCTGTGTCCAGGCTTCACGGGGGTCAAACCTGTGTCCAGGCTTCACGGGGTCGAACCTGTGTCCAGGCTTCACGGGGGTCAAACCTGTGTCCAGGCTTCACGGGGGTCAAACCTGTGTCCAGGCTTCACGGGGGTCAAACCTGTGTCCAGTCTTCACGGGGTCGAACCTGTGTCCAGGCTTCACGGGGTCGAACCTGTGTCCAGGCTTCACGGGGGTCAAACCTGTGTCCAGGCTTCACGGGGGTCAAACCTGTGTCCAGGCTTCACGGGGGTCAAACCTGTGTCCAGTCTTCACGGGGTCGAACCTGTGTCCAGGCTTCACGGGGGTCAAACCTGTGTCCAGGCTTCACGGGGTCGAACCTGTGTCCAGGCTTCACGGGGGTCAAACCTGTGTCCAGGCTTCACGGGGGTCAAACCTGTGTCCAGGCTTCACGGGGGTCAAACCTGTGTCCAGTCTTCACGGGGTCGGACCTGTGTCCAGGCTTCACGTGGTCGAACCTGTGTCCAGGCTTCACGGGGGTCAAACCTGTGTCCAGGCTTCACGGGGTCGAACCTGTGTCCAGGCTTCACGGGGGTCAAACCTGTGTCCAGGCTTCACGGGGGTCAAACCTGTGTCCAGGCTTCACGGGGGTCAAACCTGTGTCCAGTCTTCACGGGGTCGAACCTGTGTCCAGGCTTCACGGGGTCGAACCTGTGTCCAGGCTTCACGGGGGTCAAACCTGTGTCCAGGCTTCACGGGGGTCAAACCTGTGTCCAGGCTTCACGGGGGTCAAACCTGTGTCCAGTCTTCACGGGGTCGAACCTGTGTCCAGGCTTCACGGGGTCGGACCTGTGTCCAGGCTTCACGGGGGTCAAACCTGTGTCCAGGCTTCACGGGGGTCAAACCTGTGTCCAGGCTTCACGGGGGTCAAACCTGTGTCCAGTCTTCACGGGGTCGAACCTGTGTCCAGGCTTCACGGGGGTCAAACCTGTGTCCAGGCTTCACGGGGTCGAACCTGTGTCCAGGCTACACGGGGTCGAACCTGTGTCCAGGCTTCACGGGGTCGAACCTGTGTCCAGGCTTCACGGGGGTCAAACCTGTGTCCAGGCTTCACGGGGGTCAAACCTGTGTCCAGGCTTCACGGGGGTCAAACCTGTGTCCAGTCTTCACGGGGTCGAACCTGTGTCCAGGCTTCACGGGGTCGAACCTGTGTCCAGGCTTCACGGGGGTCAAACCTGTGTCCAGGCTTCACGGGGGTCAAACCTGTGTCCAGTCTTCACGGGGTCGAACCTGTGTCCAGCCTTCACGGGGGTCAAACCTGTGTCCAGGCTTCACGGGGTCGAACCTGTGTCCAGGCTACACGGGGTCGAACCTGTGTCCAGGCTACACGGGGTCGAACCTGAGTCCAGGCTTCACGGGGGTCGAACCTGAGTCCAGGCTTCACGGGGTCGAACCTGAGTCCAGGCTTCACGGGGTCGAACCTGAGTCCAGGCTTCTCCCTAACACTCTCCCAGGTCTCACTCTACACACACTCTCACCATCTGCCCCCCCCCCCGTCTATACACCCTATCTATCTCACCTGACAAACGCACTCCTCATCACCCGTTCCACATCATCCCCATCACGCCTCTTCACTGTAATCAGTTTCACAGTGCACTATCTTCAACACTGTAAATGACCCAGACCACCGTATGAGACTTTCCATAAAATAACCCATTACCATGCAAAGTTGTGTGGGACTAACCCAAAGCGTCTGGCTTCCAACCTTCAGACAAACAACTAAGACATCTCTTTTATAGTTAAATGGTATACCCAGCGGTACTCGGGTCTCTCTTTCTGTAACTACCTCCCATCTTCCTTCCCGTTCCTCCTCCCTCGCTTCCATCCTCTTCTATAATACGGGATTCATCGTCGATAATCTACGAAATATCTCTTGGTAAACACACTATCAACAAACCACATTCGAGGCTTCATATAAGATTCGTTCGTGGTCGCAATAGGAGCCAACCCTACTTAAAGACAGGATGGTTAGCCTCACCAACCCATACCTATGACACTCCTCATGCCCACACCAGTCACCCTGCAAAGCTTGGCTAGGCTTCGTAGCGTCTGTAGAGCCCTGTAGCGTCTGGGCTCCCAGCCTCGAACTAACAAAAATAAACATTCTCTCTTCTGTAGATAATAGTTTGTCCTTCGGCAATTTTTACTACAAAATGCAATGTTTTCATTGGACAAGTTGCATTGAGAGTGAATTGCAGGAACACGAGTCGACATGACAGGCTACATTCAATTGCAAGAACACGAGTCAACATGACAGGCTACATTCAATTGCAAGAACACGAGTCAACATGAGTGATGTGCTGGGTGCTCCTCACAGAGGGCTTCCAGGCACGCCTATAAACACAGCCTCATGAAAATACGCCCTTAATTCCCCCTCCCTCATCCTCCCCTTATATCAATAGGTCTATTATTTACCCACAGAAATCCCAATTGCGTGATGCATCAAATGAACAAATCCACCCAGGGCCGTGACGAGGGTTCGAACCTAGGTCCGAGATGATCCTCAGTCGATTAAGACAGCGTCTGGGGATGCTCTCGGACGCAGGTTCGAATCCTAGGTCTGTTATTTGATTTCAATTATAATTTTTTGTTTCCCACCTTTGGCCCCTTCTACATAGACACAAGGAGTGGTGGTGGCAACATGCAGGGCCACACCGTGCTGGCGGTTAGCCCAAACGGCTCCCATTAACGACGCGGGATTTTATACAATTATTTCACTTTTAAATTAAGAAAGCAATAAAGGGCACTGTCTAATTTTGACCCCCTCCCCCCCCCCCCCATATCACTCCCTCCCCGTCCCTCTCTGTCTCATCCCACACCCTCCTAACACCATCCCCGCCCCCCCCAGACACTACCCCCCCCCCTCCCATCACCATCCTAACGCCCCCAAGAACCGGTTTCGCTGAGAGCAGCGAGGGTCCCTGGGCGCCGCCGGCCAGCTGCTGCCGCCGCGCAGCCCTGGTGCTAGTGAATGATAATGC
This sequence comes from Procambarus clarkii, assembly GCF_040958095.1. Lineage (NCBI taxonomy): Eukaryota > Metazoa > Arthropoda > Malacostraca > Decapoda > Cambaridae > Procambarus > Procambarus clarkii. The sequence continues at coordinate 14,046,313 of NC_091186.1, forward strand.
TCGCTTGTGTCCTTTAGCTCTCTCTCTCTCTCTCTCTCTCTCTCTCTCTCTCTCTCTCTCTCTCTCTCTCTCTCTCTCTCTCTCTCTCTCTCTCTCTCTCTCTCTCTCTCCCTCTCTCTCTCTCTCTCTCTCTCTCTCTCTCTCTCTTCTTGTGAGTAGTATTCCAGTAAAGGACGTCATCTCATTCTTCCTGGTTTTATTCAATACCTATACCTGGAATAGGTTAAGTAATAATTGTTATTACGAAGCAATAAAATGCTTATCTTAACATACTAAGAAGGTTAGGTAAGGTCGGTGTTTTCTATGAAGCTTTTCAAGGTAAACTGATATGTTTAGTATGTCACATATGCACGTATTTAATAAGTCAATATTGACTATACGAAAGTGCGAGAACGGGTTGTTTTATTATGCTTTCTCTTCCTATTTCCTCCACTCTTCTTCCTCCACTCTTCTACCCTTCCTTCCTCTTCCTTCTCCTCCTCCTATTCCTGCCAATCGTATGTTTAAGCTCAATACCTTTCTTTTTGTTAAGAATAATAGTCGCTAATTTGCCTCTTTTTTTTCCTTTCCCTGTTGATCACTTCATTTCTTCTTTGTCCTCCTCGACCTCCGAAGTCCTCCTGGACCTCCGAAGTCCTCCTGGACCTCCGAAGTCCTCCTGGACCTCCGAAGTCCTCCTCGACCTCCGAAGTCCTCCTCGACCTCCGAAGTCCTCCTGGACCTCCGAAGTCCTCCTCGACCTCCGAAGTCCTCCTGGACCTCCGAAGTCCTCCTCGACCTCCGAAGTCCTCCTGGACCTCCGAAGTCCTCCTCGACCTCCGAAGTCCTCCTGGACCTCCGAAGTCCTCCTGGACCTCCGAAGTCCTCCTCGACCTCCGAAGTCCTCCTGGACCTCCGAAGTCCTCCTCGACCTCCGAAGTCCTCCTCGACCTCCGAAGTCCTCCTCGACCTCCGAAGTCCTCCTCGACCTCTGAAGTCCTCCTCGAGGCGCGAGATGATCATCCTTGACCTCTGTGAACGTTCAAACCCTTCATTGTCACACATTTTCATTATATTCCACCCCTAAACTGCCTCTTTAAGCTCTAAGTATAGCTTTTTTTAACCCGGTCTGTTGGTAGCAGTAGGACGTCAGACGTCAAGATTAATCATCATCTTGTTCATATATATATATATATATATATATATATATATATATATATATATATATATATATATATATATATATATATATATATATATACTATATCTCGGTGAAGAGAATGTAAGGCATCTAGGAGGAGTCTTTATAGACCCCCAGGTAAGCATTCAGTTTAATTTTGAAACTCTATTATACAAGATTGATTACATAATAGGTCCAAAGATTACGGTTACAAGTTGCAAGACTTCATAGGATGGGACCCCTCGCCTCGGAGATGAGACAATTCTGCAAACGGGGGGTGCCTAGTGAGGCACTTGTATATTTTCTCTACTATCTCCTATTTAGCTAAGTGCATTGGTATTTTATCGCCCAATAAGAGTCGCATGATTGGCTGCAAGACTTATTACGTAAATGGTACTAAGGATGCAGGTAGTGGTGATTGAGTATAGGTTTTCCCCTCTGAATTACCAGAGTATCGAGCATGAACTGTAGTTGAGTACTCTGTATAGTCTCGTGTCGTGGGAGCAATGTAGTGTTAAATGAGAGACTGATATATAAGCCTATCTCCATGTGTACTTGTTGCATTCTGATTGGGTTGCAAAATATATATATATATATATATATATATATATATATATATATATATATATATATATATGTCGTACCTAGTAGCCAGAACTCACTTTTTGGCCTACTATTCAAGGCCCGATTTGCCTAATAAGCCAAGTTTTCCTGAATTAATATATTTTTTCTAATTTTTTTCTTATGAAATGATAAAGCTACCCATTTCATTATGTATGAGGTCAATTTTTTTTTATTGGAGTTAAAATTAACGTAGATATATGACCGAACCTAACCAACCCTACCTAACCTAACCTAACCTATCTTTATAGGTTAGGTTTGGTTAGGTAGCCGAAAAAGTTAGGTTAGGTTAGGTTAGGTAGGTTAGGCAGTCGAAAAACAATTAATTCATGAAAACTTGGCTTATTAGGCAAATCGGGCCTTGCATAGTAGGCTGAGAAGTGCGTTCTGGCTACTAGGTACGACATATATATATATATATATATATATATATATATATATATATATATATATATATAACTGAAAACTCACACCCCAGAAGTGACTCGAACCCATACTCCCAGGTGCAACGCAACTGGTATGTACAAGGCGCCTTAATCCACTTGACCATCACGACCGGACAAAATGAGGTGATAGCCGGACACCTCATTTTGTCCGGTCGTGATGGTCAAGTGGATTAAGGCGTCTTGTACATACCAGTTGCGTTGCACCTGGGAGTATGGGTTCGAGTCACTTCTGGGGTGTGAGTTTTCAGTTGCATATTGTCCTGGGGACCATTCAGGCTTGTTCGCATATATATATATATATATATATATATATATATATATATATATATATATATATATATATATATATATATATATATATATATATAATATAATATGCCATCATCGTAAAGAGTTATATTGGTGAGAGATGGTATCTACGTAAGAGAGATGCTGAGCATTTCATTTCTCCTCGTCCTCCCTGTGTTTTTATTTAGTGTACAGAGTGCATGTTTTAGTGTAGCTATAGTGTTCTGTTTGAGTAGAGTTTAGCCATTTTAACTTAACGTCACTGAGCGTGTAAGTTACATTTCTACCAAACTTGCAGTGCGTTCGGTTGACGATTGAACAGAGCCGTCGGTGTAGACACAGTGTTCGCGAAATCTTGGATATTAGGACAGTGGAGGTAATTTTTTCAGTTGTGACGGCTTTTAGGAGAGCAAGATTCTCATTAGCTTTTTTGGTGATGGGTATGAATGGTCCTTGGGTGCTGCTGTTGTTGCTGTTAGTACTGCTGTTGCTGCTGTTACTGCATCACCTACCGCTGTTCCTATTGCGCAGCTGCTGCTGTTCATATTTATTCAACTGACGCTTTTGTTGATGATACGCACATATACACACATGAACACAAGCACACGTAAGAGACTCTTAGCACATTCTTGGAGATTATGGACCACCTTGACGGATCCTCAGATAAATGCGGCTGCTCAACTTTTTGCAACAATGTGTTGATGTGAGAATGAAGTGCCATAGCACACACTACTTAACAGAACATAAACAACCCCACTATATTGAAGACGCAAGGAGACCAAGAGACTGAGTCTTTGAGTACTGGTTTGGGACCAGGATATTCAGGCTACGTATCATTCCGGGTTTTCAAAATAGTGGGTTATTATTATTATTTGCGTTGTGTTGGAGTATTTTGGAAACGCTATGTATTGGCGTTGAGTTGCAACTCCCTTGCAACTCAGCGCCAATGAGGAAAGGGAGGGTGACGTGACTGGATGCAACTAACTGTTTGTTAGGGGTGAAGGATGTGATTGCAGTGTGGGCTGGGAGTAAAGGCAAATATTGCACATATTTGCAACGTGCAATTTGGTCCATTGAGCAATGGACAGAAGAGGAGAGGCGATGGAGGGGAATTATCAGGGGAAAGCGCCAAGCCATTATGACTATATAGCACCTGGAAGGGATCAGGATAAGGATTTGGGATGGGACGGGGAGGGGAAAGGATGATGATGCCCAACCACTTGTGGACGGTCGGGAATTGAACACAGACCCGCATGATGCGAGGACTGTCGCTCTACCATCCAACCCAAGTGGTCAGAAGAGGAGTTGGCGAGTTGGATCTCTTGATCCAACTTTCGTAGTTGGATAGTTGGATACTGTAAGTGTTATGGCGCTGGCAGTAGTTTGTGAAGTGTGGTAGTTCCTATGCACCGTAAAGACTTAAGGTGGTTCACAGTTGTGTCATTAACATGGGAATGAAGAGCCAAAATGCATATTTAACAACCATTTCCCTCCCATACAATTTCCTTTTAAAGAATGGGAGATTTGGTACACGTAAATAGGGGCGGAGTATCAAAATAGAATAGGGATCCAGCTAATACAACAAGGACTAATGGAGGAGTTTGTATATCGAATGAATTTATAGAATAAGGAAGAGTCAGCTAGACAAACGTTTTAGCCATATTTGTGAATTTGTGAAATAATGATATATGTAAAATTTTGAAATATTTGTATCAATATTTGTGAAGAATTTGAGGAGATTATCCGGGAGTTCCTACAATCGAGATTTGTTGTGTTTGAGTGAAGTCCATCAAGCTACAGCAATTAAAAAAAAAGTTACAATTCATGTTTGTGTGATTGTGTGACTTATCATTTGTCACAGCCTAATGGATCAGTATACTGTATACAGTTGTCTGGTGAGGGGTCGTTGTGGTAAGTTTCTCTCAAGTTTACCTGTGGTGTTTATGTTATATCCCAAATCCCCAGTTTACCTGTTAGATAACATATCCCAGTGGTGATTACGTGACAGTGTTATTAATACATGTTATTAATACAAGTTAAGCTGGAAGCTTGAGTGGTGTAGTAAAGACTAATATATATATATATATATATATATATATATATATATATATATATATATATATATATATATATATATATATATATATATAAGCCTATACTTGCATAAACCACAAGTGAAGATAAACAATCTTTGGACAACACCCACCAGTGGGACTCGAACCCAGAAAGCACAACTACCTTCCAGTAGCTGGCATAACTAGTATGCTTTAACCCACTACGCCATCAGACCTTACAAAAGAAGTAGATAGTTCGAGATATATATATCTCAAACATCTCTACCTCCCGAAGGCACCAGATGAGTGAGGGGTCAGTCTGCAATTTTCGTCAAGCCACTGTCAATGTGAGAGAACTCGTGTCCAGCTTATAAGCCTATACTTGCATAAACCACAAGTGAAGATAAACAATCTTTGGACAACACCCACCAGTGGGACTCGAACCCAGAAAGCACAACTACCTTCCAGTAGCTGGCATAACTAGTATGCTTTAACCCACTACGCCATCAGACCTTACAAAAGAAGTAGATAGTTCGAGATATATATATCTCAAACATCTCTACCTCCCGAAGGCACCAGATGAGTGAGGGGTCAGTCTGCAATTTTCGTCAAGCCACTGTCAATGTGAGAGAACTCGTGTCCAGCTTATAAGCCTATACTTGCATAAACCACAAGTGAAGATAAACAATCTTTGGACAACACCCACCAGTGGGACTCGAACCCAGAAAGCACAACTACCTTCCAGTAGCTGGCATAACTAGTATGCTTTAACCCACTACGCCATCAGACCTTACAAAAGAAGTAGATAGTTCGAGATATATATATCTCAAACATCTCTACCTCCCGAAGGCACCAGATGAGTGAGGGGTCAGTCTGCAATTTTCGTCAAGCCACTGTCAATGTGAGAGAACTCGTGTCCAGCTTATAAACCTATACTTGCATAAACCACAAGTGAAGATAAACAATCTTTGGACAACACCCACCAGTGGGACTCGAACCCAGAAAGCACAACTACCTTCCAGTAGCTGGCATAACTAGTATGCTTTAACCCACTACGCCATCAGACCTTACAAAAGAAGTAGATAGTTCGAGATATATATATCTCAAACATCTCTACCTCCCGAAGGCACCAGATGAGTGAGGGGTCAGTCTGCAACATACTAGTTATGCCAGCTACTGGAAGGTAGTTGTGCTTTCTGGGTTCGAGTCCCACTGGTGGGTGTTGTCCAAAGATTGTTTATCTTCACTTGTGGTTTATGCAAGTATAGGCTTATAAGCTGGACACGAGTTCTCTCACATTGACAGTGGCTTGACGAAAATTGCAGACTGACCCCTCACTCATCTGGTGCCTTCGGGAGGTAGAGATGTTTGAGATATATATATCTCGAACTATCTACTTCTTTTGTAAGGTCTGATGGCGTAGTGGGTTAAAGCATACTAGTTATGCCAGCTACTGGAAGGTAGTTGTGCTTTCTGGGTTCGAGTCCCACTGGTGGGTGTTGTCCAAAGATTGTTTATCTTCACTTGTGGTTTATGCAAGTATAGGCTTATAAGCTGGACACGAGTTCTCTCACATTGACAGTGGCTTGACGAAAATTGCAGACTGACCCCTCACTCATCTGGTGCCTTCGGGAGGTAGAGATGTTTGAGATATATATATCTCGAACTATCTACTTCTTTTGTAAGGTCTGATGGCGTAGTGGGTTAAAGCATACTAGTTATGCCAGCTACTGGAAGGTAGTTGTGCTTTCTGGGTTCGAGTCCCACTGGTGGGTGTTGTCCAAAGATTGTTTATCTTCACTTGTGGTTTATGCAAGTATAGGCTTATAAGCTGGACACGAGTTCTCTCACATTGACAGTGGCTTGACGAAAATTGCAGACTGACCCCTCACTCATCTGGGGCCTTCGGGAGGTAGAGATGTTTGAGATATATATATCTCGAACTATCTACTTCTTTTGTAAGGTCTGATGGCGTAGTGGGTTAAAGCATACTAGTTATGCCAGCTACTGGAAGGTAGTTGTGCTTTCTGGGTTCGAGTCCCACTGGTGGGTGTTGTCCAAAGATTGTTTATCTTCACTTGTGGTTTATGCAAGTATAGGCTTATAAGCTGGACACGAGTTCTCTCACATTGACAGTGGCTTGACGAAAATTGCAGACTGACCCCTCACTCATCTGGTGCCTTCGGGAGGTAGAGATGTTTGAGATATATATATCTCGAACTATCTACTTCTTTTGTAAGGTCTGATGGCGTAGTGGGTTAAAGCATACTAGTTATGCCAGCTACTGGAAGGTAGTTGTGCTTTCTGGGTTCGAGTCCCACTGGTGGGTGTTGTCCAAAGATTGTTTATATATATATATATGTCGTACCTAGTAGCCAGAACGCACTTCTCGGCCTACTATGCAAGGCCCGATTTGCCTAATAAGCCAAGTTTTCAAGAACTAATGCTTTTTCGACTACCTAACCTACCTAACCTAACCTAACATTTTCAGCTACCAAACCTAACCTAACCTATAAAGATAGGTTAGGTTAGGTTAGGTAGGGTTGGTTAGGTTCGGTCATATATCTACATTAATTTTAACTCCAATAAAAAAAAATTGACCTCATACATAATGAAATGGGTAGGTTTATCATTTCATAAGAAAAAAATTAGAGAAAATATATTAATTCAGGAAAACTTGGCTTATTAGGCAAATCGGGCCTTGCATAGTAGGCCAAAAAGTGCGTTCTGGCTACTAGGTACGACATATATATATATATATATATATATATATATATATATATATATATATATATATATATATATATATATATATATATATATGTCGTACCTAGTAGCCAGAACGCACTTCTCAGCCTAATATGCAAGGCCCGATTTGCCTACTAAGCCAAGTTTTTATGAATTAATTGTTTTTCGACTACCTAACCTACCTAACCTAACCTAACTTTTTCGGCTACCTAACCTAACCTAACCTAACCTAACCTATAAAGATAGGTTAGGTTAGGTTAGGTAGGGTTGGTTAGGTTCGGTCATATATCTACGTCAATTTTAACTCCAATAAAAAAAATTGACCTCATACATAATGAAATGGGTAGCTTTATCATTTCATAAGAAAAAAATTAGAGAATACATATGATTTCATGAAAACTTGGCTTATTAGGCAAATCGGGCCTTGCATAGTAGGCAGAGAAGTGCGTTCTGGCTACTAGGTACGACATATATATATATATATATATATATATATATATATATATATATATATATATATATATATATATATATATATAATATATACGCTGCTCGAAGCCAAGTCTTGTATACCGGCATTATAGGTAAACTTGTTCAGGGAAAACAGTCCAATTTGATTCAGTGTTAATATTGAAAAACTTGTATCTTAAATTAAAGTTAAAAAATATATATATATACAAGTTTCCCTGTAACTTGTATAATTGTGTACTTCCAATGTAAACTGTCCTAGGCTTACATATGAAGTACAATTTTTTTTTGTACCAAGCCCAAGTTTTCTCCTGTGATCTTGGTTCACAGTAATTATTTTATAAGGGCTAAGAATTATTAGATATATATTATATATTGTTATTTGATTACTGTGAACCAAGATCACAGTTATTATCTTATAACAGCAAAGAATTACTAGTTATATATTATATATATATTGTTATTAGATAACTGTGTTCGTGCTTATTTTCTTGTTATAACTCAGGTGTTAGTGAACAAATCAACAAGGGCCGTGACGAGGGTTGAATTTGTGGATTTGTTCATTTGATGCATCACGCTATTGTGATTTCTGAGTGTAATGAAGTGTCAGTACTCTTGATATAAGTGGAGACTCCTATGATTTTCACTGTTTTCCTTCTCTTCTTTCAGTATAGAAACAGTGATTGAGACATTTTACCATGTAGCTCAGTCGATAATGGCAGCGTCTGGGATGATCTCGGACGTAGGTTCGAATCCTCGTCACGGCCCTTGTGGATTTGTTGACAGTGATTGAGAGTTTAAGAGAGAGTTATGGTTGGGCTGGTTACCTTGAATACGTCTTGAGTATTGAAGGTGAATTAGGTCCAGTTTAGGAGTGTAAATATTTGATTTATTCAGATTCAAAGAAGGTGGTTGAGATAAGAGAAGAAAGTAATCAACGAATCATTTAATAATTGATTGATGTGTGATTATGTCTGGTGATTGTTCTGATTAGTTATGTATGATGAGTGGTTAGATTAGTGTGACTGGGTTAATTACGTGGTACTTATTCATGTAATGATGAATTAATGAAGATCTGGGTTAATTACCAGTCATTAGATATTCATAACTAATTCGCTAATTATATTTATTTCATGCAAATGCAAATTGTTGAGGATTAGGGACAGGGTTAAGGTTAAGGACAGGGTTGAGATTAGGGTACAAGGTGTTTGAATCAGATAAGTAAAGATTTTTAAGTAGATATACAACCCCCAAGCCTGCCTCCAGAGGCACACATAAACAGGATAACATCAGTGGCGTATGCAGAGCACTCCTCTCGCGAGAGATTTGGTCTAGGTTCAAGTCCTGAGTCTGGACTCCAGTCCAGTTAACTGTTCGCCTCTGTTCACCCAGCAGTAATTGGGTACCTGGTTGTTAACAGATTGGCGGGTCGTGTTTCAGGGAAAATTAGTAGGGTAAGGCTTACCTTCAGCTATGGGAAGGGAAAGCTCGAAGTTTGCTAACAGGAAACAAAAGTCATCTGCTGCTGTACCAACCTGTGTTAAAAACAAAAAACAAAAAAAAAAAAATGTCGAATATTTGTGTAGCCTTTAGACACCTGGACAAGGAAGCTTACAAGATGTATTTTAGACTTAATAAGATGTATTAAGACGTATTTATACATATTTTAGACGTATTAAGAAGATGTCAAGGTAAAACTAGAGAAAGTGCTCAAGTTTGCTACAATACTTATCCCAGAACTAAAAAAAAAAAAAGAGATACCAGGAAATGCTGAGAAAACTAGACCTCAACACGACTGAAAAAAGAGTAGATAAAGGCCAGAGGTGAAATGATTGCGATATATAAGATTCTTTACCAAAGAAGCATTTAGACACAATGAACAGAGTGATTCATTTCGCAAGGAACTATAATCCCAGACGAGGAATATATGAAAATTGTTCTGCAGAGTGAGGTAATGAGCATGTGGAATGAGCTAAAAGAAAAGGTTGGCAAGGCTAATTCTCTGCTCTGAAAATAAAGAATTGGTATTAAAAAGAGCGTGGAGGAAAAGGGTCATTGCAATAGCCGACAGGTGATTGAAAGGCGGAGCCCAGTAGCTAGGCTCATCCTTCTGACACATACAGATGATTATATATATATATATATATATATATATATATATATATATATATATATATATATATATATATATATATATATATAGATTATATATATATATATATATATATATATATATATATATATATATATATATATATATATATATATATATATATATATATATATAAGTAAACACACGAACATCAACACACGCATTGTTGTGTGTTGAAAGAGCAGAGCTCAACCCACGCAAGCATAACTAGGTGAATACACATATAATCAACAAACACACAAACATGCAAACACCATCACACACACACACACACGCACACACACACACACACACACACACACACACACCATCATACACACACACACCCACACACACACACACACACGCACACACACACACACACACACACACACACACACACACACACACACACACACACACACACACACACACACATGGAGAAACTACAGAAATAACAGAACACCAGAGAGCAGGGAGAGGTACCAGAGGGCCAGAAATGAGTACATCAGAGTGAGGAGGGAAGCAGAGAGACAGTTTGAAAATGACATCGCGAGTAAAGCCAAGACCCAACCAAAGCTGCTCCACAGCCATATCAGGAGGAAAACAGCAGTGAAGGAACAAGTGATGAAGCTGCGGAAAGGGGAGAACAGATACACAGAGAATGACAAGGAGGTGTGTGAAGAACTCAACAAGAGATTCCAGGAGGTCTTCACAATAGAACAAGGAGAAGCCCCTGCACTAAATGAGGAGGCGGCAACCTTGGAAACCTTGGAGGAATTTGACCTCACCAGTGATGAGGTCAAAAGGTGTCTGCTGGAGCTAGATGTGACAAAGGCTGTTGGGCCTGATAGAATCTCACCATGGATACTAAAGGAAGGTGCAGAAGCACTAAGTGTGCCACTCTCTATGGTGTATAACAGGTCACTGGAAACAGGAGACTTACCAGAAAGTTGGAAGACAGCTAACGTGGTCCCAATATACAAAAAGGGTGACAGGCAAGAGGCACTGAATTACAGGCCAGTTTCCTTAACTTGTATACCATGCAAGGTGCTGGAGAAGATCGTGAGGAAAAGGCTCGTAGAGCATCTGGAGGGAAATAACTTTGTAACGCACCACCAACACGGGTTCAGAGATGGTAAATCGTGCCTCACAGGGCTAATAGAATTTTATGACCAGGCAACGAAAATTAGGCAGGAAAGAGAAGGGTGGGCCGACTGCATTTTCCTGGATTGCCAAAAAGTCTTCGACACAGTACCCCATAAAAGGCTGTTAAAAAAGTTGGAGCAACAGGCAGGAGTAAAAGGGAAGGTGCTCCAGTGGATAAGGGAGTACTTAAGCAACAGGAAACAGCGAGTAACGGTGAGGGGGAAGACATCAGAGTGGCGAGATGTCACCAGCGGAGTCCCACAGGGCTCAGTACTTGGACCCATCCTGTTTCTAATATATGTGAACGATCTTCCAGAGGGTATAGACTCATTCCTCTCGATGTTTGCTGATGATGCAAAAATTATGAGAAGAATCAAGACGGATGAAGATAGACAGAGACTACAGGATGACCTGGATAAACTGGAGGAATGGTCTAGAAAATGGCTGCTGAAGTTCAACTCTGGAAAGTGTAAGGTGATGAAATTAGGCGAAGGGAGCAGGAGGCTGAACACAAGGTATCATCTGGGAGGGGAAATCCTGCAAGAATCAAATAGAGAGAAGGATCTGGGGGTTGATATCACACCGAACCTGTCCCCAGAGGCCCACATCAAAAGAATATCATCAGCGGCATATGCTAGACTGGCCAACATAAGAACTGCCTTCAGAAACTTGTGTAAGGAATCTTTCAGAACCCTGTATACCACTTATGTAAGACCAATCCTGGAGTATGCAGCTCCAGCCTGGAGTCCATACCTAGTTAAACACAAGACAAAGTTAGAGAAGATTCAGCGGTATGCCACCAGGCTCGTCCCGGAACTGAGAGGATTGAGCTACGAGGAAAGGCTAAAGGAGCTGAACCTCACATCCCTGGAAAACAGAAGAGTAAGGGGAGACATGATAACCACCTACAAAATTCTCAGGGGAATTGACAGGGTGGACAAAGACAAACTCTTCAGCACGGGTGGGACACGAACAAGGGGACACAGGTGGAAACTTAGTACCCAGATGAGCCACAGAGACGTTAGAAAGAATTTTTTCAGTGTCAGAGTAGTTAATAAATGGAATGCACTAGGAAGTGATGTGGTGGAGGCTGACTCCATACACAGTTTCAAATGTAGGTATGATAGAGCCCAGTAGGCTCAGGAATCTGTACACCAGTTGATTGACAGTTGAGAGGCGGGACCAAAGAGCCAAAGCTCAACCCCCGCAAGCACAATTAGGTGAGTACAATTAGGTGAGTACACACACACACACAGACGCCGACAAGCAAACACCCGCTGCTTCCACCCTGTTATCCAGCTACCAATTCAACACGCAACACAGCCGAGTCTCAGGCGATTATTGGCCAGAAATTTACGACGAGTCACCCCAGCAAACCACAAACTAACGAAGGAGATTCATAGCAACTCTCACCAGGCCGGCGCTCTTGCCCAGGTAAGAGCCGAAGAGGAGGAGGAGGTAACTCTTTGCTCCAGATTGCTTGGGAGATGTTTATTATTGCTCATATTGCTGGCCCTATAAGATGGCAACAGGGGTTAAGGGTTGCTAATATCTATTTGACTGATATCTATATGACTATTATATCAGAGAAATGGGTTGTATAGCTTTTTATACGCTTATATATATATATTTGCGATAGCCAACATATCGTCAATACTTTCTCAAATATAGCAGCTAATTTGTTCAGCAAAATGCCACTATGAAGCTTAAATAAATAGGACATGTTTCTTAAGACATAAACATAATAAGCTGTCTATGTCTCCGGCCTCTTTAAGTATCTCCTCAGATCTGAACAAGCAGCATTAAATCGCTGAAAATTGGCTTGAGATAAATGCCTCGAGGACCTCTATATTGCCCCGAGGTTACAAGAGGTCAGGAGGATGGGAACCGGGGACAAAAGTCCTGAAATACAGGATAGAATGATGGATAGGCAACCTCTCAGTTTGGGACAGGGGAGGGGGGGGGGATGGGAACTATCAGGAGAAAGCGCCAAGCCGTTACGACTATATAGCACTGGGAAGGGGTCAGGATAAGGATTTGGAATGGGACGGGGGGAAGGAATGGTGCTCAACCACTTGTGGACGGTCGGGGGATTGAACACAGACCTGCATGACGCGAGACCGCAGGCCAGCAAGAGACTAAGCAATGCACATTAAGTCCAGATATGACCCTCGAGGTCACATCTGGACTGCACATCCCTGCACATCAGAAAAATAATACCGGGCAGAATGTGCCATACTGACAAACGTCCGGATATCAATCAGGAACTTGGACAATAAGACCATCCCGTAACTCAGTCGATCAAGGCAGCGTCTGGGATGATCTCGGACGTAGGTTCGAATCCTCGTCACGGCCCTTGTGGATTTGTTTCTTGGACCAAAAAGACCTTCCGAGCGCTGTATATACATCTTATGTAAGACCCATTGTTTAAGTAGCTTCGGCCTCACATGCGTGAGAGTCTACGGTTCGAGTCTCTAAGAACCCCCAGGTGAATGGAGTACAATCGGGTGAAAAGAGGCATGGCATTGAATAACTAATGGTTGAAAAACGAGGCATAAGAGCAGATACTTAATTATACACGAACAACTAGGTGAGCGCACGCGCGCACGGACACACACACACACACACACACACACACACACACACACACACACACACACACACACACACACACACACACACACACACACACACACTCGCCACTTGACCAAAGAGCCAAAGCTCAACCCCCGCAAGCACAAATAGGTGAGTACAAATAGGTAAGTACACACACACACACAAACACACTCAAACATGCTGACTCCATACACACTTTCAAATGAAGATATGATAGAGCCCAGTAGGCTCAGGAATCTGTACACCAGTTGACTGACTGTTGAGAGGCGGGACCAAAGAGCAGAGCTCAACCCTCGCAAGCACAACTAGGTGAGTACACACACACACACACACACACACACACACACACACACACACACACACACACACACACACACACACACACACACACACACACACTAAAGCAAACCAGGTATCAACCAGAGCTACACAGGAAGCATACATTATCTCGTCTCACTAAGAGCCAAGCCAATAAATGCGAGTCACTCTGCTAAAGCATCTTGCAGCCTCTATCGCCACTGGACAAAAAGCAATGTACCGAACTTCCTGCTTCAGCTCACAGACACACACACACACACACACACACACACACACACACACACACACACACACACACACACACACATCAGCCTCCCCCGCCGTGCAAGGAGCTGCTCAAACTGCATATTATCGTCAAGTATTCATTAACATCTGTTCAGTGTAAAAGGCACTGCAAACGAGCCAACATCTCCGGTTCGTGGGAAGACTACGGTCAGGCTAACACCAGATTACATCATGGGACAGTAGGTCGAGCAGCGTAGCACCAGACCCCGGTCCTGTGGCAGTGGGTCGAGCAGCGTAGCACCAGACCCCGGTCCTGTGGCAGTGGGTCGAGCAGGGTAGCACCAGACCCCGGTCCTGTGGCAGTGGGTCGAGCAGGCCAACACCAGACCCCGGTCCTGTGGCAGTGGGTCGAGCAGGCCAACACCAGACCCCGGTCCTGTGGCAGTGGGTCGAGCAGGCCAACACCAGACCCCGGTCCTGTGGCAGTGGGTCGAGCAGGCCAACACCAGACCCCGGTCCTGTGGCAGTGGGTCGAGCAGGCCAACACCAGACCCCGGTCCTGTGGCAGTGGGTCGAGCAGGCCAACACCAGACCCCCGGTCCTGTGGCAGTGGGTCGAGCAGGCCAACACCAGACCCCCGGTCCTGTGGCAGTGGGTCGAGCAGGCCAACACCAGACCCCGGTCCTGTGGCAGTGGGTCGAGCAGGCCAACACCAGACCCCGGTCCTGTGGCAGTGGGTCGAGCAGGCCAACACCAGACCCCGGTCCTGTGGCAGTGGGTCGAGCAGGGTAGCACCAGACCCCCGGTGCTGTGGCAGTGGGTCGAGCAGGCCAACACCAGACCTCCGGTGCTGTGTCAGAGAGCTGGCAGGCAGAGCGGATGCGAGGTGTTGTGAAGGGGATGCATTAATATTGCATTAGTTTTGGTATTCCAGCGTGTTGTTGTGAGGTGTGTGTGTTTGTGTCGCTCTTGTTTGTGTGCGTGGCAAGTGTTGCTGAGAGGTGCTGAGAGGGAGAGAGAGAGAAAGAGAGAGAGAGAGAGAGAGAGAGAGAGAGAGAGAGAGAGAGAGAGAGAGAGAGAGAGAGAGAGAGAGAGAGAGAGAGAGAGATAGAGAGAGAGAGGGAGAGAAGAGAGGAGAGAGTGTAGGTGAGGAGCTTGACAGAAGAAAAGACCAATGAGGAACAGAAGGATTACAAGGACAGGAAATGAGACCTCAGCATCTTGGGGGCCCAGGACCCGGTGTCCTTCAGGGGCCCCCCGGCCGCTAACCCCACAACCTGGCCAATTCTGCTTTCATTAAAGGAAACATGAATAATTAGACCACGAACGAATATAATTAGCTGAGCACAGCAGGAGTAATAAGCAGGACTGGCCTATACGATGAGTCGGCAACACACAATTAGCTTACTGCCCGTCCAGAACACTGTAAACTTGGAAAACTAATATGACGAGAGTACATAAAAACCCAGAATATTTTAAATTTAAAAGTTATTTGAAAATAATTAAATCATTTTATATCATTATATCACAAGGGTATTTCAATGAGAATTTCATTTTGAGGGCATGTCTTAACCCACTTAGCTACGATAGGTTAAAAGCCTATCATCCCTGAACTCTACTAAATTCACTGGGAGGTTCTGGAAGGCTCGAATTGGAATGGTGCCCAACCAGGATCTTACGATAGGCCCGCCTTCACTCTGGGAATCGCCAGAACGCGGGTTCAAGTCACTTCCATGGCCCCAATAAGATATTTTCGTTGATATATTACACCATTCTGATCTCTTTGTGACCTAATGGAGTGGTGTAAGGGTGTAAACACCATTACCCACAAGCCAGATTGCATGCTATCATAAACTGGTTGGACATCGGTTTGGGCCTCCAGAATCTCCCAGTGAATTCAGTAGAGTTCAGGGATGATAGGCTTTTGTTCTATCGTGACTGAGCCGGTTAAGGCAGGTGTCTGAGAATCCCCAGAATGCCCGTTCAGGTCTATAATATAACGACCACGAGCCCCAAAAGATCCCGAACAGGCACGCTGGGATTGCTCCATAATGGAACAAGATTGCTTCATCAATGCTTGAAAATGTATCTGTAGGATACAGGTCGCCTCCTGGCGGTAACAGCACCCGCTGCTGGGGATTTTTTATTTGATGATTCCAAATCAACCTTGGGATCTTGCCTAAATCACGACGCTCTTCGTATTAACCCTTCGTGTTCCCTCTCCACGAAGGAGTAACACACTGAGGTCTGGCACGTTGCTACAACATCTTCCACGATTGGCTGAAAAACCTCTTTAGTTCGTGGGGCAAATGTGCATTGAAGTTCCTAAAGAAACTGGGCCACAAACTAATTGGGGTCCCAACAACAAAAAATTATCTTGTAGCGTCTCGGCGTCGCGGTCCAGAGGTGGAATGCCAGCTGCATCTCCCGACCAACCCCAGAGGAAGTCTGTATATATGTAAATAATATATATATATATATATATATATATATATATATATATATATATATATATATATATATATATATATATATATATATATATATATATATATATAAAATTGCAATAATGAAAATAACCTTAATTCTTTAGTAAATATATGAGTAATGAAAACTGAGTGCACGGATAAATATTAGAATCCCAGAAGCCTAAGGGCGAACTCTAGCAATTAACCTATTTTTCCAAGAAAACCTTGTAGATTACTTTAAAGAAGAACAACGAGTGAGAGATAACTTCAACACAAGAGTGACTGAAAGACTTATTAGAAACTAACTTTAAGTAACTTCCAAAACAGTGACCTGCAGGCCACGTTAGACCCCCCGACCTGCAGGCCAGGTTAGACCTCCAACCTGCAGTCCAGGTTAGACCTCCAACCTGCAGGCCAGCTTAGACCCCCGACCTGCAGGCCAGGTTAGACGAGCACACTTTCACCTTGAGACAACTGTTCACCCTGCCATTCACACTCAGGAAACACAAGTCGATGAACGCACAGAATCCTCAACCCGAGGGAACATTTCTCCGGCTTTCTGCAACTGCTGAAATAAATATCAGACGAGACAGGTGAATGTGAAGATCTAATTTGTGGATTACCGCCTAACATCAGCTCAAAAGCGGATACATAAATTACCCGACGACTGAGAGTATGGCCGAGGAATACAGACGAGGTTTTGTGGGTGGGAGGGAGATGGGTGTGGTGGGGGAGGAATGGGTGGCGTGGGCCAGGGGATGGGGGGGGGGGGGATAGGATGGGAGGAGGGGTGTGGAATGGATGTGGGGTGAGGGGTGGATTGGGAGTGATGTAATCTCAGAAGCAACGCTGGTATCCCCTACACTCATATTAATATTTTTATTATCCCAATATTCTTAATTAATAACATGTTGAAAATCCACCTGACACCCTGTCAAGCCGTCACCACCATCCACCAAGTTCGTCAGCACGTTTCTTCAGCTCCAAATCCGCCAGCTCCGGCCCACCAGAGAAGCCAAACCAAGGAACTTTTACCCATAAATCATTCACGCGAAGATTCGTTTAATTTCGGTGATTCGTCCGGGCTTCCGGGATCGTTATAGACAGGGACGTAGTCACCCTTTTGTTTTTAAAGTTCGCGCAGGACTTTTGTGGATTCAGATTTTCTGGAGTTAAAAAAAAAGCAAGTGATGTTGGTAGTTCGCGGTCTTCGCGGCTTAGTGATTGTAATGGATGTTTGAAGATTGTCTTCTTGGGATTAGCGATTCCTCCAGTAGTATTATTTCCTTCCCGTTTCTTCGCTCTATTTTTCATCTTCCAATATTCCTCTGTCTCCTTCTCTCTGTTCTCGCCCGTCATGAGAATTATAGGACAGATATCACGTTCATTATAGGCAAACTAATGTGTACCTGTAAACCGCCCCAGCAGTATTCCCAATACCAGGTAGCAGCAGTCTACCTTGGTAGCCACTCAAGCAGCAGGTGTGCAACAGCAGCCACTCAAGCAGCAGGTCTATGCTGCTGCTTGAGTTGGTGGTTGGGTGAAGAAGCGAAGGGAATTATCAAGAGGAAGCACCAAGCCATTACGACTATATATATATAGAAGGGGCACTGGGAAGGCACTGGGAAGGGGTCGGGAAAAGGATTTAGGATGAGACAGGAGGGAAAGGATGGTGACCAACCACTTGTAGACGGTCGAGGATTGAACGCCGACCTGCATGACGCGAGACCATCGCTCTACCGTCCAGCCCAAGTGCTTGAGAAGACGACAAGTGTATTAAGTGAGTGTATCGACGTGGATGGTGGTGGTGTCGTGCAGGCAGGGCAAGTGTATAGTGCAGAGTGTATATATGTATATGTGTGTGTGTATAGTGACTATAGTTACAGTGATGATGGTTGTGAGTAGTTAAACAGGGTTAGAGTGGAGGAAGTTAATTATAATAATAATAATAAAGAAGATAGTTCGTAGTGAAGATGAATAGTCTCTTGACCCCTCCGAGGAACGCCAAGTTCCCTCTTTGAAGTTCGTTCAAGTTCACGCCAAGTTCTTCATTAGTGAACGTTCCCCATTAGTGAGGGGGGGGGGGGATGAACGCCAAGTTCACCCCCCTGTTGCACAGGAAGCAACAGCAACAACCAGTCGAGCTGCAAACAAGGCTGTTTGCCCTGACTACCATAAACAAGAGTTAAATGAGCAATAAAGAATCATTCAAGGCCTCAGGCACATCAATGGCATTTTAAGTACAACTTTTAAATTACAAAACCAGACATGACTAATCTTCCGAGTGCTAAGCCAAGAGAGCATCGTCGAGGCCATAGTACCCCCAAATCCAGCCGTAGAGGCAGAAGCTTTCTCAGCTACAGCTTCTCCAGCGAGACTTAGCTGGTCCTTCCCAGGTGCTGATGCTGCAGGTGGAGATGCTGGAGGTGGGGATGCTGGAGGTGGGGATGCTGGAGGTGGGGATGCTGCAGGTGGAGATGCTAAAGATGGTGATGCTACCTTGCTCATCAATCACATATTCTTCAGAGTGAATAGTTGACAACAACACCACAACTGTATACACCAATCACATGGAGATTGGTGTATATCCCCCCAAATATACACTATATATATATATATATATATATATATATACATTCTCCCCCCAAATCATCCCTAAACATGAACCTACACGAGACACAAACTGACCTCACTAAATATAAATGCAATATTTTCAATATCTTATATAAAAAGGATCTTGCAATTATGCCAGATCTTAAAGCTTTAAATGCCTCTCGAATAGAAGGAAGCTAACTCATATACGACCCAGACCCAAGACGTAACTAGAAAGGGTACGGTAGTTAGCCGGAAAAGCGCTAATTAAGGTACTTGCGACAAGATGAAAGGGAGAGGAGGAGGAGGAGACGTATTTGGAACACGAAGCGGGAAGGGAATATATAGTGGCTAAGTAACCGGAAGGTTACGGGAATTGAACTCTGCCCTGCACGTAGCGAGGCCGTCCACCTACCACACCAAGTGGTAATTAGTGAGGTAGATCAAGGCATTACCCCATTACCTCATTACTGGTACACTATTACCCCATTACCGGTACCCCATTAACCTATTACTGGAACTTGTAACGCATTGTGTTGTCCGAGCCCTCATGTTGTGTCCGAGCCCTCATGTTGTGTCCGAGCCCTCATGTTGTGTCCGAGCCCTCATATTGTGTCCGAGCCCTCATGTTGTGTCCGAGCCCTCATATTGTGTCCGAGCCCTCATGTTGTGTCCGAGCCCTCATGTTGTGTCCGAGCCCTCATGTTGTGTCCGAGCCCTCATATTGTGTCCGAGCCCTCATGTTGTGTCCGAGCCCTCATGTTGTGTCCGAGCCCTCATATTGTGTCCGAGCCCTCATATTGTGTCCGAGCCCTCATATTGTGTCCGAGCCCTCATGTTGTGTCCGAGCCCTCATATTGTGTCCGAGCCCTCATGTTGTGTCCGAGCCCTCATGTTGTGTCCGAGCCCTCATATTGTGTCCGAGCCCTCATGTTGTGTCCGAGCCCTCATATTGTGTCCGAGCCCTCATGTTGTGTCCGAGCCCTCATGTTGTGTCCGAGCCCTCATGTTGTGTCCGAGCCCTCATATTGTGTCCGAGCCCTCATATTGTGTCCGAGCCCTCATATTGTGTCCGAGCCTTCATATTGTGTCCGAGCCCTCATGTTGTGTCCGAGCCCTCATATTGTGTCCGAGCCCTCATATTGTGCCCGAGCCCTCATGTTGTGTCCGAGCCCTCATATTGTGTCCGAGCCCTCATGTTGTGTCCGAGCCCTCATGTTGTGTCCGAGCCCTCATGTTGTGTCCGAGCCCTCATATTGTGTCCGAGCCCTCATGTTGTGTCCGAGCCCTCATATTGTGTCCGAGCCCTCATGTTGTGTCCGAGCCCTCATATTGTGTCCGAGCCCTCATGTTGTGTCCGAGCCCTCATGTTGTGTCCGAGCCCTCATGTTGTGTCCGAGCCCTCATATTGTGTCCGAGCCCTCATGTTGTGTCCGAGCCCTCATATTGTGTCCGAGCCCTCATGTTGTGTCCGAGCCCTCATAATGTGTCCGAGCCCCTCATATTGTGTCCGAGCCCTCATGTTGTGTCCGAGCCCTCATGTTGTGTCCGAGCCCTCATATTGTGTCCGAGCCCTCATGTTGTGTCCGAGCCCTCATGTTGTGTCCGAGCCCTCATGTTGTGTCCGAGCCCTCATATTGTGTCTGATCCTCTCATGTTGTGTCCGAGCCCTCATATTGTGTCCGAGCCCTCATATTGTGTCTGATCCTCTCATGTTGTGTCCGAGCCCTCATATTGTGTCCGAGCCCTCATGTTGTGTCCGAGCCCTCATATTGTGTCCGAGCCCTCATGTTGTGTCCGACCCCTCATATTGTGTCCCCTGTGCTGCCACTTCAATCCACTTGGACTGGTCGGTAGAGTGAAGACCTTCATATAAGGTCCGCGTTCGATTCCCGATGGTCCTGGTGGTTGGGACTGTTACATAATTACATAAGATGTTTTTACTGAGCCAGAGGACGCCGTCATCGCAGGATGAAAAACACCTTCAGAGTAGTGCTCAAGTTTGTTACATCCGGCGGAGTGTGTGTGTGTGTGTGTGTGTGTGTGTGTGTGTGTGTGTGTGTGTGTGTGTGTGTGTGTGTGTGTGTGTGTGTGTGTGTGTGTGTGTGTGTTTACTCACCTAGTTGTACTCACCTAGTTGTGTTTGCGGGGGTTGAGCTCTGGCTCTTTGGTCCCGCCTCTCAACCGTCAATCAACAGGTGTACAGATTCCTGAGCCTATCGGGCTCTGTCATATCTACACTTGAAACTGTGTATGGAGTCAGCCTCCACCACATCACCCCCTAATGCATTCCATTTGTCAACCACTCTGACACTAAAAAAGTTCTTTCTAATATCTCTGTGGCTCATTTGGGCACTCAGTTTCCACCTGTGTCCCCTTGTGCGTGTTCCCCTTGTGTTAAATAGACTGTCTTTATCTACCCTATCAATCCCCTTCAGAATCTTGAATGTGGTGATCATGTCCCCCCTAACTCTTCTGTCTTCCAGCGAAGTGAGGTTTAATTCCCGTAGTCTCTCCTCGTAGCTCATACCTCTCAGCTCGGGTACTAGTCTGGTGGCAAACCTTTGAACCTTTTCCAGTTTAGTCTTATCCTTGACTAGATATGGACTCCATGCTGGGGCTGCATACTCCAGGATTGGCCTGACATATGTGGTATACAAAGTTCTGAATGATTCTTTACACAAGTTTCTGAATGCCGTTCGTATGTTGGCCAGCCTGGCATATGCCGCTGATGTTATCCGCTTGATATGTGCTGCAGGAGACAGGTCTGGCGTGATATCAACCCCCAAGTCTTTTTCCTTCTCTGACTCCTGAAGAATTGTGTGTGTGTGTGTGTGTGTGTGGGTGGGTGTCTGTGTGTGTGTGTGTGTGTGTGTGTGTGTGTGTGTGTGTGTGTGTGTGTGTGTGTGTGTGTGTGTGTGTGTGTGTGTGTGCTTTAAGGGAGACCTCAGACTCCCATGGTAATCCTATTGTAAATTTTCTTATCTTATCGTAGTTTCCCTCTTCGGTATTCCAGTCTTTTATTTTTCGGTCCTTTCCTTGGAAGGATTATTCCTACTGGCATCAGGTACACAAATGTTATGACACTGTGGTTACTTATTCCTATGGGGGGGGAGGGTTCTGATTACACTTACCTTATGTCTGATTCGTTCATGGTGAATATCAGATCAAGTCTGGCTGGTTCATCATTCCCCTCTCATTCTTGTGGGCACCTTGACATGTTTGGCGTAGAAAGTTTCTTGTCGCAACGTCTAATAAATTAGCTCTCCATGTTACTGAGTCTCTGTGTGGTTCTCTGATTTCCAAGTCTGTTTTTCCATGGTTGAAGTTGCCCATGATCAAGAGTTTAATTTTCTTCCTGCAGGCAATAGAAGCTGCTCTCTCTATTATGGTAATGGTTGCCATTTTGTTGCTGTCATACTCCTGTCTGGGTCTTCTGTCATTTAGTGAGGGGGGATCATATATGACTCCTGCCATTATCCTTGGTCCTCCCATTGTCATAGTGCCTGCTATGTAGTCTCTGCTACCTTCAGTGCCTGGAATATTCATCTCATCGAAATTCCATGACTTCCTTATCAGCAGGGCGACTCTTCCTCCTCTTCCCTTTCTTTTTCCTTAATATATAGTAATCCTGTGGGAACACCGATTTTGTTATGATGCCTGAGACTTTTGTTTCTGCGAGTACTATTACATCAGGGTTTTCTTCTTGTGTCTTTTCTCCAAGTTCACTTGTCTTATTCGTAATCCCGTCTATCTGTACATCACTTTGAAGCTTACTTTCGTCTGTCCATCCTTACCTACTCTTACACCTGCTGGCTGTTCGACAGTTGCTCTATGGACTGGGTTGCATGGGTGGGATTGGTGTGATGCGATATTTAACATGGGTTTGGAGGATGCTGGGGAGGGGCTTGGTTCAAGGGATGGGGGAGAGGAGAGGGCTTGGGGAGAGGGGGGGCAGAGAGGACTGATTGGGCATTTAATAGGGGTCTGGGAGAGGTTGTAGGTGGGAGAATTTCTATTGGGTGGATGGTGGGAGTAATGCCCCTCTTTCTGGGGCTGCTGGACTGCTTGTGGAGGGGGTCTCCATTCCCTTCTGGGATTGTAGGATTTCGGCCAGGGTTCCCTGATTTCCTTCTCTCTTCCTGCACTTCTTCCTTGAATCAGCTACCCTCATTCTCTCGCCCCTTGTCATATCCCTCTGATAAAATACCGTTTTGAATTCAGTTGCATGGAATAGTCTGCTCTTCCTGCTAAAAGATCCTCTTTTGTGTTCTCGTGTGAACGATAGAGATAGTGGGGGAATTTTTTTGATGGAGAGTGTTGGTGATGGAGAGAGAGAGAGTTTTGGTGATAGAAGGGTGCGAGTGTTGGGGATAAGGGCATGAGGTTGCTGGAGGTTGGTGTGATGCTGAGGGGTGGAGGCAGCACAGGAGGAGTCAGACGTAGGGGCTCTATAAGAAGCAAGGTCATTTGTCCTCCAACACTTTCTTCATAAGTTCATCGCGCCCTTGAAGACTTCCAGCAGATATCACTAAGGAGAAACTCTTCCTCTTGAAGATTTGATTATGGGGAAAATAGTTGATAACAAAAGTCGAGACAGGTGAGAGAAACAAAAGCAAACACAAGCGCCAAAAGGAGTTAAAAAGGAAAAGAAAAAAGGGAATTTATACTTGTTTGGAACGAACGAAAATCTCTGGCATCTTTTCAGAGCAGTTGGTATAATTGCCGATAATTACGAACTACGTGATGCTTGTGTCAAGTGGCCTCAGGTCCGGGGCGCCCCGGTGAGGTACCCCTCTCCACCTCCACCCTCTCCACCTCCACCCTCTCTACCTCCACCCTCTCCACCTCCACCCTCTCCACCTCCACCCTCTCCACCTCCACCCTCTCCACCTCCACCCTCTCCACCTCCACCCTCTCCACCTCCACCCTCTTCCTCCACCCTCTCCACCTCCACCCTCTCCACCTCCACCCTCTCCACCTCCACCCTCTCTACCTCCACCCTCTCTACCTCCACCCTCTCTACCTCCACCCTCTCTACCTCCACCCTCTCTACCTCCACCCTCTCTACCTCCACCCTCTCCACCTCCACCCTCTCCACCTCCACCCTCTCTACCTCCACCCTCTCTACCTCCACCCTCTCTACCTCCACCCTCTCCACCTCCACCCTCTCCACCTCCACCCTCTCTACCTCCACCCTCCACACCTCCACCCTCTCTACCTCCACCCTCTCTACCTCCACCCTCTCTACCTCCACCCTCTCTACCTCCACCCTCTCCACCTCCACCCTCTCCACCTCCACCCTCTCTACCTCCACCCTCCACACCTCCACCCTCTCTACCTCCACCCTCTCTACCTCCACCCTCTCTACCTCCACCCTCTCTACCTCCACCCTCTCCACCTCCACCCTCTCTACCTCCACCCTCTCCACCTCCACCCTCTCTACCTCCACCCTCTCTACCTCCACCCTCTCTACCTCCACCCTCTCTACCTCCACCCTCTCCACCTCCACCCTCTCTACCTCCACCCTCTCTACCTCCACCCTCTCCACCTCCACCCTCGCTACCTCCACGCTCTCCACCTCCACCCTCTCTACCTCCACCCTCTCTACCTCCACCCTCTCCACCTCCACCCTCTCTATCTCCACCCTCTCTACCTCCACCCTCTCCACTTCCACCCTCTCTACCTCCACCCTCTCCACCTCCACCCTCTCTACCTCCACCCTCCCCACCTCCACCCTCTCTACCTCCACCCTCTCCACCTCCACCCTCTCTACCTCCACCCTCTCTACCTCCACCCTCTCTACCTCCACCCTCTCTACCTCCACCATCTCCACCTCCACCCTCTCTACCTCCACCCTCTCTACCTCCACCCTCTCTACCTCCACCCTCTCCACCTCCACCCTCTCCACCTCCACCCTCTCTACCTCCACCCTCTCTACCTCCACCCTCTCCACCTCCACCCTCTCCACCTCCACCCTCTCCACCTCCACCCTCTCTACCTCCACCCTCTCCACCTCCACCCTCTCTACCTCCACCCTCTCTACCTCCACCCTCTCCACCTCCACCCTCTCTACCTCCACCCTCTCTACCTCCACCCTCTCTACCTCCACCCTCTCTACCTCCACCCTCTCTACCTCCACCCTCTCCACCTCCACCCTCTCTACCTCCACCCTCTCTACCTCCACCCTCTCTACCTCCACCCTCTCCACCTCCACCCTATCTACCTCCACCCTCTCTACCTCCACCCTCTCCACCTCCACCCTCTCTAACTCCACCCTCTCCACCTCCACCCTCTCTATCTCCACCATCTCTACCTCCACCTTCTCTACCTCCACCCTCTCTACCTCCACCCTCTCCACCTTCCCCCCCCCCCCCCCCCCCCCACAGGATATTGACACCTCCCAACATTTCCTTAACTCATTTGAAAGTCTTGCTTCCATCTGTGTCCTTGCTTTTTCTCCTCTAACTTTAAATGGAGGAAAAAAAGAGTTAGGAAAGGAGAATGTCAATGGGCAGCAAAGGAGACTAAAGACACTCCAAGAAGACACCATAAGTGGTAACAGCCGTCAAATCAAACAGGTAGTTTGTGACTGAACAATGGGGGGAATACGACCACAAAAGATATACACACAAGTACCTAAAAGCTCATTGAGAGAGAAAAACAATGGCACATTATTGTAGTAACAGAGACAAAACTGATGCGTGTTAGAGAGAATGTATTCATTACAATCGAAAACCAGGTTATATAGTGGAAGGTTGTGGTCTTTAATAGAGGGTTTTTTACTTCCTTGCTCTCCCACAACCTCCTGCCCCCACAACCCCCTGCCCCACAACCCCCTGCCCCACAACCCCCTGCCCCACAACCCCCTGTCCCACAACCCCCCCTGCCCTACAACCCCCTGCCCCTCAACCCCCTGCCCCACAACCCCCTGCCCCACAACCTCCTGCCCCATAACCTCCTGCCCCACAACCCCCTGCCCCACAACCCCCTGCCCCACAACCCCCTGCCCCACAACCTCCTGCCCCATAACCTCCTGCCCCACAACCTCCTGCCCCACAACCTCCTGCCCCACAACCCCCTGCCCCACAACCCCCTCCCCCACCACGCACCTTTGGCCTGTACCTCCACACCTGACCACAACTTCCTCTCAACACACAAGGTAATAACCTCCGTATTCTCGTCCATACCTGTGGCAGCTAATTCCCCTCCCTCCCTCCCCTCCCTCCCCTCCCTCCCCTCTCTCCCCTCCCTCCCCTCCCTCCCCCCTCTCCCTCCCCCCTTAGCATCACCTCTTCCCCGTCTTCTCCTCCCTCCCTTTACCCTCCCCCCCCACTGCTGGTACCTTCCATTCCCTCTCCCCTCTTCCTACCCCTGGCATCATCTCCCCTTCTCCCTCTCCACCACTGGCATTACCACCACCCTCTTCAGTCACTGGTCGCAATATAAAATGCGACCAGTGTTTTTTTCATTAAAAAACTGACATATGAATGGGATAAAAATCACGCACACATACACACACACACACTCACACACACACACACACACACACACTCACACACACACACACACACACACACACACACACACACACACACACACACACACACACACACACACACACACACACACACACACGGCTTGAAGTTTGAAAAAGTTCAGGGGTATGCCACTAGGCTAGTCCCAGAACTAAGAGGCATGAGTTACGAGGAAAGGCTGCGGGAAATGAACCTGACGACACTGGAAGGCAAAAGAGTAAGGAGGAGACATGATCACTACCTACAAAATCCTCAGGGGAATTGACAGGGGTAGATGAGGATACACTGTTTAACACGGGAGATACGCGAACAAGGGGACACAGGTGGAAAATGAATATCCAAATGAACCACAGGGACGTTAGAAAGAATTTTCAGTGTCAGAGTAGTTAACAAATGGAATGCATTAGGCAGTGATGTGGTGGAGGCTGACTCCATACACAGTTTCAAATGCAGATATGATAGAGCCCAGTAGGCTCAGGAATCTGTACACCAGTTGATTGACAGTTGAGAGGCGGGACCAAAGAGCCAGAGCTCAACCCCCGCAAACACAATTAGATAAACTAGGTGGATACACACACACGGGCACACGCTCACGCACTCACACCTGTTTATATATATATATATATATATATATATATATATATATATATATATATATATATATATATATATATATATATATATATATATATATATATATATATGCGAACAAGCCTGAATGGTCCCCAGGACATATGCAACTGAAAACTCACACCCCAGAAGTGACTCGAACCCATACTCCCAGAAGCAACGCATCTGGTATGTACAAGACGCCTTAATCCACTTGACCATCACGACCGGACATAATGTCCTGGGGACCATTCAGGCTTGTTCGCATTTGTGTTCCTCACGTGTTGCCCCAAAGAATGAGGTGATTTGGTAAAATGCTATGCCCAAGATAACTATCCGAGTGCCGGCGGTGGGGTGGTTCAAATAGCCTCGGCTATCACCTCATTATGTCCGGTCGTGATGGTCAAGTGGATTAAGGCGTCTTGTACATACCAGATGCGTTGCTTCTGGGAGTATGGGTTCGAGTCACTTCTGGGGTGTGAGTTTTCAGTTGCATATGTCCTGGGGACCATTCAGGCTTGTTCGCATTTGTGTTCCTCACGTGTTGCCCCAAAGAATGAGGTGATTTGGTAAAATGCTATGCCCAAGATAACTATCCGAGTGCCGGCGGTGGGGTGGTTCAAATAGCCTCGGCTATCACCTCATTATGTCCGGTCGTGATGGTCAAGTGGATTAAGGCGTCTTGTACATACCAGATGCGTTGCTTCTGGGAGTATGGGTTCGAGTCACTTCTGGGGTGTGAGTTTTCAGTTATATATATATATATATATATATATATATCCAACCAAACTCAGTTATGTCTTTGTTCAAACTGTATTCCGCCCACACATAGGTTAAAAAGTTGGACCGATTTAAATAACAATAATTATTATTACTAACAATATGTCAGTAATTAATTTAGATTATAAATTGCACTTGGGCCTGATCCCTGCTCCTTCGATCCGACCTTCAAACGTCAAACTACTCAAACAGCTCGTCAACACTATCCTGATTGACAGCTCTCTCAGTCATGTGACCAGTCATGTGACTCTCTCAGTCAACTGGCCAGGCCACCAGTTGATGACAGTCTTGGTGTAGAGGTCTCTTGGTCACCACCAGCTAGGAGACTTCTACATAGGTCTCCTGGTCTCTAGCTAGGAGACCTCTACATAGGTCTCCAGGTCTCCACCAGGAGACCTCACGTTTGCACGTATTTCTGTGTTTTTTATTCACGTACACAAGTTCTTTCCACTCAAAATATGCTGGAAAAGAATGAGAGAAAGGCTGTCAAAAATAAAGAAAAAATAGGCCATTTTAAAAGCCATGTTGTGAGTCCTAATTAATCTATGCTTCCCAGGATGTATACGAATGGCTGTTGCGATTATCAATGCAAACCATTTTTGCACCGTAAACGCTAAGCTAATTGCCGATAATTCGATTAAAAGTGATCAATCTAGATATAAGAATCCCATTATCACCAGCCTTATTACGCACGTACATACCTATTTTTATTTTAAATTCCTTACCAATCTTTATTCTCAGGTCTTTGCATTCAATTTTCGCAATTCCAATTTTTCCCAGTTGGAATCTTGTAAATCAATTATCATTCCATGCCTCAGAGTATATACACATTTAACCAGCATTAAACTGCATCTGCCAGTCTGTCGTCCGCACTGAATGTGTAACTAAAGCTGTTTGTACAAATTGTTATTCTCCTGTCTTCCTTTCCCGTCCTGGTTTGGCAGCATCCGCAAATCTTCTAAGATTTTCCAACATTCCTTATCCACCGCCCTGTCCACCGCTCTGTCCACCGCCCTGTCCACCAACCTGTCCACCAACCTGTCCACCGCCCTGTCCACCGCTCTGTCCATCGCCCTGTCCACCGCCCTGTCCACCTCCATGTCCACCGCCCTGTCCACCGCCCTGTCCACCGCCCTGTTCACCGCCCTGTCCACCGCCCTGTCCACCGCCCTGTCCACCGCCCTGTTCACCGCCCTGTCCACCGCCCTGTCCACCGCTCTGTCCACCGCCCTGTCCACCAACCTGTCCACCGCCCTGTCCAGCGACCTGTCCACCGCCCTGTCCACCGCCCTGTCCACCGCCCTGTCCACCGCCCTGTCCACCAACCTGTCCACCGCCCTGTCCACCGCCCTGTCCACCGCCCTGTCCACCGCCCTGTCCACCGCCCTGTCCACCGCCCTGTCCACCGCCCTGTCCACCGCTCTGTCCACCGCCCAGTCCACCGCCCTGTCCACCGCCCTGTCCACCGCCCTGTCCACCGCCCTGTCCACCGCCCTGTCCACCAACCTGTCCACCGCCCTGTCCAGCGACCTGTCCACCGCCCTGTCCACCGCCCTGTCCACCGCCCTGTCCACCAACCTGTCCACCGCCCTGTCCACCAACCTGTCCACCGCCCTGTCCACCGCCCTGTCCACCGCCCTGTCCAGCGACCTGTCCAGCGACCTGTCCAGCGACCTGTCCACCGCCCTGTCCACCGCCCTGTCCACCGCCCTGTCCACCGCCCTGTCCACCGTCCTGTCCACCAACCTGTCCACCAACCTGTCCAGCGACACTGGCCGTCCTCTGTCCCGTAGGCCAGGTGTACGGACAGAACAAAACATGGTCCCTCGACTTCAGGTAATAGACTAACAAGCGGCTTCGGCCTATGCAAATGGCTTAGGCCAGGCAGCTAATCAATCGTCATCAAATCAGCTTCGGCCTATGCCTGCAAACGCCTTATAGGCCGAAGCTGCTTGGCCTATACAAACTACATTGGCCGAAGCTGCTTATCATCAAGCATTAAGAAATCCAGGTAAAATTTCCCGGAATCAAAAAGGTATACACAGAAAAGTTTATCCCCCCTCCCCTGCTTCTTGGTGTATATCACCTGTGAGTTTCCTTAAGTCCTAAGTTAAGTTTAAGACTCGAGTGTATTTGCTGTGGCTGGTCACTAAGCTATCCTGGTGACAGGACTTATATGTCCCTAAACCAGTCCAAGAGAAACGGTCCTATTTACGCTTCTCTCGTAGCTGACGGCCGCGCCAAAGATTTTTACACACATTCACGACATTCGCCACGCAATACCTGCAATATCGGCGCCCCAGAACGTCTTCATTTCGAATGCTCCGGAGGAACCCAGACTAATGCCTGAAACTAATCCGAGAGAGAGATCCACACACGGCATACTGATTCGCTAAATAAGGTACCCGGGTTATTCCGTGCGGTGAGCCCGTGGCCGATCCGGTATGAGACCAGTTGTGATCAATGGCTGAAGAGTTGGATCATTTAGTGCACTCTGGACAGTATCCACACCTCTCCCCTCACTTTGGACAGTATCCACACCTCTCCCCTCACTCTGAACAGTAT
>NC_091186.1:14077587-14085087 GCF_040958095.1 Procambarus clarkii
CCATAGTGACAATATTGGGCAGCGGCACTCACCCTGTGAGTGGACACACCGCCTTAGTGACAGTATTGGGCAGCGCCACTCATCCTGTGAGTGGACACACCGTCATAGTGACAGTATTGGGCAGCGCCACTCATCCTGTGAGTGGACACACCGCCATAGTGACAGTATTGGGCAGCGCCACTCATCCTGTGAGTGGACACCCCGCCATAGTGACAGTATTGGGCAGCGCCACTCATCCTGTGAGTGGACACACCGCCATAGTGACAGTATTGGGCAGCGCCACTCATCCTGTGAGTGGACACACCGCCATAGTGACAGTATTGGGCAGCGCCACTCATCCTGTGAGTGGACACACCGCCATAGTGTCAGTATTGGGCAGCGCCACTCATCCTGTGAGTGGACACACCGCCATAGTGACAGTATTGGGCAGCGCCACTCATCCTGTGAGTGGACACACCGCCATAGTGACAGTATTGGGCAGCGCCACTCATCCTGTGAGTGGACACACACCGCCATAGTGACAGTATTGGGCAGCGCCACTCATCCTGTGAGTGGACACACCGCCATAGTGACAGTATTGGGCAGCGGCACTCATCCTGTGAGTGGACACACCGCCATAGTGACAGTATTGGGCAGCGCCACTCACCCTGTGAGTGGACACACCGCCATAGTGACAGTATTGGGCAGCGTCACTCATCCTGTGGGTGGACACACCGCCATAGTGACAGTATTGGGCAGCGCCACTCATCCTGTGAGTGGACACACCGCCATAGTGACAGTATTGGGCAGCGTCACTCACCCTGTGAGTGGACACACCGCCATAGTGACAGTATTGGGCAGCGTCACTCACCCTGTGAGTGGACACACCGCCATAGTGACAGTATTGGGCAGCGCCACTCATCCTGTGAGTGGACACACCGCCATAGTGACAGTATTGGGCAGCGCCACTCATCCTGTGAGTGGACACACCGCCATAGTGACAGTATTGGGCAGCGCCACTCACCCTGTGAGTGGACACACCGCCATAGTGACAGTATTGGGCAGCGCAACTCACCCTGTGAGTGGACACACCGCCATAGTGACAGTATTGGGCAGCGCCACTCATCCTGTGAGTGGACACACCACCATAGTGACAGTATTGGGCAGCGTCACTCACCCTGTGAGTGGACACACCGCCATAGTGACAGTATTGGGCAGCGGCACTCACCCTGTGAGTGGACACACCGCCATAGTGACAGTATTGGGCAGCGCCACTCACCCTGTGAGTGGACACACCGCCATAGTGACAGTATTGGGCAGCGCCACTCATCCTGTGAGTGGACACACCACCATAGTGACAGTATTGGGCAGCGTCACTCACCCTGTGAGTGGACACACCGCCATAGTGACAGTATTGGGCAGCGGCACTCATCCTGTGAGTGGACACACCGCCATAGTGACAGTATTGGGCAGCGTCACTCATCCTGTGAGTGGACACACCGCCATAGTGACAGTATTGGGCAGCGCCACTCATCCTGTGAGTGGACACACCGCCATAGTGACAGTATTGGGAAGCGCCACTCATCCTGTGAGTGGACACACCGCCATAGTGACAGTATTGGGCAGCGCCACTCACCCTGTGAGTGGACACACCGCCATAGTGACAGTATTGGGCAGCGCCACTCATCCTGTGAGTGGACACACCGCCATAGTGACAGTATTGGGCAGCGTCACTCATCCTGTGAGTGGACACACCGCCATAGTGACAGTATTGGGCAGCGTCACTCATCCTGTGAGTGGACACACCGCCATAGTGACAGTATTGGGCAGCGTCACTCATCCTGTGAGTGGACACACCGCCATAGTGACAGTATTGGGCAGCGCCACTCATCCTGTGAGTGGACACACCGCCATAGTGACAGTATGGGCAGCGCCACTCACCCTGTGAGTGGACACACCGCCATAGTGACAGTATTGGGCAGCGCCACTCATCCTGTGAGTGGACACACCACCATAGTGACAGTATTGGACAGCGTCACTCATCCTGTGAGTGGACACACCGCCATAGTGACAGTATTGGGCAGCGCCACTCATCCTGTGAGTGGACACACCGCCATAGTGACAGTATTGGGCAGCGCCACTCATCCTGTGAGTGGACACACCACCATAGTGACAGTATTGGGCAGCGCCACTCATCCTGTGAGTGGACACACCGCCATAGTGACAGTATTGGGCAGCGCCACTCATCCTGTGAGTGGACACACCACCATAGTGACAGTATTGGGCAGCGCCACTCATCCTGTGAGTGGACACACCGCCATAGTGACAGTATTGGGCAGCGCCACTCATCCTGTGAGTGGACACACCACCATAGTGACAGTATTGGGCAGCGCCACTCATCCTGTGAGTGGACACACCGCCATAGTGACAGTATTGGGCAGCGCCACTCATCCTGTGAGTGGACACACCACCATAGTGACAGTATTGGGCAGCGTCACTCATCCTGTGAGTGGACACACCGCCATAGTGACAGTATTGGGCAGCGGCACTCATCCTGTGAGTGGACACACCGCCATAGTGACAGTATTGGGCAGCGGCACTCATCCTGTGAGTGGACACACCGCCATAGTGACAGTATTAGGCAGCGTCACTCATCCTATGAGTGGACACACCGCCATAGTGACAGTATTGGGCAGCGCCACTCATCCTGTGAGTGGACACACCGCCATAGTGACAGTATTGGGCAGCGCCACTCACCCTGTGAGTGGACACACCGCCATAGTGACAGTATTGGGCAGCGCCACTCATCCTGTGAGTGGACACACCGCCATAGTGACAGTATTGGGCAGCGTCACTCATCCTGTGAGTGGACACACCGCCATAGTGACAGTATTGGGCAGCGCCACTCATCCTGTGAGTGGACACACCGCCATAGTGACAGTATTGGGCAGCGCCACTCACCCTGTGAGTGGACACACCGCCATAGTGACAGTATTGGGCAGCGCCACTCATCCTGTGAGTGGACACACCGCCATAGTGACAGTATTGGGCAGCGTCACTCATCCTGTGAGTGGACACACCGCCATAGTGACAGTATTGGGCAGCGCCACTCATCCTGTGAGTGGACACACCGCCATAGTGACAGTATTGGGCAGCTCCACTCATCCTGTGAGTGGACACACCGCCATAGTGACAGTATTGGGCAGCGCCACTCATCCTGTGAGTGGACACACCGCCATAGTGACAGTATTGGGCAGCGCCACTCATCCTGTGAGTGGACACACCACCATAGTGACAGTATTGGGCAGCGTCACTCATCCTGTGAGTGGACACACCGCCATAGTGACAGTATTGGGCAGCGGCACTCATCCTGTGAGTGGACACACCGCCATAGTGACAGTATTGGGCAGCGGCACTCATCCTGTGAGTGGACACACCGCCATAGTGACAGTATTAGGCAGCGTCACTCATCCTATGAGTGGACACACCGCCATAGTGACAGTATTGGGCAGCGCCACTCATCCTGTGAGTGGACACACCGCCATAGTGACAGTATTGGGCAGCGCCACTCACCCTGTGAGTGGACACACCGCCATAGTGACAGTATTGGGCAGCGCCACTCATCCTGTGAGTGGACACACCGCCATAGTGACAGTATTGGGCAGCGTCACTCATCCTGTGAGTGGACACACCGCCATAGTGACAGTATTGGGCAGCGCCACTCATCCTGTGAGTGGACACACCGCCATAGTGACAGTATTGGGCAGCTCCACTCATCCTGTGAGTGGACACACCGCCATAGTGACAGTATTGGGCAGCTCCACTCATCCTGTGAGTGGACACACCGCCATAGTGACAGTATTGGGCAGCGCCACTCATCCTGTGAGTGGACACACCGCCATAGTGACAGTATTGGGCAGCGCCACTCATCCTGTGAGTGGACACACCGCCATAGTGACAGTATTGGGCAGCGCCACTCACCCTGTGAGTGGACACACCGCCATAGTGACAGTATTGGGCAGCGTCACTCATCCTGTGAGTGGACACACCGCCATAGTGACAGTATTGGGCAGCGCCACTCACCCTGTGAGTGGACACACCGCCATAGTGACAGTATTGGGCAGCGTCACTCATCCTGTGAGTGGACACACCGCCATAGTGACAGTATTGGGCAGCGTCACTCATCCTGTGAGTGGACACACCGCCATAGTGACAGTATTGGGCAGCGTCACTCATCCTGTGAGTGGACACACCGCCATAGTGACAGTATTGGGCAGCGTCACTCATCCTGTGAGTGGACACACCGCCATAGTGACAGTATTGGGCAGCGTCACTCATCCTGTGAGTGGACACACCGCCATAGTGACAGTATTGGGCAGCGCCACTCATCTTGTGAGTGGACACACCGCCATAGTGACAGTATTGGGCAGCGTCACTCATCCTGTGAGTGGACACACCGCCATAGTGACAGTATTGGGCAGCGCCACTCATCCTGTGAGTGGACACACCGTCATAGTGACAGTATTGGTCAGCGCCACTCATCCTGTGAGTGGACACACCGCCATAGTGACAGTATTGGGCAGCGCCACTCATCCTGTGAGTGGACACACACCGCCATAGTGACAGTATTGGGCAGCGCCACTCATCCTGTGAGTGGACACACACCGCCATAGTGACAGTATTGGGCAGCGCCACTCATCCTGTGAGTGGACACACACCGCCGTAGTGACAGTATTGGGCAGCGCCACTCATCCTGTGAGTGGACACACCGCCATAGTGACAGTATTGGGCAGCGCCACTCATCCTGTGAGTGGACACACCGCCATAGTGACAGTATTGGGCAGCGCCACTCATCCTGTGAGTGGACACACCGCCATAGCAGCATGTACAACACTCCCCAATAGGAAGAAAACCCGCTGGGTTGATCATCCTGTCACTTGTACCCAGACACAGCTGGGACTTGCTTAACTGTCTCAAGTGACTTGCTTAACTGTCTTAGCTCCTCAAACAAGAAGATTAACATTGTCAACCCTTAAAATCTTACGTTATCTTGCGGGTGCAAAATGGGGGAATCTGTCAAAGAACAGTATATATATGTGGCAAATAATGTTTCCTTAACTCAAGCAATGTGGGGTTTGTTATTCTACACATATTTCTAATGACTCTTAGATGTGATTGGTTGCCCATCATCGCTAGCCTGTGTTCTTGTTATCATATTTTTTCTGTCATTACATCGCATCAGCTGTTCCTTACTTATTAAACAGTCTCCGTGGTGTAGTGGTAAGACACTCGCCTGGCGTGTATTATATATATATATATATATATATATATATATATATATATATATATATATATATATATATATATATATATATATATATATATATATATATATATATATATATATTGCACACTTACACACATAACAGCCCCTAGCTCAGGTCATACACACACACACACACACGCAGCTAGGCAGCGACGCCTGTGTCTGGCCATTCACATATCACCGCCCTATTCCAGGCCTGGGCTCCAGTAGAGGCATCCCCCTGCGCCGCCTGGGCACCACTACTGGCGTCCTCCCATGCGCCGCCTGGGCTCCACTACAGGCGTCCTCCCATGCGCCGCCTGGACTCCACTACAGGCGTCCTCCCATGCACCGCCTGGGCTCCACTACAGGCGTCCTCCCATGCGCCGCCTGGGCTCCACTACAGGCGTCCTCCCATGCACCGCCTGGGCTCCACTACAGGTGTCCTCCCATGCACCGCCTGGGCTCCACTACAGGCGTCCTCCCATGCGCCGCTTGGGCTCCACTAGAGACGTCCTCCCTCTGCGCCAACCAGCTCACCCACACGGCCGTATTATAAAGCAAATACAATTTAAACGGAGATGGTGTCGAACGGACAGAACAGCGAGCCGTGTACACATGAGCCAGCAGACTCTGCATGGGAGAGACTGGGAACGATATCCATAAAGCCTGGGCGAGGTGTTGGATAGCGGGTTGGTGGGCGATAGCGAGGGTGGGGCCTCGACGATCCTCTGTTATTAACGATCACTTCATGGTTTTACATGCATGTATCCCTTCCCCCCCCCCCCCATGTGTATATGTATACGGAGAGAGATACAGCGATACGTGCGCGGAGAGGTGTACCCACGTTGCTCCATGTATACTGCACGTTCTGGATGGTTAGTAAGCTGTTGTGGTTGGTAGATGGTCACCCACCCAGAGGATGGCAGACTTAAACCAAACACCAAACCGAACCCCAAAAAAAAAAAAATCAATACGAACTTTTCAGAGATAATGATCCATCAACAATCCTAAAAATTGAAAAAAAAATGAATTCTGCAAAAAATACGCAGAAATATATGAAAAAAACTCAATAATATAAAACTAAAACAATAAAACTATATCAAAATACATAAAGGACGAATTTATTATGATTTATTATTTAATATAAATATATTATTATTTTTATTTATTGTTGCTTCAATAAATAAAAAAAAAATTAAAAATATGAATCTGATTGAAAAGCTTTGATTAAGGCCCTTAGGTTAACTATATAACAAGTCTGCCTGTACTGCAAGGGAGCCGGTCGGCCGAGCGGACAGCACGCTGGACTTGTGATCCTGTGGTCCTGGGTTCGATCCCAGGCGCCGGCGAGAAACAATGGGCAGAGTTTCTTTCACCCTATGCCCCTGTTACCTAGCAGTAAAATAGGTACCTGGGCGTTAGTCAGCTGTCACGGGCTGCTTCCTGGGGGTGGAGGCCTGGTCGAAGACCGGGCCGCGGGGACACTAAAAAGCCCCGAAATCATCTCAAGATAACCTCAAGATAACTAAGATATTTCATCACCTTGGTCAGTGGGCTTCCGGCAGACAGTGCTATTAAAACCCCCATTCACATCCCACTATTGTTAAATTACCTGGTTTTAAATTACCTTCCGAACTGTTATTAATCCCATATCTTTTTTAACACGCAATCAGATCCCTCTTTTTCTTCATCCTGATCCCCTTTCCCTTCAGATTATCCATACAGCAGACTCACTCACCATGGGTCACTGATGAGAGTACTCATCACCATAGAGCAGACTCACTCACCATGGGTCACTGATGAGGGTACTCATCACCATAGAGCAGGCTCACTCACCATGGGTCACTGATGAGAGTACTCATCACCATAGAGCAGACTCACTCACCATGGGTCATTGATGAGAGTACTCATCACCATAGAGCAGACTCACTCACCATGGGTCACTGATGAGAGTACTCATCACCATAGAGCAGACTCACTCACCATGGGTCACTGATGAGAACACTCATCACCATAGAGCAGACTCACTCACCATGGGTCACTGATGAGAGTACTCATCACCATAGAGCAGACTCACTCACCATGGGTCACTGATGAGAGTACTCATCACCATAGAGCAGACTCACTCACCATGGGTCACTGATGAGAGTACTCATCACCATAGAGCAGACTCACTCACCATGGGTCACTGATGAGAGTACTCATCACCATAG
>NC_091186.1:14090087-14120087 GCF_040958095.1 Procambarus clarkii
TAGCCTACTGGGCTCTATCATATCTACTCTTGAAACTGTGTATGGAGTCAGCCTCCACCACATCACTGCATTCCATCTGTTAACTACTCTAGCTGACACTGAAAAAGTTATTTCTAACATTCCTGTGGCTCATTTAGGTACTCAGTTTCCACCTGTGTCCCCTTGTTCGCGTACCACCCGTGTTAAAAAGTTTGTCCTTATCTACCCTGTCAATTCCTCTGAGAATTTTGTAGGTAGTGATCATGTCTCCCTTTACTCTTCTGTTTTCCAGTATCGTGAGGTACTACTCACGCAGTCTTTCCTCGTAACTCATGCTTCTTAGTTCTGGGACTAGCCTAGTGGCAGACCTCTGAACTTTTTCCAGCTTCGTCTTGTGCTTGACAAGGTACGGGCTCCATGCTGGGCCCGCATACTCCAGGATTGATCTTACATATGTGGTATACAAAGTTATGAATGATTCCTTATACAGGTTCCTGAAGGCAGTTCTGATGTTAGCCAGCCTCGCATATGCCGCAGATGTAATTCTTTTTATGTGGGCTTCGGGAGACAGGATTGGTGTGATATCAACTCCTAGATCTTTCTCTCTATCCGTTTCAAGAAGTACTTCATCTCCCATTCGGTATCCTGTGTCTGGCCTCCTGTTTCCGCCGCCTAGTTTCATTACCTTGCATTTACTCGGGTTAAACTTTAGTAGTCATTTGTTGGACCATTCATTCAGTCTATCTAGGTCATCTTGTAGCCTTCTACTATCTTCCTCTGTTTTAATCCTCCTCATAATTGTTGCATCATCAGCAAACAATGAGAAGAACGATTCTATACCCTCTGGGAGATCATTTACATATATCAGAAACAGTATAGGTCCAAGGACTGAACCCTGCGGGATTCTATTGGTGACGTCTTGCCAATCTGAAGCCTCCCTCCCCCCCTCACACTGACTCGCTGTCTTCTGTTGCTTAGGTACTCCCTAAATGTGTGTGTGTGTGTGTGTGTGTGTGTGTGTGTGTGTGTGTGTGTGTGTGTGTGTGTGTGTGTGTGTGTGTGTGTGCGTGTGTGTGTGTGTGTGTGCGTGTGTGTGTGTGTGTGTGTGTGTGTGCGTGTGTGTGTGTGTGTGTGTGTGTGTGTGTATATGTGTGTGTGTGTGTGTGTGTGTAGCCAAATTGGTGATAGTAGTCTAAAAAAAATAATTATCGCTTGCTTTTGGAATAACAATGCTTGAAAACACTTGTAAATAAGCTTATTTAAGCAATCAATAACTCTTGTGAGTTTAAATAGAACAGCCTCAGGGAATAAATATTATTAGTAATTTGTCATTTACAAGTACAATTAACAAACTAGTAAAAAATAATCATGGATAGACGTGTTTTGTAGGAAAAAGAGATTAGTTACCTATTTACACCTATTCAATACACTACTATTTACAAATCTATAACAAAAACAATTAGAATTTTTGTTTAGCATTCTAACATCAATATTATTGATTGCAAAAACACAGTAATAAAAATGATATAATTACTGTCATTGTACCTTATAAGCAACATAAGAACTGTGGTGATGAACAGTAAGCTTGGGTTCATGACATAATATATATATATATATATATATATATATATATATATATATATATATATAAACACAAATCAAAGGAAGGAAAATAGACATTCGACTTACTCCCATTGAAGGTCTCAGTCACATGACCGAAGATGTGTTTTGTGTCGGGAAGAATACATGAGTGTTCTGAATGGGTGTTCAGAATGAGTGTTCTGAATGGGTGTTCAGAATGGGTGTTCAGAATGGGTGTTCAGAATGGGTGTTCAGAATGGGTGTTTTAAGTGCAGTAAGTTCCATCAGTAAGTCCAGAGGAGTGGACTTACTTAATTAGACTTGATCAAGTTTAATACTCTAATAACTAAAGTGCAAATGTCGATCAAAATACTGCTATTCTTGGCATTTCTTTGAGATAGGCAAAAGTTTCAGGAATGGAATTGCAGAGTTTCAAAATCTCATTTTCAGACAAATTTCTGCGTTAATTCAGACACTCACTGATCTCTTTCAATGTTTTCTAATTTAGCTCCATTAGTCGGCAGATTTCATCCAAATTGAAGGGCTTTGTAAATAAATCAGTTTGTTAAGACCAGTGGACAGCTCTTCCATGTTTCGTCTGAAAGACCAGGGATAAATCTTCCATGTTTCGTCTGGAAGACCAAAGGACTATTTTCTTTTTCCTTTTACAAATCATTTTAAAGAAAAATAAATGGAACTTTAGTAATATATTTTATCCTTTAAGTTCACGTTGTTTAGGTCAATCTCGTGAAAAAGAACTTTGCATTGAAAATGTTGCAAATTCCGAGTGAAAGATTTCATCTTTGCCTTCAGTAAATATATTTTGTACTTAATTGAATCCTTTATTTTTCTTTATTTCCCAACAATATTTGTTCGTTGATGGTACTGACCTCACAGTCAATACCACTTGGGAGACGAGAGATAAAGAAACCTATCCACTGTCACTATAGTGACAGTGACTTTGTTAGTGAATAACAGAGCACCTAAACGACAGAAGTCAGAGACTCAACGTGAGAGAGAAGAGTCACAGCCAAGGAGATGAGATGTAATAGAGTGAGGTCCCCTCCCCCCCCCACAGGGGATAAAGGTACACCCCTCCCCCCCCCCCACAGGGGATAAGGGTACACCCCTCCCCCCCCCCAGCCATCTTCTTTCTTATTTATTTTACGAAGACACACAATTTATTTTTTAAGAAGATAACAACGGAATAAAGCTGAAAGAAACATTGGTGAAATTAGAGGCAATTAGAGTTTAATAAATACAAGTGCTGAGTAATGAGTCTGGGTGCTGGAAAGAGAAAGGGTTAAACACAAGGCCACCGTGGGAGTGGCTACCCCCATTGGAATCAGGCGCCAGTAGGTAGTAACCCCCACTGGAATGAGGCCTCAGTAGGCAGTAAACCCCCACTGGAATCAGGAACAGAAAGATAATGTAGATATAATCACACAGAACCTATCTATTGACGCTCTGACGATATGTTTATCATTTGCTGTACGAGCAAGATTAGCTAAAATTAGAACCTTTTTCTGTGTTTTAAATCTGAATAGTCATTCAGTTTCCTGTATACCACACATCAGACCAATGCTGTAATATGCAGCACTGTGAGGGGGGGGGGGGTAAATGATCTAATTAAAATAAGCCATAGCGGTTGGTTTTTGTGTCATAGATGATTGGCAAATGAGTTTGTGTAATGCGGTCGTTACCTTGAGGTTGCCTTGAGATGATTTCGGGGCTTAGCGTCCCCTAGGCCCGGTCCTCGGCCTGTTGGGTCTCCTCGTTTGCTCCTCGAGCCTAGAATATTCGAGACAGTCCCCCAGTGGCGCAGCGGTAAGACACTCGCCCTGGGTTTCGCTTTGTCCTGGGTTCGTATCCTGGCCGGGGAGGATTGACTGGGCGCCAATCCTTAACTGTAGCCTCTGTTTACCCAGCAGTGAATGGGTATACCTAGTTGTTATTAAACAATTTGGCGGGTCGTATTCCGGGAAAAATACGATTAAGAATCTGCCCGAAACGCTATGCGTGCTAGTGGCTTTACAACCATGTAACAACTCTTATATATAATTAATTTTTTTTTTTAAATATTGAAAAATATCACTTAAGGTTATATCTCTCTCCCCCCCCCGCC
Organism: Procambarus clarkii; assembly: GCF_040958095.1. Lineage (NCBI taxonomy): Eukaryota > Metazoa > Arthropoda > Malacostraca > Decapoda > Cambaridae > Procambarus > Procambarus clarkii. The sequence goes on from NC_091186.1 coordinate 14,093,773, forward strand.
CCCCCTCTGATCTTTCACGACATGTTCCCATTGGCTGAGACATACAGCTAGCGCTTAATAATGATTGGCCGAGACTTTCCACTCTCCCTTGATTGGCCAGGTAATTGGAGTTAGTTTAACGAGGATATATGACGTTTCTGGCTAGTCCCTTCCCTCCCCCCCTCCCCCCCCGTTAAATAGAAATAAGTGGTCCGTTGGTTCATAACAAGTGATTGCGACAATCAATTAACAAATGTCAATTATTCCCCCCAAAAGGACAAGGTCTAGTTAAATGAAAATAGGCAGTTTAAATGAGGCAAAAATAATAAGGCGTTGCTCGATGGTGAGGGGGGGGGGGGGATTGTGATTGTCATCCCTTCCCCACCATCCCTCCACCACCATCACCACCATGTCATCCCTCACCCCCCCCACGCCATCTGCAGCCTCCCCCTCCCCCAATCACCAACCAGAGTTATCGCAAAATATGAAATTGTCTGCTAATAGGGTGAACACAGATAAACTCAAACGACGGGAAAATTCCTGTTCAAACTGTCCCTCAAGAGAAAGAAAAAAAAACCCATCGTAGTTTTCCAAGAATGTGACTAAAATCTGGTTCTATGACAAACCGGTTCATGCCACCAAAAATCCATTATAAAGGAGCCGACGGGCACGACACAGACACGAAAGCTAACAACGAATAATGGCTCTCAATCTGAATGCAAATTAAGAAAAAAAAAAAAAAGCACTAACGAAAAGGTCAAGAGAAGAACAACACTCCCCCCCCCTGAAGAACAACGAACAAACTCTAGAACTTTTGACGGTAATGAACTCAAAAATTAAACTTTGGCACGACCCTAAGCTGAGTGGTCTTCGTGGTAATTAAACTAAAAGGGACGTCGGACTCTCTTAAAGAGGATGATAATTTACCGACCGGTCGGCTCGGCCGTCGGACGTCGGGGTCCGACGTAACTACTGGCTTATTACAAGCGGTGAACGAGGCTACCTCACCGAGGTATAACAATCAACGCGCAATTAGTCTCCAGCCGCCTAACTGGTCCCCTTAAAAGAAGGAGAAGAAAGAGAGAGAGAAAAAAAAAGTCTTGGAAGCGTGTCCTGCCACCGAGAATACAAATAGCCACCAATTTCACCCCCAAAAACGTTGCAGGAGGCGATTGGCTGAGAGTGACGATTAGCTGAGTGAGGGGATTAGCTGAGTGAAGCGATTAGCTGAGTGAGGCGATTAGCTGAGTGGGGCGATTAGCTGAGTGAGTTGATTTGGCTGAATGAGGTAGCTGGCGGACTCTTCGCTGACTAGGTATCCAATTTTATCCCAATGTTGATCAGTCAGCTTCACGAAAGCTGATGGAGCTGATCAGCCAGCTTCACGAAAGCTGATGAAGCTGATCAGTCAGCTTCACGAAAGCTGATGAAACTGATCATTCAGTTTCACGAAAGCTGATCAGTCAGTTTCACGAAAGCTGATGGAGCTGATCAGTCAGCTTCACGAAAGCTGATGAAGCTGATCAGTCAGCTTCACGAAAGCTGATGAAGCTGATCACTCAGCTTCACGAAAGCTGATGGAGCTGATCAGTCAGCTTCACGAAAGCTGATGAAGCTGATCAGTTAGCTTCACGAAAGCTGATGAAGCTGATCAGTCAGTTTCACGAAAGCTGATGAAGCTGATCAGACCAGCTTCATAGACCTGTCTTTATCACTCAAGCGCTGGTAACTCCATCGCCTGAGCCACCTACGAGGTAATTATATCGAAACCAGGAGGCCAGATTCACGAAACAGTTACGCGAATACTGACGAACCTGTACATCTTTCCTCAATCTTTGACGACTTTGGTTACATTTATTAAACAGTTTACAAGCATGAAAACTTGCCAATCAACTGTTGTTATTGTTATAAACAGCCTCCTGGTGCTTCGGAGCTCATTAATAACTGTTTAATAATTGTAAACAAAGCCGCCAAAGATTGAGAAAAGATGTACAGGTTCGTAAGTGCTTGCGTAAGTGCTTCGTGAATCTGGACCCAGATGTCAACCAGATGTCAGCACTCATAAGTGTTCATAGGTGGCCCCTTGAACAGTAGCAGCTCACGGGGTGAACACAGAACACACCACGTGGGTGAACCTCACTACAAGCAGAGGGAAGAACATGTGTTCTGGAGGTGTTCAATGTTCTCCAGCCTCGCATGTACTCTGCGAGCAGAACACCTGTTTTTGAAGAACACACCACCACCACCATCTTGAAGAACACCTGTTGTTACACACCGCCCCCCACACCTAGAACATGCCCCCCCCCCACCAACACCCACCCACACACACACACACACACACACACACACACACACACACACACACACACACACACACACACACACACACACACACACACCCACCCACACACACACACACACTCACACACACACACACTCAATAAACCAATAAACTCATGGAACTCATCCTGTCTGCTTGCGACAGAAGTGGGGGGGGGGGCCATTCGCGTGTTGTAAAGGGCCAAAGCCCACAGAAAATTGAGAAGACATGCACCGAGTTAATGGCCTTGTTAGCCCGCGCCCTTGTTAGCTGGTTAGCACGCTCCGTTGAAACGTATTAACCACTTTACTGTCCTCCTTGTTGTGCTGTGTCACTCATTCCTTTTTTTCTTCAATCATCTCCTCCTCCTCCTCCTCCTCCTCCTCCTCTTCCTTCATTCGCCGCTGCTCCAAAACTCCCAAACTATTCTTAATCTTAATTACCCATCGTAAGAAAGGTTTCAAATTCTGGTTATTAGCTTCGGGTTTGATGTTCTTCACGCCTATCAACCTCTGAAGGGTTGTTAGGCTAACCACAATAGTTTACTGTCCACCAACTTGCTTGAAAATAATTTGTTTTTTGGGGGGAGGGGGGGGGGCATTGTTCAGGATTAAAATATACTCTAGGTGAGTATATATACATCGAAAAGTGGGTGTACACTTCCTGGTTGGTTTGTATATCGCTATGGTATTAAATTTCTCATTCTCTTGTTGTGCATATATATATATATATATATATATATATATATATATATATATATATATATATATATATATATATATATATATATATATATATATATATATATATATATATACATATATTCAGATTTGGGAATTGTTCACACTGTTCAGCTCACATCCGGTGACTGTCCGTTATCACATGCTATCCTCAGAACATTGCACTTGGCAGTATTGAACTACAGCAGCCAGGTTTAGGTCTATTAAATAAGTCTATCTATGTTATCTTGTATCTATCGCGAGAGTTCTTAATTTAACTTTTCATCTATTCTATTTTTATTGTCATCTCCAAAATTAAAAAAAAAAAATCGGATATACGAGGCCACTCAAAGTAGGGAGCTATCAGGGGAAAGCACCAAGCCGTTACGACTATATAGCACTTGGAATCAGGATAAGGATTGGTGATGGGACGGAGGAAGGGGAGAGGGAGGGGGGGGGGGGGGGAAGGAATGGTGCCCAATCACTTGTGGACGGTCGGGGATTGAACGCCGACCTGCAGGACGCGAGACTGTCGCTCTATACCGTCCAGCCCAAGTGGCTGGGCCTCGAGGCCGCTCTAGCTATCTTTCTCCCCATGACTCTTTCGTCTTCTGTGAGGCGACCAGGTCGTCTGCTGGAAGCGACCAGGTCGTCTGCTGGAGGCGACCAGGTCGTCTGCTGGAGGCGACCAGGTCGTCTGCTGGAGGCTACCAGGTCGTGTGCTGGAGTCTACCAGGTCGTCTGCTGGAGCCGACCAGGTCGTCTGCTGGAGGCGACCAGGTCGTCTGCTGGAGGCGACCAGGTCGTCTGCTGGAGGCGACCAGGTCGTCTGCTGGAGGCGACCAGGTCGTCTGCTGGAGGCGACCAGGTCGTCTGCTGGGGGCTACCAGGTCGTCTGCTGGAGGCGACCAGGTCGTCTGCTGGAAGCAACCAGGTCGTCTGCTGGAGGCGACCAGATCGTCTGCTGGAGCCGACCAGGTCGTCTGTTGGAAGCGACCAGGTCGTCTGCTGGAGGCGACCAGATCGTCTGCTGGAGGCGACCAGGTCGTCTGCTGGAGGCGACCAGGTCGTCTGCTGGAGGCGACCAGGTCGTCTGCTGGAGGCGACCAGGTCGTCTGCTGGGGGCTACCAGATCGTCTGCTGGAGGCGACCAGGTCGTCTGCTGGAGGCGACCAGGTCGTCTGCTGGAGGCGACCAGGTCGTCTGCTGGGGGCGACCAGGTCGTCTGCTGGAGCCGACCAGGTCGTCTGCTGGAAGCGACCAGGTCGTCTGCTGGGGGCGACCAGGTCGTCTGCTGGAAGCGACCAGGTCGTCTGCTGGGGGCGACCAGGTCGTCTGCTGGAGCCGACCAGGTCGTCTGCTGGAAGCGACCAGATCGTCTGCTGGAAGCAGACAGGTAATCTACAAGAGAGAGGTAATTACTCTACTCCCAGTATTCTCTACTAAAGTTCCTTACCTACATATTTTCTCCTTAGTACAGAATTATAAAGGAATAAGTGTAATACCGGAGCCTCCAAGACTGGTGGCCCTTGTAGTGAATAATGTTCACCTTTTGGAGGCGGTAAATGTGAACATGTGCAGGGAGGCAGCACGCAGAGATAAGATAAGGGGCTCTAATAACTATGAACCAGGAGCTTAAATTGGTCTCCCTTCAGCGTTTATACATTATTGACGCAGCTACTGTGTGTGTGTGTGTGTGTGTGTGTGTGTGTGTGTGTGTGTGTGTGTGTGTGTGTGTGTGTGTGTGTGTGTGTGTGTGACATCATATATTAAGCAGGAGGTCGAAAAAATCAAGTCAGTTGGCCATACGATATGTCAATGTTCTAAGTTTTAGAGAATACACATTTTACTTCACTGGTGATTGTATATTAAAATACAAGATATTACAAAATACACGTTACAAAAACAATCCACGCACGGATCGTTCTAGGGGCGATCACGCTCAGTTTGGGGTGAATTGATTGTTGCAGTCGCGGGTTCTTATTATACATTGATGGTAAGTCTTTTGGAAATATCAAAAATAATTCCCAATTTAAATGATAATAAAGAAAAGAGTTGCTGCTAATGAGTTTGAGTCTACAGACTACATAACTTACATATTAATCATATCAGTATCATTTGACCAGAAGTAAAAGATGGAATTAGTGCAAGAATTTGATATATTGTATCATTTGTAATAAAATGCTTTGCCATTTTACGCAGCGTGAGTTCAGATTTGTCTCTAAATGGCTCAATTATTTTCACTATCAACAAAATGTAAATTCCTCCCCTCGTGTGGGCTCCTACCTAACTTCACACACTTTGCTGCTTCCTCTATATCCAACCCGTCCTGTTAAAAATAACGTCGCTTTTCGCTCGTATGCGCGTTATGGCCAAAAGTGGAGGCAATTTGAAATGAAATCGGCTCACGCAAGTGACGTACTGTTCCGTTTTCTGTTTGAGTCGTCCGGCTTACTCGGAAACGTTAGGAGAGGAAACTTTATATTCACTTTGTTCATAACGTTTTGAAACTTTATGAGAATTTCCTGCCCACCTAACCTACCAGAGGACCCTTATCTAACTGTTGTTTAAAAAAAAATCCCAAATTTATTTTCATTTTTTTAAATTTTCAAATTACGTCCACTTTCGGCCATACGGGCAAACGGCCAAAAGCGACGTTATTTTTAAGAGAACAGGTTGATAGATCACATACAAATCGCGCTGCCAGAGAGACTTATGATAGACAATCTATCATAATTGATGATAGATCCAGCAGCTGACTGCAGGAGGCAACCAAGTCGTCTAGTCCGAGTACGCTTGCTCAGTAAGAACACTGGGAAGGAAGAAGGCCAAGAAGGAGGTCAAGAACACCAGGAGCTTGATCACAGTCGTGAATTCCTTGACATATTCTTAGACGACTAGCTTGAGAGAAAACGGGAAATTAAGGCTTCCTAATGGGGGTAATTTAAGGCAAAGATAGATAGATTATAGACGATCAGCATTAATTAAGCAAATCACTTGTTTCGATCCCCATAAACTAATACGATTCCAAAAAGACATTAATCTAACGTAGACACCACGTAGGGAGCCGGTCGGCCGAGCGGACAGCACGCTGGACTTGTGATCCTGTGGTCCCGGGTTCGATCCCGGGTGCCGCCGAGAAACAATGGGCAGAGTTTCCTTCACCCTATGCCCCTGTTACCAAGCAGTAAAATAGGTACCTGGGTGTTAGTCAGTTGTCACGGGCTGCTTCCTGGGGGTGGAGGCCTGGTCGAGGACCGGGCCGCGGGGACACTAAAGCCCCGAAATCATCTCAAGATAACCTCAAGATAACCACATTATGAAATAACCAGCGATTTCAAGTAAAATAACACCACACTTTAAGTAAATAACTTATAACAAAAATTTTGCTAGATACTCATGGCTCTCACGACTTGTTTAGTGGCGTTAATTCATTTATGTGGCAGTCTTTCCTGGTAGCTTATTTCATGGCTGCTTTTGTTGTAAGATTGTCAATGTCCCATTGATATGCACATACATATCTTTTCTTGAGAGAGAGAGAGAGAGAGAGAGAGAGAGAGAGAGAGAGAGAGAGAGAGAGAGAGAGAGAGAGAGAGAGAGAGAGAGAGAGAGAGAGAGAGAGAGAGAGAGAGGCAGAGAGAGAAAGAGAGACAGAGAGACAGTTGATTTTATTATCAGTGACTGCTACTGTTAAGTGCTGTTTACCCGTTGTATTCTAAAACATACAACTAGTTTACAAGTAGATACAACACATGAACCCACCATGTTGCACAGGAGGGCGTGCACGCGCGTGCAGGGTGCCCCCTGTGTTGCAGAACTAACAGTAAGAACACCGTTAATAAGAAGAATAGATTAGCCGAAGAATAAGATGAAAATAAACTAAACTCAAAATTCTAAACGCATAACCGATGCAAAAAATGGGAATTAAATCACTGAATTAATCTATCAACGTTGGGAGGGTTATGAAGCCCGATAGTACCACACTTCCTCCGCTGTTCTATCAACCTATGATGTACTGCGGCGCTGTAATATCGTTAACTATATCAAAAGTAACGTCACTGGCGGCAGTCGACCTTCAGGCAACGTAGCTGCAACATTTAATAGAGGTACTCATTGCCTCTGGCAACATTGCACACTTATACAAAATTGAGTGACAGTCAATTTATTTCTCTATTTCCTGTGATATGAGAAATCATGAGATTATATATATGTTAACAATGCCAAATTGCGTGTATATTTGCCTTTATAAACGATGACTAAAAATCCACCAGATAGCAAGTTTGAGTCGGAAAATATAACAGAACTATGAATTATTTACAGGTGTTTGATTCATTAAACTAACGCTTTAAACATATTAATTTCTTTATCCTCTGGTCCAATTAACGTCGTCTACAGCAGCGTCGTTATTGTGACATTTACACGGATAAAGAAAAGGTTTCCTCGCAGCAACATTGTTCATATCGAAGGAGGACGTTAAAGATAAGAGTTTGGTTAGTACTTTATAATTGTCGCTTATTCTGCTTGCATTTTATATACATTTTTTGTAGATTTGTAGTCATTATATGAATATTTGTAATAGTGTTTAGTATCTATGTGTTAACTATCAAGTTTCACTCCTGTTGATCACTTCACCTGAGTTTAATAGTATGGTTTGTTTTAGTAGTTATAAAATTCCTCGTGTAATTTAATGGATTTTTGAATTAGCTTTTATCTATGTAACAGTTAATAAGTTTTATTTGTATTGATCACTTTAAGTAAGCTTAAGTGTTTTGTTTTTTAATCATTTTCCTTTCTTTGATAGACAATTGTATTCAGTATGAGATCTTTGTTTACCAGTTATTTGATTGTGATTTCTGTTTTTTCTTTTAGATCTGATGATGAATACGAGAAGTATTCGAAACGTTATGCATTTTAAAGTAAAGAATCTGGAACAAGATGTTCAGTATATCCCTGGTTTTCCTATTCATCTTAATATATATATATATATATATATATATATATATATATATATATATATATATATATATATATATATATATATATATATATATATATATATATATATATACTGATGTATACTGGCAACAGGTTTTCATTTATGTTTATATATGTTTCATTAAATATGACAGCATATTCTGTATTGATTATTTTCTAGTTTAGGGCTTCTATCCCTCTAGCTAGTGCTCTTGCATCTTGGTTTAACTGGAAGAGTATTTTTCCAAATGTCATCTATGTTCGAGGTGAAGAAAAAGAAATAATTAACTGTAGAATATATTACACCTATTATAAATGTACACAACGTTTCGAACTTACATGGTTCATTCTCAAGTGAAGGGACAGTTGTAGGCGTAGTGGGTTTATACCATTAGGGAGGTCAGGTACATAAGACAATTTGAGGAGTACACTGTAAAGAAAAAAATAGGGCATAAATGGGAGAAGGATAGGGGACGAAAATAGGGACGAAACACATATAAAGATTGATCAAGTGTAGTGGGCGTGGGAAGTGTCTTCTATGTTACTGTCTTCATGTCCCGGTCTTGTTCTTACTCTCATGGTGAGAGTCAATAGTTCATGTAAAACAAAAATAAAATTCCCAAGTCAATTTTTGTTCCCATGGGAACCATCGAAGAGAGAGTCTTCAAGGTTAAAACCAAAGGTATACTGCCGTCATGTAAATGACATATTCGTCATAGTAAAAGACCCAGATGAACTAATTGATCTAAAAAGCCATCTAGAGAGAAAGTCAGTACTCCGATTTACCCATGAAAATAGTGAAAATATCCGCCTGCCATTCCTGGATGTACTAATAACAAAAACAGGAGCCTCTCTAAGCACCAGTATGTATACTAAGCCTACAAACATAGGACTATACCTGGACGGTAAGCCAGTGTTCTCAACGCTTATATTCGTCGAGCTCTTACCCACTGCTCGGAATGGAGCAACGTGAGTAGGGAGTTTCAAAGCATAACCCAGGTGTTGGTGAACAATGAATATAGCAACACAGATATAAACACTACTATAACACGACACCTGGACCGATGGTACAATCCTGAACCAAGAACAGTAACCACAACACCTTTAAACAAATTATATTAGAAATCAACCATGCACAGTGAACATAAACAAGAAGAAAGAATAATGAAAGAAATAATCCGTAAAGGAGTAAAAAGCACTATTCCTGACCAAAACATTGACCTGATCATATTCTATAAAACAAAGAACACTGCCGACCTCATTAAAAACAGCCCGAAGCCGACGGAGAACCCTCTACAGCAGTCAAGCGTTGTATACATGTACACTTGCCCCCACGAAGGATGTAACCTTCAATCTAAGTACATAGGTATGACGTCGACGAACCTGACGAGGCATTTGACCTGTCATCTTCAATCCGGTGCCCCCAAAAAATCACATGAGACAAGCCCATGACATCACCCTAACAAGAGAAATGTTGAACAAAAACACTTGCATAATAGACAAAACCCAAGATGTAAGAAGATTACAAATTCGTGAAGAAATAAACATAAAAATAGAACAACCAACCATAAATACCCAAATTACGGAACAATTCACGTTACCGGCCAAGATAATAAGAACAAGACTGGAACATGAATAGTTCGAAGCTATTCATGTGCTTGGAACCCAAGGGTTATAAGCACATAGAAACTAAGACACAGAGAACCCTGACACATAGGAACCAAGACGCAAGGTTTCAAGCCTCCTAGGAAGTTAGACTCAAGAGGGGTAGTAAGCCAGTTACCTGCCCAAGAAGAGAGCCCTAGCTGCTGGAATGCTGCTTCCTGGGTTCCCTCCCAGTCACTGTGCTGATTCGCGATGCTCACAGCCTCTATAATTTTAAGATCGTAAACATTTCACTGTAATCTGTGGCAGTACTCAATAAAGCATTGAATTAAATATAATTAGGGTTGTAGACGATGAAAATATTAGTATTTATATAAAGAGAAGGTTTAAAGTTTGCATGGGCGTGTTCTCTTCATCCAGGCTATAGATCCTCAATAATCTGATAGTTCAACAAGATATAGACATATATATATATATATATATATATATATATATATATATATATATATATATATATATATATATATATATATATATATATATATATATATATATATATATATATATATGTCGTACCTAATAGCCAGAACGCACTTCTCAGCCTACTATTCAAGGCCCGATTTGCCTAATAAGCCAAGTTTTCATGAATTAATGTTTTTTCGTCTACCTAACCTACCTAACCTAACCTAACCTAGCTTTTTTTGGCTACCTAACCTAACCTTACCTATAAATATAGGTTAGGTTAGGTTAGGTAGGGTTGGTTAGGTTCGGTCATATATCTACGTTAATTTTAACTCCAATAAAAAAAAATTGACCTCATACATAGAGAAAAGGGTTGCTTTATCATTTCATAAGAAAAAAATTATAGTAAATATATTAATTCAGGAAAACTTGGCTTATTAGGCAAATCGGGCCTTGAATAGTAGGCTGAGAAGTGAGTTCTGGCTACTAGGTACGACATATATATATATATATATATATATATATATATATATATATATATATATATATATATATATATATATATATATATATCAGAATGTACTATGGTGGATCAGTTGACAACAAAAGAACGAGTAAAATTTGTTATCTTCAGAAATGTTATTGTTTGATAACAATACTGTTATTATTTATTACTGTTTAAAAGGGTCACCTTAAAAATAGACAAAACATGGATGTAAAAACATTAGTCATTAATGTAATGCTAAGTAAACTCAATTTCAACCACCATCTAATTTCAACCTAAGTAAATTGAATTTCAACTTAGCAACCACCACCACCACGCAAGAATGGTTCATGGTGTGTTTGCTACCATCAACTATACTGTCCCTTCTCTCAGTTCGTATCCCGTTTTCCCTTCATAAGAGTGATCAATCAATCGAAACGCGTCAAATAAAGGCTGTGAATTCAATATTTGCAACTTCTTTCCCAAGGTAAGAAAATAGACCAATCTAGAAACAATATTCGTGTTAAAATAATTGATCTCAATCCTACGGTCATCACATTCGATAGCACACGCTTGCATTTAAATTGACAGGAGTCAATTTTAAAGTCAATTTAGGATGAGCACCGCCTTGGGCAATGAGATATCAGAACTCCAGCGGATATCAGAGCTCCATTTTGGGTAATGATAACATTACGTTGGGTAACAGAACAATTCCTTGGGTGTCAGAGTGACCCCAATCGGGCCAGCGTGAACACCAGCTGGGTTAATGTGAACACCAGTTGAACTAATGTGAACACCAGCTGGTGATCTCGACACACACATGTTGGCCGGGGCTCTGTTTTATTGCTCTAATATCCACGTTTCTCAAACCCGTTTCCTTAGCCAGGACGCAAGCGGGAGTCTTGTCTGATCTGCATTATTCATGCTCACCTCCCAGGTCCTAGGAGACTCCCAGCCTCCTCCTAGGTATCTGGGAGACCTCAAGCCTCCTCCCAGGTCCTGGGAGACCTCCAGCCTCCTCCCAGGTCCTGGGAGACCTGCAGCCTCCTCCTAGGTATCTGGGAGACCTCCAGCCTCCTCCCAGGTCCTGGGAGACCTGCAGCCTCCTCCTAGGTATCTGGGAGACCTCCAGCCTCCTCCCAGGTCCTGGGAGACCTGCAGCCTCCTCCTAGGTATCTGGGAGACTAGCCTACTCCTGCAGCCCAAACGTCACTCTGTGTTCTCGTCATCTTGGTGTCGTGGGATGGTGTTGGGACGGTGTGTGTGTAATGACTATCCTGGAACTGTGTCAGGTGTGGCTGGTGAAGGGTTGGATAGTGGTAGTGGTGATGGTGGTAGTGGTGAGAGGGGTCGATGGTGAGGGGGATGATGGTGGCAGTGTTGTATGGTGGTAGAGCAATGGATACAGTCTGGCGATTGTAGTAGTGGGAAGTAGTTGGATGAGGGGTAGTGAGACGATTGTAGTAGTAGTGGTAGCTAGTGGTGGTGATGGTGGTGGAATATTCTCCACACTAACAGTCCCATTCAAAGCTGGAAAAAATGTTGACCTGGAGATCGTGCAGAGATCCTTTATTCCTAGAATTGACTCAATAGAACCTTTTAAATTATTGAAACCAATTAAAATCTTTAAATTAGTATTTCCCTAGAACGCAATGGAGGAAGAGATACATAATTTAAGCTTGGAATATATATTAAGGAGGAGGGGGGGGGGGTGCTGGTTCCAAATCTACCCAAGGAAATAGCTCCCCATATGAGACCAGGAGGCATGGCAGGATGTGCAGAATAGCTCTGTTGAAAAGCAGAGGTGTAATAGGTATGCAGAGACAGAGAGCTCTTTGAATATCATAGGCCCGAGACTGTTCAACATTCTCCCGCTACACATAGTAGTAATGGGCAGATAGTAGTATATATGCCCTTTATATATGCCACATAAGGGGCATATAAAACTAGTCGACCATTAACAGTACTTGAAAGAAAACTCGATAAACCCCTCCAAAGTATACCTGATGTAATATACGGCAATATAAGGCAATATACGCCACGTATATAATATAAGGCAATATACGCCAGGCTGCGAGCAGCTGTATCCAATAGTCTGGTGTACCAGACCATCAACTAGGAGGCCTGGTCAGAGACCGGGCCGCTGGAAAATTGGATCCTCGGAACCACCACAAGATAAGGTGGTATAAGGGGGGGGAGGGAGGTTTGAGGGGAAAGGGAAAGGGGGAACCAATCTCCACGTCTGACATGTGGATTGGCTGCTCACCTCAATTTAAGTTCCAATCCTTGCATGTGTTTGATTCTCTTGGACAAGCCTCACTGCCGTCGTGAGCCTTGAAGGTGTTGCAGAGTCAATAACATCAGAGGCCATGAGGCTCACGAAGCCTCTACATCTTTACTCAGCTGGTATTTAGTAAACAGTTTACGAGAGGTTGTCTATCGGGGTAATAACCTTAAGTGGAGACCCACCTCGAGGTTTTCCCAATCTGGTAAACTGTTTAATAAGTCATAACTAAGCGGTAATCACTGAAGAGAAGTAATCAGTCAAACTGTCCCTGGAAGGTGACTACTACTGGGTAGACAGTCAAGCTGGCGAGACATACCAGAGAGTAGAGTATACTAGGTATATTATGCTTGGCTTCCCTTACTTTCAAGCTCTAAGCTTATATTTTCTTGTCCGTATATCTAATCATACCCTTAATCTGGTTATGATTTCCAAGCTCACATTTATTTTCGTTTTTTTATTATGCATGAACTTTATTTGATTTATGACTGTAAATTTGAAAATTTTCAAAAATTTTCAGGTCTATAATTTATTTGTTTTTTTGGTCAACACACGAACTGCCTCGAGAAATTTGAGGAAGGATAAATTTCAGGATATATATAGCACTGGGACTATATAGCACTGGGACTATATAGCACTGGGACTATATAGCACTGGGACTATATAGCACTGGGACTATATAGCACTGGGACTATATAGCACTGGGACTATATAGCACTGGGACTATATAGCACTGGGACTATATAGCACTGGGACTATATAGCACTGGGACTATATAGCACTGGGAGTATATAGCACTGGGACTATATAGCACTGGGACTATATAGCACTGGGAGTATATAGCACTGGGACTATATAGCACTTGGACTATATAGCACTGGGACTATATAGCACTGGGACTATATAGCACTGGGACTATATAGCACTGGGACTATATAGCACTGGGAGTATATAGCACTGGGACTATATAGCACTGGGACTATATAGCACTGGGACTATATAGCACTGGGACTATATAGCACTGGGACTATATAGCACTGGGACTATATAGCACTGGGACTATATAGCACTGGGACTATATAGCACTGGGAGTATATAGCACTGGGACTATATAGCACTGGGACTATATAGCACTGGGACTATATAGCACTGGGACTATATAGCACTGGGACTATATAGCACTGGGACTATATAGCACTGGGACTATATAGCACTGGGAGTATATAGCACTGGGACTATATAGCACTGGGACTATATAGCACTGGGACTATATAGCACTGGGACTATATAGCACTGGGACTATATAGCACTGGGACTATATAGCACTGGGACTATATAGCACTGGGAGTATATAGCACTGGGACTATATAGCACTGGGACTATATAGCACTGGGACTATATAGCACTGGGACTATATAGCACTGGGACTATATAGCACTGGGACTATATAGCACTGGGACTATATAGCACTGGGAGTATATAGCACTGGGACTATATAGCACTGGGACTATATAGCACTGGGACTATATAGCACTGGGACTATATAGCACTGGGACTATATAGCACTGGGACTATATAGCACTGGGACTATATAGCACTGGGACTATATAGCACTGGGAAGGGATCAGGCTAAGGATTTGGTATGGGACGGGGGGGGGGGGGGGGGGAGGAATGGTGCCCAACCACTTGTGGACGGTCGGGAATTGAACGCCGACCTGCATGAAACGAGACCGTCGCTCTACCGTCCAGCCCAAGTGATTGGATAATAATTGACAAGAATTAACATTTACATTACAATTTAATACCACAAGTCTACGTTACACACACTTATACCAACCCATAAATGGGTCTGTCATTTATACTTATATAAGGCCTGGGTCTCCCCCCCCCCACGTCACTATAACCTCTCTGAGAACAGTGATGAACCTTAGAGGTTAATGAGGATAACTTTCCCAGTGGGCAGAGTATCTCTTGAACCCTCACTTGTACACCGCCTCCCTCAGCACCCTCACTTGTACACCGCCTCCCTCAGCACCCTCACCTGAGACTGAGGCTGAGGCTGAGATACCTCCAAAGGATACCTGATCAACCAGGCTGTGACTCGTACGTCAGGCTGCGAGCAGCCGCGTCCAACAGCCTGGTTGATCAGTCCGGCAACCAGGAGGCCTGGTCGACGACCGGGCCGCGGGGACGCTAAGCCCCGGAAGCACCTCAAGGTAACCTCAAGGTAGGTAAGGAGACGCAGGCGTAGATGAGAGAAGAAGTATTGCACGTATAAAGAAGATGAGGAATAGAGAAAGAGGAGGAAGGGAAAGTCGACAAGGAAGGGAAGGTTCGGTAGGAAGGAAAAGAGACCAACAGAGAAATAGGTAGACAATCTAAGGGAAAAATAGTAATGTAGTTTGTAAAATTAAGATCTTCGTCTCAGACCAGAGGCTTCTATAAGGATCACAAAGTACAACCAAACGACTCCTAGATGTCATATAGCTACTTGGCCAAGGCTTAGTACCTCTGGGAGTTTGCTCTACCTGTGGATGGAAACCTGGCCAAATGTAAACAGTTTGCACACTCTACAATAAAGGGAGAAAATAACTAATAGATAATTCTATCTCAAATGAATATGTGCTAGAAATTAAAAATACATTTTTTTTTAAAAACTGATATTCCATACTAATGTAATTTCTCGAACTGCAATGCCAAACTACTGTACTACTTGCCGCTGCCCTCTGGGGGGTGTGGGCGAGCAACTCCATTGCACAATCCACGTAACTACTGTAGTTCATCAGAAATGTAAATTGCTTAACTAAAAGACCATTTGGGGGGGGGGGGGGAGGTCCAGTTTCTGGGGCCCATTATATGGCCCTGGAGCCTTCTTGGGCCCCCAACCACACGATGGATTTAGAGTCCATAATAAACTAATTAAACTAACTCAAATCGTGTACCGAGGTTCGAGTGGAACCCAACATGTGCTACGATGCTTCCTATTCTTTACTATCCCCTTCCCCCCCACTCTCCCCCCCTCCCCCCCTCTCCATCCCCCACGACATGCTAATGACCCCCCCTCCCCACCACCCCCACCCCCGCGCCGCCTGGCACAATCACTGTCATTACTGAGGATACAATCAGTGACCGTTGCGTGCTCCGCTCAAACTTCTATCTAATTGTTGCCTCCCGAACCCTGTCTTCTAGGCAGCATGGAGCCTAAGTACCTCGCAATACCCCCCCCCCCCCCGCCCCCACACACACACACACATATACATACATATATACATATAATCTCCCGCCTGGCGGAGTGAGAAGGCCGGCTGGATACATGGTATCTCCTCAATATATAGCAACCAACTATGTATATATATATATATATATATATATATATATATATATATATATATATATATATATATATATATATATATATATATATATATATATATATATATATATGTTTAGGGGTACCACCACTGGTTTAATAAAAGGGACCCACATCCTCGAAGAAGGAAATAAATAGTGTTCAGAGAAGATCTTGTGGATTCTCACTGAATGCTTTAATCTTGGCGATCAGTTCACACACAACTTCCTCTGGTGCTTATATTCGAACACTGGAAGCAAGAGGAACAACATTTCCTCTTCCCTCTTGATGCTTTATAAAGGCCCATTAAGTCCACTTATCTCGCCAGAGTAGCGTTTCGGAACAGGCTGTAGAAAGATGAGAAGTGTGACACTACAATTCACTTTAGCTGGACGTTGAACCAGCCATAAAACTGGTGCTTTATGGCTTCTGGCTGTTAAGGTCTCTGACCACATCCCAGACATAACTTTTGTGTAAAAGAAACTTACATGAAAATTTACATATTCGGTAGACATTGGCCTAAAGTAACCCACAGTACTTGTGATGGTACTTAACTAGTACTTACAGAGGTACTTGGCTATTTCTACAGTCCAGCTACTTGGACTTGACGGTAGAACGATGGTCTCGCTTCTTGCAGGTCGGCGTTCAATTCCCGACCGTCCCAGCAAGTGGTTGGGCACCATTCCTTCTCCCCGTCCCATCCCAAATTCTTATCCTGACCCCTTCCAAGTGCTGCACAGTCGTAATGGCTTAGTGCTTTTTCCCAGTAATTACCCCGTCTTTGCCCAGTACTTATGTAAGTTCTTAGCCAGCACTTACGGAGCTGCTAACCCATTACTTAGGGAGGCACTTACCTAGTACTTAAGGAGATACTTACCTTAGTACTTACACGGGTAATTACCCAGTACTTATGGAGGTTTCTTTAATAAGTATTTTAGGTTTTCTGTCACCTATCTGGTAATACCAGATTAATAAGTTATAATCAATCTTGCAATATTAATACCAAGTTTCTCATCACCACTAAGTGTTCCATCACCACTAAGTGTTCCATCACCACTAAGTGTTCCATCACCACTAAGTGTTCCATCACCACTAAGTGTTCCATCACCACTAAGTGTTCCATCACCACTAAGTGTTCCATCACCACTAAGTGTTTCATCACCACTAAGTGTTCCATCACCACTAAGTGTTCCATCACCACTAAGTGTTCCATCACCACCAAGTGTTCCATCACCACCAAGTGTTCCATCACCACCAAGTGTTCCATTACCACCAAGTGTTCCATCACCACCAAGTGTTCCATCACCACCAAGTGTTCCATCACCACTAAGTGTTCCATCACCACCAAGTGTTCCATCACCACTAAGTGTTCCATCACCACTAAGTGTTCCATCACCACTAAGTGTTCCATCACCACTAAGTGTTCCATCACCACCAAGTGTTCCATCACCACTAAGTGTTCCATCACCACTAAGTGTTCCATCACCACCAAGTGTTCCATCACCACCAAGTGTTCCATCACCACTAAGTGTTCCATCACCACTAAGTGTTCCATCAACATCAAATTCCCCATCAACACTGATCTTAACAAATTCACAAAGACCTGAAAGTCGTAGCATTAAACATTGTGAAAAATATCGTGAGAAGACATACATATATGGAACAAATAAAGCAAGAACTCATCAATGTGATGTTATAGTAGGCTGGAATATAGACGTATCAGTCGTGTGGACTTACCTCTCAAAACCCAGATGTGGAGTACACAATGTGTCAACTTTGTGAAAGAGAAAACATGCACTCCCTTGAACATTATAGTGTAGAATGTCCCATACTGACTGACTTTCGCCCTCCTGGGCTGAGGTATGCTGAACACTATAAAAACTATATGAATACTGGAACACTTGATGGTATATTGGACTTGTTCCCAAGATTGACTATGTAATGCATCAGTTATACAATGTTTGTCACGTAACTATAACCTGAGCTTGTAAAAGCATCTTAATCACCTTCAGTGGTTTAGTGCTTAATAACACACTAGTTTCTGTCGCAGCTATCTTACCCTGTCAAAGTGGGAGAGACATAAATGTAGTGTATATATGTATGTGTGTATGTGTATGTATGTATGTATGTATGTATGTATGTATGTATGTATGTATGTATGTATGTATGTATGTATGTATGTATGTATAATGACACTTCGAACACTTTTTATGTAGGTCAGACGAAAATTTGTGTATTTATATATCTATATATGTGTAGCTGAGATTAGCATTGTATAAACCCTACAATCACCTTCTGTGGTTGATTGTTCAATAAATCACTGAACCATACGTTTAACAGCTCACTAACTCTGTCCTGGGAGAACAGAATAAAATGTATATATGCTGGTTAGCATTGTAAATGAATGGCCACGTCTGTGGAATAAAATAATGATAACCAAAAAATAAACTGATAAGCCACGTCACCATGGCAACAAGTCACAGGAACAGGATGGCCAATATATGCTCATTATTCGTCTCAGCAACGTTCCTAAATGAGTTTTGTTTATACTGAGTCACAAACACTGAATGCTCCTAGCAACAGTGAATGTTTAAACCTCCTAAGATTTCAAAGCAAAAGTTTTTCTATTTCCTAGGAGTCCCTAGTAAGAATGACTGTGTATACATCCTAGGGATTCCTAGGAAGGGTGACTTTATACTTAGTAGGAATTCCTAGCAGGAGTAAGAGTGACTACCATAATGTATTTCCTAGCAAGGGTGAAGGTGACCATCACCTAGGATTTCCTAGCAATGCTGTGTTTTACAGCATTGTTTTACAGCTTTTTTACAGAACAAACATTAAAGATGAACTTCCTCACATCAGCGTGAAAGATACGGATCTCTAGCTTTTCGTCCTCCTTCTAGAAATCTTTGTTTACACAGTCAATTCCTCTCTAAGTATTTTATGTATCGTGATCATGTGCCATGCTATCTTCTACAGGATTTTCTTATCTCTTCACTAAGAAGAGATAAGAAACGATTATTTTCTGATATGCTCACCCAACCGTTTGGGCTGGACGGTAGAGCGACGGTCTAGCTTTTTATGCAGGTCGGCGTTCAATCCCCGACCGTCCACAAGTGCTTAGGCACTATTCCTTTCCCTCCATCCCATCCCAAATCCTTATCCTGACCCCCTTCACAGTGCTACATAGTCGTAATCGTAATGGCTTGGTGCTTTCCCCCTGATAATTCTCTTCCCTTCCTTCGGTCTTACGCTTGTCATTATATCTCTCCACAGATCTTTTGACTTTTTATTTTCCTGAGCCGTCTCGTTCATCGCGTCGGGGATCGCGAGTCCTTTCGGGCCACCTTCACTACATGTGTAGCCCAGCAGCCCTGTGTCTGAGTTGTCTCCGTAGTCTCCGTAGAGTCTCACCAGGTGAGCCTGCACCACAGAGTTCTGTAATCCTCTTCCGTTACAGTTATCTTCGACAGTTTTTGCATTAGCAATGATCATTAACATGTATAGGAATTCATTTTTCCTCGAAGACGCTCGCATACGCTAAGAAATCCCACTGGGGTACCTCAGTTGTCTTTTCCAACGACTTTTAGTCATCCTTCTTAGAGCACTGTATCCCATTCGGCAAGGATTTTGTTCATCTAGTTCAGATCTCAAGTTATTCCTTGAAGATATCTTTGATTCTATCAAATCAGGATAGAATCGAAGGTTTTTGGGGGGATGGGATTCCATGAAGATATTTCCAATACATATTTTTTCTTTCTTGCATGATTCCTCTCGTAATATTTTTTAGTTTGAGATCTGTTCAGGGCAGACTTGCTTTGAGGAACTCATCTTCTTTCTGACTACTTGGTTATTCACAGTCATCTTCTTTCTGACTACTTGGTTATTCACAGTCATCTTCTTTCTGACTACTTGGGTATTCACAGTCATCTTCCTTCTGACTACTCGGTTATTCACAGTCATCTTCCTTCTGACTACTTGGTTATTCACAGTCATTTTCGGCCTGATGTTTTTCTCGTCTGATTACGGTGTAATCATATAATTTCTATCTCTTGTGCAGTTACTGTTGTTCTCACTTAGTCGTGTTCTGTGTTCTATTCACCTGTTCTTCCTGTAGCCCTATATCAGCGGTTGTTAAATCAAGGGTTGACGGATCTCTCCTGATTTCTTTGCCTTTCTGAAAGAGAACTTCCATCAAATTCTTCAGAGTTACATCTCGGAGCTTGTTCTCCACTCCACACTCAACACTGTGCGTGTGTGTGTGTGTGTGTGTGTGTGTGTGTGTGTGTGTGTGTGTGTGTGTGTGTGTGTGTGTGTGTGTGTGTGTGTGTGTACTCACCTAATTGTACTTGCGGGGGGGGGGGGGGGCTTGTGTGTGTGCGTGTGTGCGAGTGCGTGTGCGTGAGTGTGTGTGTGTGTGTGTGCGTGGGAGCACCGCTGCGTACCAACATTTATTGTGGCATGCACTGAAAAACCTGATATGCACGTATGCAGGAATGATGTATTATATAGTGGTATTTCTTGTATATACGTTACAATAAATTTCAGTCAACCGTGTTTCGGGTGAGAGGGGGGGGGGGGGGTAGAGGTGGGGTAGAGGAAGCATCGCGAGAAGAAGAACCAACACCACCACCACCCCCACCACCACCCCCACAGCCACCACCACTCTCAACAGCGCCACTGATTCAGGCATTTCCACCAAAGACCACTTTTTTGACCCCCTCGAGGTCCCGCGGGGCTCCCGAAGAACGACGCGACGGGCCAGCTAGTGCCAGGAGTCCAAGGGTGTTGACCTCGTCGTCCCTCGGGCTGTGATAAGGCAGGCTTCTGATAACACGACGCCTCGTGTCCCCGTTCAGGACCATGTGATTTATGGTGTCCAGTTATAGGGCCTTGGGTGGTTAGTGGGTGCAGGGGGCGGGGGAGGTTAGTGGGTGGGGTGGGTGATGGGTGGGGTGGGTGGGGTGGGAGACTAGATGGAATGGTAGACAGTTTGGGCTGTATATAGGGAGTAGGTAAAGGAAGGTCATGTACTAAGATACGTTTGATAGCAGGGTAAGCATCCTCTCCGGGACTCCATTTCTTGAGATTTTGGTCATCAATGTCAAACTGTCTCGTCACATCTGTATGGCTGATTCTAGATTCGCAGCTTTCACCATGCCCACTCGTCCTACCTTCATCATACTGAATATTTCGATTTTTGTCTAGATTTTGTCTAAGAATCTTTGTATGTTGTGATCATATCCCCCTTTATCCCCTCCCCACTTTTTTTCAACGTAGCTTTCTCAGCTCTTCTTCATACATCAATCCTCCGATTTCAGGCCCAGAGCCTACTAACGTAGCCAACGTTTGACCTTTCGTTAGTGTCGTTTCGTTATTATTTACCTGGGGAGTCCAGATTTGAGCAACGTGATATAGAGCTCGTTGAGCACCGGAAAGTGTTCAAGGGCTGAAGGCTTCCTAAGCCAGGGTCACGTAGGCTACCTCAGTGTTTAACAGCTTTGTGGGGTGCCCCTGGGGTGGTATATGGAACCTCCAATCATAGGTTTGATGCTATATGACTATACTCCCAGATCCTTTCCCTTATATCACCCAAGTATGTGTTCCTTCATCTAGTATCTCCTAGAAGCCGCCCCACCCGCAGCCTCAATCGACAATCGACTTGAGAATGGTCCAGGACGGACCGAAACGTCGTCGTCCCTTCACCTTCTAGTGTGTGGTCTGGTCAAACACAGTCTCAAACCCATCTCCTTGCACTTGTTTGAGGTGACGTCAATTAACCATCATCACACGACCTTCCAACGTTGTCCAGGTCGTTCTGGGATCTTCTGCAATGGTCCTCTGTGCTGGTAATACTTCATCAGTTATTAAATCGTCTGAAAATGTTAGTAGACAGGGATCTTGGTTTCATTTGCCTACATAATGCCTTGCATTTGTTCTCTCTCACTATTACTTTCTACCTCCTGTTGGAAAGGCTTGTCATCCACATCAATATATTTCTCTTACTTCTTTTGATACTCAAGTTATCAAGCCGATTTAGGTGTGATACAATGTCGAAGGCTCTCCGGCAGTCCAGTAAAAGGCAGTCATCCCCCCCTCCCTTTTTTCCTGCTTGACCATTATCGCTTTGATATGTTATACTAGTATGTCCTCTTTGTTCTCGCTTGGTTATAACTATCTGTCGTACTATTTGTGCTACTAGCCTCCTCATTAGTCTATCTTGCATGTTGCGGGGTATATCATATTATATCTAGTATGTCATATTAGGTGAGGCTGTCGTTTAGAGCCCTGAATCTATCTATTTTCTTAGTTACAATCAAACCTTCAGCTGTTTTTTAGTTGATTGGCAGTTCTCTGTTCTTGAGTGCAGCGTCGTTGATTATCTTTAGAATATGGCTCAGAGCTTAAGCTGCCTCCTTGTGTAAGCTTTAAACAAACTTTGGATCCTTTGAATGTTTAAATCTTCAAGATGCTCCGCTGCCTTCTGTGCAGTAATGTCTGGATGATCAGCCCTGCGGGTTTTCTTCCTATTGGGGAGTGTTGTACATGCTGCTATGGCGGCGTGTTCACTCACAGGATGAGTGACGCTGCCCAATACTGTCACTATGGCGGCGTGTTCACTCACAGGATGAGTGCCGCTGCCCAATACTGTCACTATGGCGGCGTGTTCACTCACAGGATGAGTGACGCTGCCCAATACTGTCACTATGGCGGTGTGTCCACTCACAGGATGAGTGCCGCTGCCCAATACTGTCACTATGGCGGTGTGTCCACTCACAGGATGAGTGACGCTGCCCAATACTGTTACTATGGCGGTGTGTTCACTCACAGGATGAGTGGCGCTGCCCAATACTGTCACTATGGCGGTGTGTCCACTCACAGGATGAGTGGCGCTGCCCAATACTGTCACTATGGCGGTGTGTCCACTCACAGGATGAGTGACGCTGCCCAATACTGTCACTATGGCGGTGTGTCCACTCACAGGATGAGTGACGCTGCCCAATACTGTCACTATGGCGGTGTGTTCACTCACAGGATGAGTGACGCTGCCCAATACTGTCACTATGGCGGTGTGTTCACTCACAGGATGAGTGACGCTGCCCAATACTGTCACTATGGCGGTGTGTTCACTCACAGGATGAGTGACGCTGCCCAATACTGTCACTATGGCGGTGTGTCCACTCACAGGATGAGTGACGCTGCCCAATACTGTCACTATGGCGGTGTGTCCACTCACAGGATGAGTGGCGCTGCCCAATACTGTCACTATGGCGGTGTGTCCACTCACAGGATGAGTGACGCTGCCCAATACTGTCACTATGGCGGTGTGTCCACTCACAGGATGAGTGACGCTGCCCAATACTGTCACTATGGCGGTGTGTCCACTCACAGGATGAGTGACGCTGCCCAATGCTGTCACTATGGCGGTGTGTCCACTCACAGGATGAGTGACGCTGCCCAATACTGTCACTATGGCGGTGTGTCCACTCACAGGATGAGTGACGCTGCCCAATACTGTCACTATGGCGGTGTGTCCACTCACAGGATGAGTGACGCTGCCCAATAAACTCGCCCCTCGGAGCAAAATTATGTTCATAATGTACAATCCTAAGGGCGTCCTGTCCTATAACTCTGAAAGTCCCTTGGGATTTATGTTCAACACTTCTTGAACTTTCGTAGAGTAATTAACATATAATTAACATATAACATATATATGAGTGGCGTCCTGTACCACTTGAGCCTGTACCTCACGTCCTGTACCACCTCACCCAAAGAGAATATAAGTCTTTCCAAATACATTGTAAATTAGTCTACGAAAATGTAAGGAGTACCTTGCGAACCCCATCCCTAATCGTCAAACCATAATAAAATCTGAAAATGAACTTTGGAGAGTTAATTTTTCAATTTCCCTCGACAGTGAAGAAAAACATAGGAAATATTGAGAAGATTGGTGTTAGAATCATTAATATTACCCTTTAGGTCTTATTCAACAACATATACCTGTTATTCTCCATTTGCTTCTGCTTTTTTTCTCTTGTTTAGTTATACATGCTTTGCCCTTCTTGAGGTTATCTTGAGGTTATCTTGAGGTTATCTTGAGGTTATCTTGAGGTTATCTTGAGGTTATCTTGAGGTTATCTTGAGATGATTTCGGGGCTTTTTTAGTGTCCCCGCGGCCCGGTCCTCGACCAGGCCTCCACCCCAGGAAGCAGCCCGTGACAGCTGACTAACACCCAGGTACCTATTTTACTGCTAGGTAACAGGGGAGCCTTGCGTATATTTATATTCTGTTTTGCCTTTAATGTTCTAATATCTACTTCTTGCTATTTTGCTGTTTAAGCTTCTCTCCGCCATACTTTTTCTGTCTCTCTTCCAATCTTATCAGTCTTGTTGCAAGGCCTTCTTTGTTGAACTATATAGGCTCAAGTGCACTCTGATCTGTTCCTTGGAGATGTCATGAACGTCTCTATCTTCTGTGTATTTCTGGAAAACATTGATTTCTAGAGCCGAGTACATGTAGTTGTTGTTAAAGATTCGCTACCTGGAACAAACAAAATCCAAGTAGCACGGGCTATGGAGAACCCATCTGTTTACTGCCTTACTGCTTGGAGCTGTCTAGTGCTTCCCTTATCAGTGTGGTGATTTTCTATCTTCATCACTGCTCCTCTTTCTTTCGAATTTATCATCAGATCCTTTCTAAGGGAATTGGAGTCATGCTGGCTTAGCGCTTTCTCCGTTCACTTTAATCTTTCTTTCGTTTTCATTTAATGTTTAACTTTACCTCGTTTTGTTAGTAAGTTTTGCTTCTGTTGTTTCCCTCTGCTCTTGTCTCGAACGCAGGTCCAGCAAAGAGGGTTTCATCCCTCCCAGTCTATCTCGCAATGGTTCAAATCTTCCATAATTAGGATGTCCTGCCCTCATTTTGTGAGCAGTAACTGGGCCCTTGCGTTTTATTTACCGTGGCTCTGTTTCTCTCTCTTCATTTACCTGGCTGGGTCCTCTAGCGTTCACTAGTCAAGTGAATTATTATTTCTTATTTAATTATTAATTTATTTCCACTTATTTAATTTTATTATTTCCCCGACGAAGTGAAATAATTTGTTTCCTTCCTGATGCCCTGATCTGGTCGCCTCTGGTGTGTGTACATCAGTAATGACACTTGTATTTAGTGTCTCTAACATTGTTATAACATAAAGAACTGTTTTGTTGGCTCCCTTCCCGTTCAGTTTATTTGTGGGAGATATTGTGTGAATTATTACTCGCGCTCTAAAGGCTGTTATTCGTTACGCAGTTGGGTCTTGTGTTGAACTACAGCGGCGGTAGAGGGGCGTGCCCATCACCACAGCGGCGGTAGAGGGGCGTGCCCATCACCACAGCGGCGGTAGAGGGGGGCGTGCCCGTGGAATAACTGTGGTGATGGAAGAGGTAGGGGCAGGGCATGTGGAGATGGGAGCAAGGTGGCATTAAGAGCTGGAGATGAGACTGGAAAGATGCAACGGTAGGTGGAGGAGCCAGTAGAAGGGTGAAGCTAGGGTAGAAGGGTGAAGCTAGGGTAGAAGGGAGTAGGAGGAGGAGGACGAGGAGAAGGAGAGACCTTCATACCCCACTTGGCCCCCCTAGGGAAACCAGCCTTTACCAGCGTTGTTCAATCAGTACTTGAGCCTGCCTCTGCCGTGAACTACAAGCATCTTCATCCGTGCTTCGAAGATGTGGACCTGAGGCATCTTCAGCTGGTGCTTCGAAGATGTGGACCTGAGGCATCTTCACCTGGTGGTTCGAAGATGTGGACCTGAGGCATCTTCAGCTGGTGCTTCACGTCAACGTCCTTTCTACTCTGATATTTTCATCCCATTCATCCATCATTCAAGGCAATTCGTAGTAACGGAAACTACTCCTCGTCGTGTTAATTTAATTAATTTGTATATTTACATCTGGTGTGTGTATGTGTTTGAGTGTACTCACCTAGTTGTGCTTGTTGGGAGTTGAGCTTCGGTTCCTTGGTCCCGTCTCGCAACTGTCAATCAACTGGTGTACAGGTCCCGGAGCCTGTTGGGCTCTATCAAATCCACATTTCAAACTGTGTATGGAGTCAGCCTCCACCACATCACTGCCTAATGCTTTCCATTTGTTAACTACTC
>NC_091186.1:14125087-14170087 GCF_040958095.1 Procambarus clarkii
TAATCTTTCCCCTGTTGTATAATCTTTCCCCTGTTGTATAATCTTTCCCCTGTTGTATAATCTTTCCCCTGTTGTATAATCTTTCCCCTGTTGTATAATCTTTCCCCTGTTGTATAATCTTTCCCCTGTTGTATAATCTTTCCCCTGTTGTATAATCTTTCCCCTGTTGTATAATCACATTCCACCGCTCATGTGATAATCATGGGATACATTTAATTTGTCTTTTTTTTTTAATTCATTCCACTGACTGGTTGATACTGCGACGGCTTCGCATCCTGTAGGGTGTCGAGGTTCGATGCCCGGTGGCCCAAAGTGGTTGGGCACCGTTCCTCCACACCGTCCTCACATTCCAGTCATACTGGTTTAGAGTTTTCTCCTGATAATTGTCCGCGTGTCTTGATTTACCGTGGGGGCGTCATCTTGAGTTCTTCACCGTGGGGGCGTCATCTTGGGTTCTTCACCGTGGGGGCGTCATCTTGAGTTCTTCACCGTGGGGGCGTCATCTTGGGTTCTTCACCGTGGGGGCGTCATCTCCCCTTCTTCACCGTGGGGGCGTCATCTTCCCTTCTTCACCGTGGGGGCGTCATCTTGAGTTCTTCACCGTGGGGGCGTCATCTTGAGTTCTTCACAGTGGGGGCGTCATCTTGGGTTCTTCACCGTGGGGGCGTCATCTTGGGCTCTTCACCGTGGGGGCGTCATCTTGAGTTCTTCACCGTGGGGGCGTCATCTTGAGTTCTTCACCGTGGGGGCGTCATCTTGAGTTCTTCACCGTGGGGGCGTCATCTTGAGTTCTTCACCGTGAGGGCGTCATCTTGAGTTCTTCACCGTGGGGGCGTCATCTTGAGTTCTTCACCGTGGGGGCGTCATCTTGAGTTCTTCACCGTGGGGGCCGTCATCTTGAGTTCTTCACCGTGGGGGCGTCATCTTGAGTTCTTCACCGTGGGGCCGTCATCTTGAGTTCTTCACCGTGGGGCCGTCATCTTGAGTTCTTCACCGTGGGGGCGTCATCTTGAGTTCTTCACCGTGGGGGCGTCATCTTGAGTTCTTCACCGTGGGGGCGTCATCTTGAGTTCTTCACCGTGGGGGCGTCATCTTGAGTTCTTCACCGTGGGGGCGTCATCTTGAGTTCTTCACCGTGGGGGCGTCATCTTGAGTTCTTCACCGTGGGGGCGTCATCTTGAGTTCTTCACCGTGGGGGCGTCATCTTGGGTTCTTCACCGTGGGGCCGTCATCTTGAGTTCTTCACCGTGGGGGCGTCATCTTGAGTTCTTCACCGTGGGGGCGTCATCTTGAGTTCTTCACCGTGGGGGCCGTCATCTTGAGTTCTTCACCGTGGGGGCGTCATCTTGAGTTCTTCACCGTGGGGGCGTCATCTTGAGTTCTTCACCGTGGGGGCCGTCATCTTGAGTTCTTCACCGTGGGGGCCGTCATCTTGAGTTCTTCACCGTGGGGGCCGTCATCTTGAGTTCTTCACCGTGGGGCCGTCATCTTGGGTTCTTCACCGTGGGGGCGTCATCTTGAGTTCTTCACCGTGGGGGCGTCATCTTGAGTTCTTCACCGTGGGGGCGTCATCTTGAGTTCTTCACCGTGGGGCCGTCATCTTGAGTTCTTCACCGTGGGGCCGTCATCTTGAGTTCTTCACCGTGGGGCCGTCATCTTGAGTTCTTCACCGTGGGGCCGTCATCTTGAGTTCTTCACCGTGGGGGCGTCATCTTGGGTTCTTCATCGTGGGGGCGTCATCTTGAGTTCTTCACCGTGGGGGCGTCATCTTGAGTTCTTCACCGTGGGGCCGTCATCTTGAGTTCTTCACCGTGGGGGCGTCATCTTGAGTTCTTCACCGTGGGGCCGTCATCTTGAGTTCTTCACCGTGGGGCCGTCATCTTGAGTTCTTCACCGTGGGGCCGTCATCTTGAGTTCTTCACCGTGGGGCCGTCATCTTGAGTTCTTCATCGTGGGGGCGTCATCTTGAGTTCTTCACCGTGGGGCCGTCATCTTGAGTTCTTTACCGTGGGGCCGTCATCTTGAGTTCTTCACCGTGGGGGCGTCATCTTGGGTTCTTATAACGCTTATAAGCTTTCTTATAAGCTTACTCATATCGACGTCTAATGATATGAGTTACGTTTACACGTCTCAGGCAGACAGGTAAACACACAGGTAAACCTAGAAACGTTGTCCATGGTGTACAGCAGCTTATATAAAGGTATAAAGGAATATAGATTTCATCCGAAAAACTGGTTTAATATTACACTTACACATATGTAAGTGTAATATTAAATGTAATATTAACTTAATATGTATTTGGGTCTATCCTTTACCTTTAATAATAATAATAATAATAATAATGATAATAATAAAAGCTATATAATTAATAATTACAATGGGAGATAATTCAATAGACTGAAGATATCATCATATCGTTATAATTGACAAGAGTATCTTTAGATTAATCAAAGAAATATCTATGTTTAATAACCCGACCGATGAAGCTATTTGGTCAGAAATTACAGTCAAACCCGTACAATTAAACTTACAACCTGAACCAGTTACAGGACTTACAACCTGTAACTCTATTGAAGGATGATACTATGATATGTAATCCTGAAGTGATCAAACTATTATATATATCATTTGAGAATTAATAATTTATCATAATATTTTTTGGTATTTTGATATTTTAATGATATTTTTTGGGGGGCTAGAGACAGATACAATTAGTCAGGAATTTATGCTCATGTTAATATACCTTTGTTATGATACTTAAGGAAGGAGAAAGCAAGTGATAGAGTGAAAGAGTGAAAGAGGTGTTTCCGAGTAGGCAGTTCGAGAGTTGAGTAATTAACGTTTCACAACAAACAAAGATCTAACACCTGACTGATCTTGGCTTAAGTTTTTAAGTCAACAGCAGTTGCTGACTATTTTTAACACGTGGTGCAGTTAGGTGACATTCACAGTAGCAGAGTACAGGGCAGCGACTGTGATAATCATTCCCGATGGCACAGTAGCAGAGTACAGGGCAGCGACTGTGATAATCATTCCCAGTGGCACAGTAGCAGAGTACAGGGGCAGCGACTGTGATAATCATTCCCAGTGGCACAGTAGCAGAGTACAGGGGCAGCGACTGTGATAATCATTCCCAGTGGCACAGTAGCAGAGTACAGGGGCAGCGACTGTGATAATCATTCCCAGTGGCACAGTAGCAGAGTACAGGGGCAGCGACTGTGATAATCATTCCCAGTGGCACAGTAGCAGAGTACAGGGGCAGCGACTGTGATAATCATTCCCGATGGCACAGTAGCAGAGTACATACCAACGACTGTGACAGCCAAACACAGTGACAGAGTACTGTGTGCCCCCCTCTCATTCCTTCCATAACAATCCCCTTCTTAAGGAAGGGGCTAGCGAGCCCCACGACCAAGGGATAGGTCTATCCAAGTCACCACAATGGTCTACCAACCATCCAGCAAGTATTATAAAAATTGCATAAATTTATCTTAATCTTGTAATACACTATACATTAAATATACTTGTATTAAAAAAAAAAGAATTGCAACCTGGAGTACCACTGCACCGACGAGGATCACGAGGCTTCCAATGAAGCCTCGACCAGAGCTTCACACACCATTCCCCCAGGGTGCAGTAGTCCCCCAGGTTACAATTCTTTTGACCATGTTGTGGCGTAGTTATTTAGAGCGTGCATTTAGGAACATCCAGCGCATAGGTTCGAATCCTCATTACATCTCCTGCGGATTTTCTCATTGATACATGACGATAATGTGACGTCTCTGTGCAATAATAATAATAACGATAACTATAAAAATAATAGTAGTTATAATTAGTAATGGTAATGTCTTCTCACAGGCTTAATAACATAGGATCAAAACTCACACGCCTGTATTTGTGAAATTGTTGTAAGGAATTTACACCAAGTCTTTCGCACTCTCCTGAGTGCTTTGTCAAGGTCTGAGTGTGTGGTTAGGACCAGACTTGTATCTCAACATCTAATGAGGCTGCCTTCTAATAACAAACCCTTCTTACAGAGCCAGGACTCTATATCACACTTCCCCGTGATACAGAAACTCTGAACTGTGGAACACTTTGAACTCTGCGAAGCACTCTATCAAAAGAGCGCAGCAAAGACTGTGTTTCAAAGCTTGGATGAACCAGTACCAGCAAATGTCTTTGGTTTATCAAGAACACAAAAGCGAGGCAGTAAGACAGCACAAGAACCCGCTGATTTATCCTGTCTTCGTATACAAAGGGTGAGGAAGTCACAGCCAAGATGTATGGCTTGGAAACAGGAGAATGACATGAATATTCATAACAAACTTGCAGACAAGGGCCACGTTGAGGAGGATTTGAGAGAGAGAGAGAGAGAGAGAGAGAGAGAGAGAGAGAGAGAGAGAGAGAGAGAGAGAGAGAGAGAGAGAGAGAGAGAGAGAGACAGACAGAGAGAGAGAGAGAGAGAGAGAGAGAGAGAGAGACAGAGAGAGAGAGAGAGAGAGAGAGAGAGAGAGAGAGAGAGAGAGAGAGAGAGAGAGAGAGAGAGAGAGAGAGACAGAGAGAGAGACAGAGAGAGAGAGAGAGAGAGAGAGAGAGAGAGAGAGAGAGAGAGAGAGAGAGAGAGAGAGAGAGAGAGAGAGAGAGAGAGAGAGAAGAGCTTACTAATGAGGGGGGGGCCCATTTATCCCCTTTCTTCCTCCTCCTCCCCAATTTACTCAGCAGAATATAAAAATTCAACATTTCCCCACTTCCCTTTAAACGTTCCTGAGTCGAATATGAGTAATCTGCCGATATGTTTTAGTAATACACAACCTGCAGTATACCCTGTGAGTATGGATGAGTGTGCTGGTCCCCCCCAGAGATGAGCAGGAGGATAACACAGCCTGCTACAACGGCCACCAGATACCATCAACATCATCTGTTAGCACAGTCGTTAAAATTACTGGTTGAATTTCTCTAGATACACTCCAGAACCTCCATACCAGCTTATTCATGATGGCGTGATGTATAATTTTTTGGGACGGGGCCAGTTTGGTCTTTATTCAATCTGGCAGAAGAAAGTAAGACAGACACACAAACTACCGCCTCGCAGTAACGACCACTGGTTAGAGAGGCCAAGCAGTCATTCGGTGGAGCCAACATGAAATAAAACCTTCTATTTTTTGGGGGTTAGCAACGTCCAGTCATAAAGAGTTTGGTAATTGAGGTTGCGTTGTTGGTTCGTATTTTGAGCGGGAGGAGATACAGGGTTAGAAGTGTAGACAAGGTTATAAACATGTAGACCCCCTCAAGTGTTGGCTACCTTGTTAGCTCCTTGTCCCTTGAGGGCCAGTGACCCCTTGCTTAGTGGCCGATGATGTCTTCACCCACTCCTTCCCTGCCCTTACTCCTGCCCTCCCTCTAGCCCTCCCTGCCCTCCCTGCCCTCCTTCCAGTCCTTACTCCTGCCCTCCCTCTAGCCCTCCCTCACTACCCTTCCTCTAGCCCTCACTCCTGCCCTCCCTGCCCTCCTTCCAGTCCTTACTCCTGCCCTCCCTCTAGCCCTCCCTCACTACCCTTCCTCTAGCCCTCACTCCTGCCCTCCCTGCCCTCCCTCCAGCCCTCACTCCTGTCCTCCCTCCAGCCCTCACTCCTGCCCTCCCTCCAGCCCTCACCCCTGCCCTTCCTCCAGCCCTCACTCCTGCCCTCCCTCCAGCCCTCACTCCTGTCCTCCCTCCAGCCCTCACTCCTGCCCTCCCTCCAGCCCTCACTCCTGCCCTCCCTCCAGCCCTCACTCCTGCCCTCCCTCCAGCCCTCACTCCTGCCCTCCCTCCAGTCCTCACTCCAGCCCTCCCTCCCTGCCCTCCCTCCAGCCCTCCCTGCCCTCCCTCCAGCCCTCCCTCCAGCCCTCCCTCCAGCCCTCCCTGCCCTCCCTCCAGCCCTCGCTGCCCTCCCTCCACCCCTCCCTGCCCTCCCTCCCTGCCCTCCCTCCAGCCCTCCCTGCCCTCCCACCCTGCCCTCCCTCCAGCCCTCCCTGCCCTCCCTCCATGCCCTCCCTCCAGCCCTCCCTGCCCTCCCTCCAGCCTTCCCTGCCCTCCCTCTAGCCCCTCACTGCCCTCCCTCTAGCCCTCACTGCCCTCCCTCCAGCCCTCACTGCCCTCCCCTCTAGCCCTCACTGCCCTCCCTCTAGCCGATCACTGCCCTCCCTCTAGCCCCTCACTGCCCTCCCTCTAGCCCCTCACTGCCCTCCCTCTAGCCCTCACTGCCCTCCCTCTAGCCCTCACTGCCCTCCCCTCTAGCCATCACTGCCCTCCCTCTAGCCCCTCACTGCCCTTCCTCTACCCCTCACTGCCCTTCCTCTAGCCCTCACTGCCCTCCCCTCTAGCCCTCACTGCCCTCCCTCTACCCCTCACTGCCCTCCCTCCAGCCCTCACTGCCCTCCCCTCTAGCCCTCACTGCCCTCCCTCTAGCCCCTCACTGCCCTCCCCTCTAGCCCCTCACTGCCCTCCCTCTAGCCCCTCACTGCCCTCCCTCTAGCCCCTCACTGCCCTCCCTCTAGCCCCTCACTGCCCTCCCTCTAGCCCTCACTGCCCTCCCCTCTAGCCCTCACTGCCCTCCCTCTACCCCTCACTGCCCTCCCTCTAGCCCCTCACTGCCCTCCCTCTACCCCTCACTGCCCTCCCTCTAGCCCCTTACTGCCCTCCCTCTACCCCTCACTGCCCTCCCTCTAGCCCCTCACTGCCCTCCCTCTACCCCTCACTGCCCTCCCTCTAGCCCCTTACTGCCCTCCCTCTACCCCTCACTGCCCTTCCTCTAGCCCTCACTGCCCTCCCTCTACCCCTCACTGCCCTTCCTCTAGCCCTCACTGCCCTCCCTCTACCCCTTACTGCCCTCCCTCTACCCCTCACTGCCCTCCCTCTAGCCCTCACTGCCCTCCCTCTAGCCCCTTACTGCCCTCCCTCTACCCCTCACTGCCCTTCCTCTAGCCCTCACTGCCCTCCCCTCTAGCCCTCACTGCCCTCCCTCTACCCCTCACTGCCCTCCCTCCAGCCCTCACTGCCCTCCCCTCTAGCCCTCACTGCCCTCCCTCTAGCCCCTCACTGCCCTCCCTCTAGCCCCTCACTGCCCTCCCTCTAGCCCCTCACTGCCCTCCCTCTAGCCCTCACTGCCCTCCCTCTAGCCCTCACTGCCCTCCCCTCTAGCCCTCACTGCCCTCCCTCTAGCCGATCACTGCCCTCCCTCTAGCCCCTCACTGCCCTCCCTCTAGCCCCTCACTGCCCTCCCTCTAGCCCTCACTGCCCTCCCCTCTAGCCCTCACTGCCCTCCCTCTACCCCTCACTGCCCTCCCTCTAGCCCCTCACTGCCCTCCCTCTACCCCTCACTGCCCTCCCTCTAGCCCCTTACTGCCCTCCCTCTACCCCTCACTGCCATTCCTCTAGCCCTCACTGCCCTCCCTCTAGCCCTCACTGCCCTCCCCTCTAGCCCTCACTGCCCTCCCTCTACCCCTCACTGCCCTTCCTCTAGCCCTCACTGCCCTCCCTCTAGCCCTCACTGCCTTCCCCTCTAGCCCTCACTGCCCTCCCTCTAGCCGATCACTGCCCTCCCTCTAGCCCCTCACTGCCCTCCCTCTAGCCCCTCACTGCCCTCCCTCTAGCCCTCACTGCCCTCCCCTCTAGCCCTCACTGCCCTCCCTCTACCCCTCACTGCCCTTCCTCTAGCCCTCACTGCCCTCCCCTCTAGCCATCACTGCCCTCCCTCTAGCCCTCACTGCCGTCCCTCTACCCCTCACTGCCCTCCCTCTAGCCCCTCACTGCCCTCCCTCTACCCCTCACTGCCCTCCCTCTACCCCTCACTGCCCTTCCTCTAGCCCTCACTGCCCTCCCCTCTAGCCATCACTGCCCTCCCTCTAGCCCTCACTGCCGTCCCTCTACCCCTCACTGCCCTCCCTCTAGCCCCTCACTGCCCTCCCTCTAGCCCTCACTGCCGTCCCTCCTGCCCTCCGTGCCCTCACATCAACAGCCAGAAGCAGCCTGCCTCCCATCCCGACCTGTACGCTGCTCTCTACTTCACCATATCTGTGCTCCACTAACTCCTTCCCTCTCTCAGCAAGCACCTTTGTCTTGATGCATCAGTAATACCCACTTTATCTCGTCTTCCTCTTCATCTCCACTACTCCTTATCCAAATTCCCTATTCTTTTCCTTTTGGCCGTGGCCATCAGAGCCGACTAATCTACGTTCCCTCAATCTTTTCCGATGTTTATTTCCTCACTATACGTCGTTCTCCCGTACGTCTGGGAGCCGTGACGTACGATAGCACCTCTCATCAAAACACCTTTTCTATTTCCGACACGACGCCATTTTAGTTGGCAGCATCCTTAGGCATCCTAACGCCTTCGTCCGTGCCTGCGCCGCCGCCACTGCGCAGGATACACACAGGAACTCTCTCTCTCTCTCTCTCTCTCTCTCTCTCTCTCTCTCTCTCTCTCTCTCTCTCTCTCTCTCTCTCTCTCTCTCTCTCTGGCCACAACTCATCTCCATCTCCTCCAGTCATCTCATTTGCCTTATCTGAGAATCTACGGTCCTGGACAGGTGCGCTGAGTTAACTGGCAGAGAGAGAGAAGAAGACCGCTAGGCGCCGAGGGCCCCATAAGCGCCAGGCTCGCGAGCTGCCACCACTCTCAGCCTTACAGACTTGGTCTATCATAATTACTTTCAGCTTGGGTTAAAACATGGCTGCTATTCATGGCAGAGCAACCAGGAGGAGGAGGAAGAGCAGGGGCGCGGGAGAGAAGGCGTAGGCGTGGGTGAGTATAGGCGCGCGCGGGAAGCACGCCCGCAACTCCGGAGAGACGAGGAGGGGGGCTGTCTCCGCTACGCAGCACGACAGCGGCATCATGCAATTCGGAAGCTGTTGCAAGGAGGTGTGCAGTGGCTTATTGTTTTAAGTGTGGCTGTGATAGGAAAGTCGGCAGCGGTAGACACGTCTAATAAACTCCGAACGTTAAACTCACTGTCAGGATATTTATACGTATGTAAATTAGTCGTAAAGACTCCAGTGGGATGTTAGTGTCGTGGCTCGGAGATGGGGCATGCTGGTGGATAGTCTCACGGGGCGGGGATAGTCGTTCTAGCCTGGCTGGTGGTCGTCCACTGGTCCAGAAATCTAAGATTTTATGACTCGAAGGAAGATCTTCGGGGGTTTAATTGGCAGTTAATAACGTGTGGAGCCCATCACAGCCACTTGTTAACTGGGGAGTTGAGGCCACTTCTCTAACCACTCAAAGTGACTGTTAAACAACACACTTCTGCCTTTCAGCCTCGTGGCCTGACAGGCACCCATGTGTGCTGTGGCTCCCTGTGGCGAGGGAGGAGGTGCCACCACTGGAGAGGGGCGAGGGAGGAGGTGCCACCACTGGAGAGGGGCGAGGGAGGAGGTGCCACCACTGGAGAGGGGCGAGGGAGGAGGTGCCACCACTGGAGAGGGGCAAGGGAGGAGGTGCCACCACTGGAGAGAGGCGAGGGAGGAGGTGCCACCACTGGAGAGAGGCGAGGGAGGAGGTGCCACCACTGGAGAGGGGCGAGGGAGGAGGTGCCACCACTGGAGAGGCGAGGGAGGAGGTGCCACCACTGGAGAGGCGAGGGAGGAGGTGCCACCACTGGAGAGAGGCGAGGGAGGAGGTGCCACCACTGGAGAGAGGCGAGGGAGGAGGTGCCACCACTGGAGAGGGGCGAGGGAGGAGGTGCCACCACTGGAGTGGGGCGAGGGAGGAGGTGCCACCACTGGAGTGGGGCGAGGGAGGAGGTGCCACCACTGGAGAGGGGCGAGGGAGGAGGTGCCACCACTGGAGAGAGGCGAGGGAGGAGGTGCCACCACTGGAGAGAGGCGAGGGAGGAGGTGCCACCACTGGAGAGGGGCGAGGGAGGAGGTGCCACCACTGGAGAGGGGCGAGGGAGGAGGTGCCACCACTGGAGAGGGGCGAGGGAGGAGGTGCCACCACTGGAGAGGGGCGAGGGAGGAGGTGCCACCACTGGAGAAGGGCGAGGGAGGAGGTGCCACCACTGGAGAGGGGCGAGGGAGGAGGTGCCACCACTGGAGAGGGGCGAGGGAGGAGGTGCCACCACTGGAGTGGGGCGAGGGAGGAGGTGCCACCACTGGAGAGGGGCGAGGGAGGAGGTGCCACCACTGGAGAAGGGCGAGGGAGGAGGTGCCACCACTGGAGAGGGGCGAGGGAGGAGGTGCCACCACTGGAGAGGGGCGAGGGAGGAGGTGCCACCACTGGAGTGGGGCGAGGGAGGAGGTGCCACCACTGGAGAGAGGCGAGGGAGGAGGTGCCACCACTGGAGAGAGGCGAGGGAGGAGGTGCCACCACTGGAGAGAGGCGAGGGAGGAGGTGCCACCACTGGAGAGGGGCGAGGGAGGAGGTGCCACCACTGGAGTGGGGCGAGGGAGGAGGTGCCACTACTGGAGAGGGGCG
Organism: Procambarus clarkii; assembly: GCF_040958095.1. NCBI lineage: Eukaryota > Metazoa > Arthropoda > Malacostraca > Decapoda > Cambaridae > Procambarus > Procambarus clarkii. The sequence goes on from NC_091186.1 coordinate 14,135,542, forward strand.
AGGGAGGAGATGCCACCACTGGAGAGGGAGGAGGTGCCACCACTGGAGAGAGGCGAAGGGGCAGGTGCCACCACTGGAGAGGGAGGAGGTGCCACCACTGGAGAGAGGCGAAGGGGCAGGTGCCACCACTGGAGAGGGAGGAGATGCCACCACTGGAGAGGGGAGAGGGGAGAGGGGAGGAGGTGCCACCACTGGAGAAGGAGGAGGTGCCACCACTGGAGAGAGGCGAGGGAGGAGGTGCCACCACTGGAGAGGGGCGAAGGAACAGCTGCCCCCTGGTGAGGAGAGGTTTATGGGGCGGCCTCTCCCACAACATGTTAATTCCAACCCTTCCTGCTTACATGCAAATGAACACGATTCCTATCACCGCCGGCTGCGGCTACTGTAAGCAAAATTGGTTTTGGAGACTGGTATAGTCTCTCAGCTGAGCAGTGAAGAGAAAGGAGAAGCGAAAGAGAATTGGAAGCAGAGAATAAAGTGAAAGAACACTTAGCAGAGCAAGTGATAGAAAATGGGAATTACAAATAATATATATATGACAAGAAAGGAAGCAATAATAAAAAAATTACACAATAAAGCAATTTTCGTGCTTCCTTTTAAAAAAAAATCATATCAATGACCCACCTAAAAATTTCATGGTCAAGATCTATATATAAACATTTACAGAAGGGAGCAGATGATCCATCTTAAGGACCTCCAAACTAATGAACAAATCAACAAGGGCCGTGACGCAGATTCGAACCTGCGTCCGGGAGCCTCCCTGACGCTGCCTTAATCGACTGAGCTACGACATGGTCAAAAAGAGTTGAAACCGAAGAGTTTGATGCATCACGCTATAGTGATTTCTGTGTGTGTGTGATCTTCAAACTAATATTCCTTTTAAGATACACTGAGAAAATGTAAGAATTCCATCTAATTTTGCTGATCATTTAACTGGAATTTTTTTCCTGTCAGTCCAACTGGTTCTAACAACCTAAGTACATGATGATCTGCGAGAGATCTTCCAGCTGTCAAGACCAACTACACTCTGTAAGCTTACAGAGTAAGTCCAATTTGACGCAGACAAACGAAGTCCAATTTGACGCAGACAAACGAAGTCCAATTTGACGCAGACATTTTGAGATTTCTTTTTAAATTAGTGTCACTGAAGAGAGAGTATAGAGAGGGAGATAAAGAGAGCTAGAGAGAGAGAAATAGAGAGATAGAGAGAACAATAAGGCGTGTGTGAGAGTGGGAGAGAGCGAAAACATGCAAAGAAGGTGGAAGCCAAAGAACAGAATTAAGAAACAAAGAATATGAAAGAGAGAGAGAGAGAGAGAGAGAGAGAGAGAGAGAGAGAGAGAGAGAGAGAGAGAGAGAGAGAGAGAGAGAGAGAGAGAGAGAGAGAGAGAGAGGGAGAGAGAGGGAGAGAGAGAGAGAGAGACAGAGAGAGAGAGAGAGAGAGAGAGAGAGAGAGAGAGAGAGAGAGAGAGAGAGAGAGAGAGAGAGAGAGAGAGAGAGAGAGAGAGAGATTGAAACTCAAAGAGTAATTCATTTAATAACACACAAACCACTGAGACAACAGATAAAGCCGAGAAATGACGGAAGTGAGATAGAGAGACGAACAGGAGACATCGCATAGGGCAGAAAGTTATGGCAAAGGTGAAAAACGGATGATGGTGTAGGAATAGTGAGCAAAAAATGGAAAAAAATGAGAAAAAAGAGGAAAAGCAGGACAACTCTAAGGTGGCTGGGTGTAGGACAACGTACAGGTGGAGGATTTGTGGCACACAGACCGATGCTCGAAAGGCCGGATCCAAGAGTCAGAGTTCGATCCTGCAGACGCAAGTAGGTGAGTACAGACAGCCGGTTCATCGAGGCGTGACCCATCTTGCTAGGCTTCTACGCTCCTGTAGTCATTCCTTATTGTCCCCTGGTGATGGTGATGATGGTGATGGTAGTGAATGAGGGTGGTGAATGGTGAGAAGAGTAGTGGTGGTGGTGAGTGATGGTGAAGGATGATGGAGTTGACGGTAGTGGTGGTGAGTGATTGGTGAGGATGGTGGAAGTGAGGGATGATGGTGAGGGAGGTGAATGATGGTGAATCATGGTGGTGATGGTGATAGTGAGGATTGTGGTAATGGTGGTGGTACGGAAGTCGTTTACATGCATTTACTGCGTCACTACAAGTGATTGTGGTACATGTGATGGTGGTGATTGTGGTGAGAATAGTGTTGGCAGCAGCTTTGGTACTGGTAAGATGGTGAAGTTAGTGGTGGTTAAGATGGCTGTGATGATGGCAATACTTTGGTATGGATTGTGCAATTAATGAGGGTTGTTGATGATGATTGTTGGTGATAATTGTTGGTGATGATTGTTGGTGATGATTGTTGGTGATGATTGTTGGTGATTATTGTTGGTGATGATTGTTGGTGATGATTGTTGGTGATGACTGTTGATGATAATTGTTGGTGATGATTGTTGGTGATGATTGTTGGTGATGATTGTTGGTGATGATTGTTGGTGATGATTGTTGATGATGATTGTTGAAGGGTGTATAGTACCAGTCAAATCAAAATCAAATCAAATGTTTATTTTGGTAAAGTACATACATACAAGGTAAGATATAAACATTGATGGATTTATAGATAGAGGTAGAATATACAATACCTAAAGCCACTATTACGCAAAGCGTTTCGGGCAGTTTCGTCCAGTCTTGTGCCACAGTGGTCCATAGGTCACACCCGGACCACTTAGTAACTGGTTGAAAATCCATCAAAGTCCTCCTGCAGATAAGACCAGTTAACACAATAATTTGTCTTATTCTATTAATTATACAATTGCTGTATGGTTATTGTATTCAGGATATACTCAAGGCCTGGTACTATTTACTTATTCATCTGTCCTATACTAAGGAAAATAGTATATTTTTTAAGGGATATCTAAAAATATACATATATTTTAAGGGACCTTAAACCCACACACACACACTTGGTTTCAATAATTGAGTAATTGGCACATCAAAAAAGGTTGTAAATTAGGGAAAACATAGCTAGTAGGCAGGGTATAAAGAGCTAGAACTCGTTGACCAGACCACACACTAGAAGGTGAAGGGACGACGACGTTTCGGTCCGTCCTGGACCATTCTCAAGTCGATTGTGACTTGAGAATGGTCCAGGACGGACCGAAACGTCGTCGTCCCTTCACCTTCTAGTGTGTGGTCTGGTCAACATACGTTAGCCACGTTATTGTGACTCCTGGCCTGCAGCTAGAACTCACTTTCCAGGCGTCACTAATAGGTAGGTACTATGAGGTAAGCATTATTTAGAAGTGAACTTAGAAACAGTCAAGGTAAAAATTAAGCCTCCACTGAGGCTATATTAGTGTGGCCCCAAAACCACTTAAGAAAACCTAAGTGGTTTTCTGCTCACCAAGACTATAACAAAGCCTTAAGACATCTGTAAAAGTCTACATATTCCGTCCCCCATTCTGGTTTCTGAGAAGTCGTTTCTGCTATCTCAGTCGTTTCAGGCTTCGACTGAGATAGCTATCAGTTAGACTGCTTTTTCTTGCTATGATGTTTAGACTGTATCTTATAATCTTACAATCTTTTGCCGAAAGATTGCATCTTACATTCTTTCTTTAAAAGTATTGTCTAAATCGTCTGACAATAACTGTGAGTATTTTGCTGAATTTATTTCCCGGCATAATTGATTTATTGTTTGCAAATTTGCAACTATTGCTGCTTAAACCTGTAACAAAATTGTTTACTTATATGGTAAACAAGTTAGGTCTAAAGGACAGAGTCCAAAGTCCACAATAACGGTTCCCCAATCCGGACTTAACTCTGTTTATACAACCTTATTCCCTTCGACATAACTGTTATTTGGGGAGATAATAAAGTCTTCAGTGCTTGATGGTGGTTCTGAAGGCAGTGATGGTGGTGATGGTGGTAGTGGTGATGGTAATAGTGGCGGTAATGGTGGTAGTGGTGATTGCATTTTGGGAGTGGGGGGTTGGGGGTTATGGGGGAGAGGTTATAGGTGGTTGTGGTGATATTGTTTCGACATTTTCACCATGAATGGCAGCCAGCACCTCTGTGTTAGCAGGAATTGGGGACAGGGTGGTAAATATGTAGGCAGGCCATGTTCCAGGGACAAATAGTTAAGTAAGACTTAGGACCAGCAATCAGAAAGAAAAATTCTAACCATCGAACAAAAAAAATGGGGAGGAAGCAACTACAACCATCAGCAAATACAGACGATAGACTTGCGTGTAGTCGATAGACTTGCGTGTAGACGATAGACTTGCGTGCAGACAATAGACTTGCGTGTAGACAATAGACTTGCGTGCAGACGCTGGGGGGCCACAGCATCCACAGCAGGACAATGGAGAGAGAGAGTTAATAAATTTCTAAAAAAATAAAAATTCCTGACCCAAGTATTGTCGTTTCACATAACCAACAGCCCGTTTTCTTTGACTCTGGCGCGAATTACTAACCCTCACATATGTTGAAATTCAAAACTAATAAAATAATTGATTTTATAATTCGTAATTTACCACAGTCGTTGGACTGAAAAAAAAGATAGTAATGATCGAGGTCAATATACAGCGAGTGTGGAGAAGCGTGAGGGATTACAAAACACACAATGATCAGTACCTCAACCTATAGGCAGGCTTGTGTCCATTCCATCCAGCGGCCGACCCCAAAGACGCATTCAATAATTTAAAAAAGCTGTTCAGTCAAAATAAAAATTGTCTAAATTGTAAATAAATGTTATTATATTGACATATTGTGAATAGGTTAGGTTGTTTATGTTCTGTTGGCTGTTCTGCGAGGTTCAACTACGTTCACTTCTACCGGTCATTGTTCACAAGGAGGAACATGCTTGCCTGTATCTGAGGTTACTGTCGAGTGTTCAGGTCATTCATATGTTGTGGTAGTCATGTGCTTGAAGACCACTACACAGATCGTTGGGTTATTTAGGTTATCATCATTATAAAGAAGGACACGCGACCCTCCTCAAAACTGTCCCCCATTAACAAACCAGCGGGGAAAATGAAGACTTTGGAAATGTCTTTAAGATTTTTTTTTAAGATTTTCATTAAGATTAAGAATCATTTAAGATTTTCGCACTTATGTTTGACCCAAACAACGTCAATAATGAATATACGCAGACGAGTGGATATCTTTCCTGTATACGATGTAGTCCTTATAATGCTCAAACCCATGTATAACCCCATGAATGGGATAATTGTTTCACATACAGAGACAAAGAGAACTAAATTAAACTATCCCAACTTAAACTCAATTAAACTAAAAGGGAGCCGGTCGGCCGAGCGGACAGCACGCTGGGCTTGTGATCCTGTGGTCCTAGGTTCGATTCCAGGCGCCGGCGAGAAACAATGGGCAGAGTTTCTTTCACCCTATGCCCCTGTTACCTAGCAGTAAAATAGGTACCTGGGTGTTAGTCAGTTGTCACGGGCTGCTTCCTAGGGGTGGAGGCCTGGTCGAGGACCGGGCCGCGGGGACACTAAAGCCCCGAAATCATCTCAAGATAACCTCAAGAAGATCACTGAAAATCCAAAGTTTGCTTTCTTGGACCCAAACGAACATACAGTTCACCAACACTACACTGCCATCATCATTCCCTGACCCCCGTAAGCAATGTACTAGTTACCATTCTACTGAACTGCATGATATGTTGCCCCCACCAATCAACATACTGTGTAGGGTTGTTGCAACGAATGAGATGTTGCTGCCTTGTTAGTTAACAACATAATTCTAAGTCTTGAGGAAGTCTATTAATACAGATGAGCACAGGAATACCCGAGTGTGTGTAGCACAGACAGACTTCATGTTTTCTGTCTCATAAACAGTTCTCACAACCACCTTATGACGTTCCCATTCTAAGTTTGTTTACCAATATTATATGACTGACAGTCGAATGTTCTTCTCTTCATAGCCAACGCATATATATATATATATATATATATATATATATATATATATATATATATATATATATATATATATATATATATATATTTATTTTTTCGTCAGAAACAATCAAGTATTATAAAACTCAGATCATTATTTGTCTCTTTGGACTCAAGATAGTGAGATATATCTTATTGTTAGCATTTGATAAGCCTGTTAAAGATTGTTCGCTTCAATAGTTAGCAGTCAGCTGTCAGCTCAGACACAGTTCTAAAGTGCTTATTACCAGGCGAGTCTCTTGTCTTATCTCAAGGCGTGATCTTCGACCCCTTATGAATACCAAGGAGTCAGATACGCGTGACAGTTAAGGATTGCTGAGGCGAGCTCATACCTGGTCCAGTTTATCAATTAATATTATTATTATTTAATTTGGCGGCCACTTTGGTGAAAGTATATATATATATATTTTTAACGTCTTTCATTGTTTTTTTTTTTTTTTAGATTTCCGGTTGATGCTTCCTATCCATCTTTATCCACATTCTTCAGCCAATCCTTCCCTTATCCTCCTTGAGACCCCTGTGTCGTGCATGAACCATATATCAAATACTTTATATTTACATCAGAGGGTTAGTGTAATCGACTTGATTACATTAACTTGATAATGTGATCGACTTGATAATAGTCCAGGGGCCAGATTCACGAAGCACTTACGAACCTGTACATCTTTTCTAAATCTTTGGCGGCTTTGTTTACAATTATTAAACAGTTAATGAGCTCCGAAGCACCAGGAGGCTGTTTATAACAATAACAACAGTTCATTGGGAAGATTTCATGCTTGTAAACTGCTTAATAAACGTAACCAAAGCCGTCAGAGATTGAGGACAGATGTACACGTTCGTAAGTACTTGCGTAACTGCTTCGTGAATCTGGCCCCCTGGACGGACCGAAACGTCGTCGTCTCTTCAATTTCTAGTGTGTGGTCTGGTCACCATTAAGGGGTTGTTCATTCCCAGGTTCATCAAACAACCAATTGAAGAGCAGAAGTTCGCTCAGTCAAGCGTATCAATTCATCGATCCGGCAACCAATCAAATTCGCAATAAACTCATCAATCTCCCAGCAGTTAAGCAGTTAATTGCTCAGTCAAGCCAATTCACAAAATCCTTTACTTGAAGAAGACGATTAAGCTTACTCTCCGTTGTTTACAGACCATCAATCACTCAAACTGCTCTTCCAAGTGACAGGTCATCAGAGTGGCAAGCAGTAATAGCATGTTATTGCCCTTGTAATTGCCTCCCCTGGACGCCGTAGCTAACTGATGTACTAAACTGATGTACTAAACTGATGTACTAACCTGATGTACTAACCTCAGTGATGTATTAAACTGATGTTCTAACCTCAGTGATGTACTAAACTGATGTTCTAACCTCAGTGATGTACTAAACTGATGTACTAACCTGAGTGATGTACTAAACTGCCCGAACCTAACCTTAACGAGGACCCACAAATAACAATGGGGACTTAATACGTCAATTCTGCAATCTACTATGATTTGTAGTACGTCTGTTTTTGGCCTGAAAAGGGGATTTATAAGCCAAAATGCAATGTAATATTTTGAGGAGGACGGGTTGGATGGATATATATATATATATATATATATATATATATATATATATATATATATATATATATATATATATATATATATATATATATATATATATATATGCAAACAAGCCTGAATGGTCCCCAGGACTATATACAACTGAAAACTCACACCCCAGAAGTGACTCGAACCCATACTCCCACAACTGGTATGTACAGGGACGCCTTAATCCGCTTGACCATCACGACCGGACATAAGGAAGTGATAGCCGAGGCTATATGAACCACTTCCCCGCCGGCACTCGGATGGTAATCTTGGGCATAGCATTTTATCAAATCACCTCATTCTTTGGGGCACACGTGAGGAACACAAATGCAAACAAGCCTGAATGGTCCCCAGGACTATATACAACTGAAAACTCACACCCCAGAAGTGACTCGAACCCATACTCCCACAACTGGTATGTACAGGGACGCCTTAATCCGCTTGACCATCACGACCGGACATAAGGAAGTGATAGCCGAGGCTATATGAACCACTTCCCCGCCGGCACTCGGATGGTAATCTTGGGCATAGCATTTTATCAAATCACCTCATTCTTTGGGGCACACGTGAGGAACACAAATGCAAACCATTCAGGCTTGTTTGCATTTGTGTTCCTCACGTGTGCCCCAAAGAATGAGGTGATTTGATAAAATGCTATGCCCAAGATTACCATCCGAGTGCCGGCGGGGAAGTGGTTCATATAGCCTCGGCTATCACTTCCTTATGTCCGGTCGTGATGGTCAAGCGGATTAAGGCGTCCCTGTACATACCAGTTGTGGGAGTATGGGTTCGAGTCACTTCTGGGGTGTGAGTTTTCAGTTATATATATATATATATATATATATATATATATATATATATATATATATATATATATATATATATATATATATATATATATAACATTCCCTCTAATGCGTTATGCGTGGTTTCCTCCGAGGCTATGGGTCCCCCTTCTTCCAGCTAGAGGTGGTACTCCCTTCTATATATATATATATATATATGTATGTGTGTGTGTGCCTCTGGAATCAGCTGTCGATCTCTGTTGGGATTTGTAAATGATTGAGAATGTAATTATATATAAATAAAGATGGTACTATGGCTCGGGAAAGTACACATGTTGATGATTAAGTGATGATTCTTGCAACGTCGGTATATCCTGGAAACACAAACCGTAACTGTCTCTATTTTCCGCTTGTTACAACTTGTAATAAAGTTGTTACATCTTGGCTTAAAGTGTTTATGACGTATTAGAACGTTGTTACAACTTGCTATATTGGTTGTTATAGCTGGTTAGGTGTTAAAACTTGTTAGAACGTTGTACCAACGTCGTAGTTTTGGTTTGTGTTTTGCGGGATATCGATATATAACCTCTCTATTGTTTCCGGCTGCTTCTCTCTCTCTCTCTCTCTCTCTCTCTCTCTCTCTCTCTCTCTCTCTCTCTCTCTCTCTCTCTCTCGAGAGAGAGAGAGAGAGAGAGAGAGAGAGAGAGAGAGTGTCGTCAAGTGTGTGTCCATAGAGCCAGTGAAACACCATTTTACACCCGTTGGTAACTATCTCAAGTCTCAAGTTAATCTCAAGGCACAGCTGAGGTTGCCCGCTCCAACCTGGATAAGAATTAATATGTCCAAATGCTATTCTGGACGACATTAATTGGTCCAACGATTGGCTGGACAAACCTTAATTGACATGTCCTTGGATAATGATGTCCAAGGTCAAGGTCAAGATTGTAATTGTTGTACTGGAGTAGTTGATCTTGGCAACGTCTTGAATTGGTTGTTAATAATGGATTATTGCCCCCCTTCCCATTTAATAATGTTACATAATAAGCAGTAATAAGTAGAACTAGCAGCATTACACTTAGCAACCAGTACATTAAAAAACATTGGAGGAGGAATAATATTCTGTGATTCAAAGTCTGCTCTTCAAGCAATCGAAAACTTCTCTTGGAAGATCGACAGCAAGAACCTCATACTCCCAATTATAAATGACCTAATTGATGCACAGAGTAAAGGGTCTCGAATCTCCTTTGTATGGATACCTTCACACATAAATATAACCCATCATAATGAGACAGACATTGCAGCCAAATTAGCGTGTAACAAGTTTGAAGTTGAATTAGATCTAGGTATCCCCATCTCTGCTGTCAAAACTGTATTGGTCCAAACATTCAGATCTGATAGGAAAGAACTTACTGACTCCCAACGACCTGAAAGTACTAGTATAAAAAGCTATGATTTGTTCAGATCTGAAACCTACATCTATGGACAGCACAAAACGTGGACCAGACTGTGCGACACAGTGATTGCAAGGATCAGGTTGGGTTACCGTTACCTGTGGCAGGTGGCTGCAGGTGACGGGTCTCCCAATCCTGAGCACTCCAAGTGCAAACTCTGTGAGCAGGAACTACGGCATGATCTCCCGCACTACATCACTGAATGCCCAGTTATTAGACCTTTCAGACCAGTTGGCATGAGGTAAATGGAGCTTTGCAATTACTTTATTCACTCTCGTATTCTAGAAGATATCCTCACAGTATACCCAAAATTTGCCAGTGCCGGCTACTAAACACATGGCTCTGTATGACTAACCATCCTGCGAGATGGGGACTTGTATTACCACTGCTACCTTATTCAATCTTGTGTTGTTGATATTCTCAAAATGCATCCGGAGTCTGCCAGTGCAGACCGCTTATCACATGCCTCTGTATGACTAACCATCCTGTGTGATGGGGATTTTTTAGCATCACCTAGTTAGCTTTTTTGACACACTGTACTCCACTTCATATAGTCTAGGGTTGCTGCACTAATGCAGATGTACCTAATATGTTAATAATAATAAAAAAATGTTCGTAATATCCCAACTTATAACGTAACCTCGACTTTTCGTCTAAGTTGTTACAATGTTGTGTCAAAGTAACAGTTGTGATAATAACGTTGTGGCTAGGTTGTGTGAGTGTTGTTGTGTGTGTGTGTGAAAGAGAGAGAGAGAGAAAGAGAGAGAGAGAGAGAGGGAGAGAGAGAGAAAAGGGGTGGAAAGGCAAAGTATGGGAGAAAGTGAAATGAGAGAAAAGGGAAGGAGAGGAGGGAGAGGGAAAGAAAGGGGGGGGGGGTGTAGAAATGGGCTTAGACACTCGAGAGGGTTAAAAAAAAAGCACCAAATAGTCTTTACATTCTCAAATGTGGTTATCTTGCACATATGTAATAGATAAGCGTTTTCTTATATCTTTCTGCTTTTTCAAGTCACATATATAAATTGGATTATGTGCTTCAGCCACGCTATTGTGATTTATTTTTCATCTGCAACGATGACTCTTTGCACACCCTACACACCTGTAAAGAGGCAGACGGGTGTAAGTTGTACTGGCAAAGCTAACACTTGGATAAACATATGTCTCACACACCTGCACTTGATGGCAGAAAAGATTTTATTTATGTCAAGCGTAGCAGAGCACAAGCTGTTAATGTTTATACTTGAGAAATATGGCCCGAAGAAGAAGAAGAATTGGCTTCAGAAACTTTTCTGAAGCTTCAGAAACCTTTCTGAGGCTTCAAAGCCTCAGAAACTTTCTGTGATCATTATTAAAAATTTTGCTTCACACCAGTTAATGGAGAAACATTTTTAAACACTAAAGCTCCACCTGTGAAGCACACAGGAAGCATTATATCATCAGGGCAAAATATATGTTTCCTAGTCTCGTAGATAGATGTTAGTCATGACAAACGTGAAGAGAGCAAGATTACCTTCAAGAAATCCTAATATAACATCCATCTTTAGAGGCTTCTGATCCAAATTAATGGTTCGTAATGGAGTTAAGTGGGTACCAAGATGATATAAAAATTAGCTGTTTGAAGGCCAGCCACGGAAGCCTTAAACACGAGAGGATTATAATGGAAGTGTGTATTATGTATATATATATATATATATATATATATATATATATATATATATATATATATATATATATATATATATATATATATAATATATAACATATATTATATATAATATATATATATATATATATATATATATATATATATATATATATATATATATATATATATATATATATATATAGATATATATATATATATATATATATATATATATATATATATATATATATATATATATATATATATATATATATATATATATATATATATGAGGCGGCGTGCCACAGGGGCCCGCCTCTCGACTGGTTCTCCTCTTGATTGATATCAATAATATCGATAACGGAACACCTGTTATAAACATTCCCCTCGCCACAGAAAATATACTAGAGAGCAAAGTCACAACAACAGCCTCTTGAGAGTCATATATATATGTATATATAATATATATATATCAGGGTCGATAGACGTAACTTAGGAAATGGAACTAATAACTGGCCCTCAAAATATTTAAGTGTTGATATATTAATGAAATTAGAGAGTAAGCTGCTGTATAAACGCCAGAGATATGAGAGTACATAAGAACATAAGAACATAAGAACAAAGGTAACTGCAGAAGGCCTATTGGCCCATACGAGGCAGCTCCTATTCTATAACCACCCAATCCCACTCATATACTTGTCCAACCCGTGCTTGAAACAATCGAGGGACCCCACCTCCACAATGTTACGCGGCAATTGGTTCCACAAATCAACAACCCTGTTACTGAACCAGTATTTACCCAAGTCTTTCCTAAATCTAAACTTATCCAATTTATATCCATTGTTTCGATGTGGATTCAATATATAACTTATTTAAGAATATTCTAAACAAAGCACAGGAACGTAGTATACCATACAAATTGAATAGATCGTATACTAATGACCCAAAGTGGATAACAAAGAATTTGAAGAACCTTATAGGTAAAAAGAGAGCTTGGTACAAAAGGATTAAAAATGGGGAGGTCACTTTAGAACAGGAATTCGTACAACTGGTTAGAAATGTTAAAAAAGAGATAAGGAAAGCAAAAAGAAACTATGAAGTTCGCATAGCAGGGCAAGCAAAGACAAATCCTAAAGGGTTTTTTCAGTTATATCGTACTAAGACTAGGGAAAGGATAGGTCCATTAAAAACTGAGACAGGTCAAATAACAGATAGTGATGAAGAGATGAGTAGTATTTTTAATAAATATTTTGTATCTGTATTTACTAAAGAGGAACTTAACAATATGCCTTCAGCCGAACAAGTCTATGTGGGTGGGGACGAGGACAGGTTGACGAGTTTAGCAGTTACCAGGGAGGATGTTCTTAAACAAATAGTAAAACTCAAACCAAACAAATCCCCAGGGCCGGATGAAGTGTTTGCTAGGGTGCTTAAAGAATGCAAAGAGGAGCTTTGTGACCCACTGTCAACCATATTTAATAAATCAATAGAGTCAGGCAGAGTGCCAGAGTTTTGGAAAGTTGCTAATGTGATACCAGTTTTTAAGAAAGGAGATAGATCACTTGCGTCTAACTATCGACCAATTAGCCTAACGTCTATTGTGGGAAAGTTACTCGAATCTATAATAGCAAATAAAATTCGTCTTCATCTTGAAAAACATAAATTAATAATTGAGTCGCAACATGGTTTTATAAATGGCCGTTCATGTTTAACAAATTTGTTATCTTTTTATTCTAGCATTGTTGAGGCAGTTGATAGTGGTAAGGATTGCGATGTTGTATACCTTGACTTTAGCAAAGCTTTTGATACAGTGCCACATGAAAGACTGATTAAAAAAATAGAGTCTCATGGTATTGGGGGTGCTATATTAAGCTGGATTAGGGCATGGCTATACCAAAGGAAACAGAGAGTTAGTATAAATGGAATCAAGTCAGAGTGGGAAAATGTTGTAAGTGGAGTGCCTCAAGGCTCTGTCCTGGGACCTCTGTTGTTTATAATATATATAAATGATTTAGATTCAGGTTTGAGTAGCAACATTTGCAAATTTGCCGATGATACGAAAATCGGTAGGGAAATTAATTCGGAGGAGGACTCACTATCACTTCAAGTTGATCTAGATAGGGTTTTGAAATGGTCAAAGGATTGGCAGATGCAGTTTAATGCTGATAAATGTAAAGTTCTGAGGTTAGGTAATGATGATAGAGTTACAAGATACGAGCTAGATGGTGTTGTGATTGCGAAGTCGGATTGCGAAAGGGATCTGGGAGTTATGATTAGTAAGAATTTAAAACAAAAGGATCAATGCATAAATGTTCGTAATAAGGCAAATCGGACACTTGGATTTATTAATCGCAGCGTTAGTAACAAGACACCTGGTGTGGTTCTCAAGCTATATCTTGCTCTAGTTAGGCCCCATTTAGATTATGCAGTTCAGTTTTGGTCGCCATATTATAGAATGGATATAAATTCACTTGAACGTGTCCAGCGTAGGATGACTAAGTTAATTCCCCAAATTAGAAATCTTTCATATGAAGAAAGATTAACAAAGCTTAAGTTGCATTCACTGGAAAGGCGAAGAGTTAGGGGTGACATGATAGAGGTTTACAAGTGGATGAATGGACATAACCGGGGGGATATTAATAGGGTATTAAAAGTATCAACACAGGACAGAACACGAAACAATGGATATAAATTGGATAAGTTTAGATTTAGGAAAGACTTGGGTAAATACTGGTTCAGTAACAGGGTTGTTGATTTGTGGAACCAATTGCCGCGTAACATTGTGGAGGTGGGGTCCCTCGATTGTTTCAAGCACGGGTTGGACAAGTATATGAGTGGGATTGGGTGGTTATAGAATAGGAGCTGCCTCGTATGGGCCAATAGGCCTTCTGCAGTTACCTTTGTTCTTATGTTCTTATGTTCTTATGTTTCGTGTTCTGTCCTGTGTTGATACTTTTAATACCCTATTAATATCCCCCCGGTTATGTCCATTCATCCACTTGTAAACCTCTATCATGTCACCCCTAACTCTTCGCCTTTCCAGTGAATGCAACTTAAGCTTTGTTAATCTTTCTTCATATGAAAGATTTCTAATTTGGGGAATTAACTTAGTCATCCTACGCTGGACACGTTCAAGTGAATTTATATCCATTCTATAATATGGCGACCAAAACTGAACTGCATAATCTAAATGGGGCCTAACTAGAGCAAGATATAGCTTGAGAACCACACCAGGTGACTTGTTACTAACGCTGCGATTAATAAATCCAAGTGTCCGATTTGCCTTATTACGAACATTTATGCATTGATCCTTTTGTTTTAAATTCTTACTAATCATAACTCCCAGATCCCTTTCGCAATCCGACTTCGCAATCACAACACCATCTAGCTCGTATCTTGTAACTCTATCATCATTACCTAACCTCAGAACTTTACATTTATCAGCATTAAACTGCATCTGCCAATCCTTTGACCATTTCAAAACCCTATCTAGATCAACTTGAAGTGATAGTGAGTCCTCCTCCGAATTAATTTCCCTACCGATTTTCGTATCATCGGCAAATTTGCAAATGTTGCTACTCAAACCTGAATCTAAATCATTTATATATATTATAAACAACAGAGGTCCCAGGACAGAGCCTTGAGGCACTCCACTTACAACATTTTCCCACTCTGACTTGATTCCATTTATACTAACTCTCTGTTTCCTTTGGTATAGCCATGCCCTAATCCAGCTTAATATAGCACCCCCAATACCATGAGACTCTATTTTTTTAATCAGTCTTTCATGTGGCACTGTATCAAAAGCTTTGCTAAAGTCAAGGTATACAACATCGCAATCCTTACCACTATCAACTGCCTCAACAATGCTAGAATAAAAAGATAACAAATTTGTTAAACATGAACGGCCATTTATAAAACCATGTTGCGACTCAATTATTAATTTATGTTTTACACGAAGGAAATTCCTGGAAGGAGCAGACGCTAGTAATTTAAGATCAGATACTAGGATAAGAAATATTGAAGTAGCAGAAGAAAATATGGCTTCATATGGACAGAATATTACAGTTTTACCCGAAGTTAGGAATCTTCACTGGCTGAATGTGTGCAAGTCAGCTTCACCGTAGAGTTTGCAACAGTACAAGACAGCTTCAACGTAGAATTTGCACCAGTACAAGTCAGCTTCAGCGTAGAGTTTGCAACAGTACAAGACAGCTTCAACGTAGAATTTGCACCAGTACAAGTCAGCTTCAGCGTAGAGTTTGCACCGGTACAAGTCAGCTACAACGTAGAGTTTGCACCAGTACAAGTCAGCTTCAACGTAGAGTTTACACCAGTACAAGTCATCTCCACCGTAGAGTTTACACCAGTACAAGTCAGCTTCAACGTAGAATTTGCACCAGTACAAGTCAGCTTCAACGTAGAGTTTACACCATACAAGTTATCTTCACCGTAGAGTTTACACCAGTACAAGTCATCTTCACCGTAGAGTTTACACCAGTACAAGTCAACTTCAACAGAGTTTACACCAGTACAAGTCAACTTCAACAGAGTTTACACCAGTACAAGTCAACTTCAACAGAGTTTACACCAGTACAAGGCATCTTCACCGTAGAGTTTACACCAGTACAAGTCAGCTTCAACATAGAGTTTACACCAGTACAAGTCAGCTTCAACGTAGAGTTTACACCAGTACAAGTCAGCTTCAACATAGAGTTTACACCAGTACAAGTCAGCTTCAACGTAGAGTTTACACCAGTACAAGTCAGCTTCAACGTAGAGTTTGCACCAGTACAAGTCAGCTTCAACGTAGAGTTTACACCAGTACAAGTCAACTTCAACAGAGTTTACACCAGTACAAGTCAACTTCAACAGAGTTTACACCAGTACAAGTCAGCTTCAACGTAGAGTTTACACCAGTACAAGTCAGCTTCAACGTAGAGTTTACACCAGTACAAGTCAGCTTCAACGTAGAATTTGCACCAGTACAAGTCAGCTTCAACGTAGAGTTTACACCATACAAGTCATCTTCACCGTAGAGTTTACACCAGTACAAGTCAACTTCAACAGAGTTTACACCAGTACAAGTCAACTTCAACAGAGTTTACACCAGTACAAGTCAGCTTCACCGTAGAGTTTACACCAGTACAAGTCAGCTTCAACGTAGAGTTTGCACCAGTACAAGTCAGCTTCAACGTAGAGTTTACACCATACAAGTCATCTTCACCGTAGAGTTTACACCAGTACAAGTCAGCTTCAACATAGAGTTTGCACCAGTACAAGTCAGCTTCACCGTAGAGTTTACACCAGTACAAGTCAGCTTCAACGTAGAGTTTGCACCAGTACAAGTCAGCTTCAACGTAGAGTTTACACCATACAAGTCATCTTCACCGTAGAGTTTACACCAGTACAAGGCATCTTCACCGTAGAGTTTACACCAGTACAAGTCAGCTTCAACGTAGAGTTTGCACCAGTACAAGTCAGCTTCACAGTAGAGTTTACACCAGTAAAACTCACCTTCACTGTATCGTTTACTGGACCATTCTAGTTGAGAGTTTTGTGCTAAGCTTTGACCAAATAATTTGAAGTGCGAAATATACAAATTGAAGGATTTTCAAGACAGACACAAGAATACGACGCCCAGACTTAGGAATGTCTCGTGTGAAAACCATTGAACTGAATTTCTTGTTTAGTAATATATAAAGAGACACTCTTTCAAAAATATTTAACATTAAATAAGTACATAAACAGATGATTCCGATTCAATCAAACAGATTCTTTGATTCAATCAAACAGATTCATTGATTCAATTGATTTTTTATTCTATTAAAGAGATGGTTTAATATTTGTCATACTTAACCCCATAGGAATACAAAAATATAGTTACAAATATATCGCACAAAACCAATTTTCTATTATATAGATAATATATAATAGTTGTCAGTAATAGACAAATATACTGTAAATACATTTAATAGCAAATTTTTTTACCAATTTTTTTTGGCGTATATGTAAGTATTTCTTTAAAGAAAAGTTTTTCTTTAAGTTTTCTTTTTCTTTAAGCTTCTTTTTCTTTAAGTTTAAAAAGCTTTTAAGTTGTTTGTTTCTTTAAGTTTTTGACCTCGTTTGAGGTCAATTGTTATTTTATATTTAACTTAAGTTGCTTGGTAATTTGTCTAGATTGGGCTTCAATTATAAGTTTCATAAGATGCTGAACCAGTGACCTAAGCTTGATAACCCGTGTGGTTATTATCAGGAAGCATTATTTCGTATCAGAACTTAGAAAGTTCCTAAATTTTCATGCTAAGTTTCAACATTTATAGCTGCTAGGTTTTCATACATTTTCATGCTAAGTTTCAATATACATAGCTGTTACGTATGTTGGTCTGAATGTTATTATTTTGGAAAGACAGTTACCTTAATTTCCCCTCTTGCGTGGGCATTGACTTAAGCTTGACTTCTTGCATGGGCATTGACTTAAGCTTGACTTCTTGCATGGGCATTGACTTAAGCTTGACCTCTTGCATGGGTATTGACTTAAGCTTGACCTCTTGCATGGGTATTGACCTAAGCTTGACCTCTTGCATGGGTATTGACTTAAGCTTGACCTCTTGCATGGGCATTGACTTAAGCTTGACCTCTTGCATGGGTATTGACTTAAGCTTGACCTCTTGCATGGGCATTGACTTAAGCTTGACCTCTTGCATGGGTATTGACTTAAGCTTGACCTCTTGCATGGGTATTGACTTAAGCTTGACCTCTTGCATGGGCATTGACTTAAGCTTGACTTCTTGCATGGGCATTGAATTAAGCTTGACCTCTTGCATGGGTATTGACTTAAGCTTGACCTCTTGCATGGGTATTGACTTAAGCTTGACCTCTTGTATGGGTATTGACTTAAGCTTGACCTCTTGCATGGGCATTGACTTAAGCTTGACTTCTTGCATGGGCATTGAATTAAGCTTGACCTCTTGCATGGGTATTGACTTAAGCTTGACCTCTTGCATGGGTATTGACTTAAGCTTGACCTCTTGCATGGGCATTGACTTAAGCTTGACTTCTTGCATGGGCATTGAATTAAGCTTGACCTCTTGCATGGGCATTGACTTAAGCTTGACCTCTTGCATGGGTATTGACTTAAGCTTGACCTCTTGCATGGGTATTGACTTAAGCTTGACCTCTTGCATGGGCATTGACTTAAGCTTGACTTCTTACATGGGCATTGAATTAAGCTTGACCTCTTGCATGGGCATTGACTTAAGCTTGACCTCTTGCATGGGCATTGACTTAAGCTTGACCTCTTGCATGGGTATTGACTTAAGCTTGACCTCTTGCATGGGTATTGACCTAAGCTTGACCTCTTGCATGGGTATTGACCTAAACTTGACCTCTTGCATTGTTATTGCCCTAAGCTTTGTTAATGAACTAAGCTTGACGTGCTTTACGGCAGTGATCTAATTAGTTATGAGCTTATCTATTCTATTTGTTGACTGAAGTGATGAGACGTACGTCAGAGATACTCTAGAAATAAGGAATAGCACACCAAAGATACAATTTAGAGATAAAGGGAAGTACACGCTGTTTCTTTAAAGATACTTTAGAGATAAGCACAAATGAATGAGAACAAAATATAACTGAAGTGATAAATACACCGAATATTTTTTTTTACCAAAGTCGTTCAGGTGACAGCAGACACACACACACACACACACACACACACACACACACACACACACACCACACACACACACACACACACACACACACACACACACACACCACACACACACACACACACACACACACACCACACACACACACACACACACACACACACACACACACCACACACACACACCACACACACCACACACACACACCACACACACCCACCACACACACACACACACCCACCACACACACACACACACATACACACACACACACACATACACACACACACACACACACACCACACACACACACACACACACACACACACACACCACACACACACACACACACACCACACACACACACCACACACACCACACACACACACCACACACACCCACCACACACACACACACACATACACACACACACACACATACACACACACACACACACACACACACACACACACACACACACACACACACACACACACACACACGAAAATAGGGAGGATGATGTTTACAGAACCTGAAAAGACCCTATTAAACCCTAAGTGCGGCAAATCAGATTTTATAGCCAATTAGTGACACAATTTACAGTGGAAGTTATTCAAAATAAGGGACCCATTAGTGCATTTATTAGGAAGGAAATGGGTTGGCTTAGAGAAGAAATTGCTGGTATTGTGATTCAGAAACACCTTTTGTTAGACTTGAATTTGTTAGTTTAACTTGTTTGTTAGACTTAGTAAGTCTAAGAACTAAGCAATTTAGTCCTACTCAGAATAGGGCACTCGTGGAGCTGATCGGAGTTGATTTTCAAATTCCTATATTGTTCAAAAAATAAATTTCTAATCAATAATATAAAAGCAGGGACAAGAATACAATTTAAAACATAAAAAATAATTTGAGGGTGACAAAAAAAAGTCTCATCAAATACCAACATAATATGACCCAGCATACTTTTTTTTTTGGGGGGGGGGGGGGGACGGGGAGGGGGGAGGGAAGGAAGGGGGGAGGGGGGGGGGTGGGGGGATGGGGGGGAGGGGGGAGCGGGGGAAGCTTTGGTTACAGCCAAAGCAAACTTATTAGTATTGAAACCCGTCTTAGAATCCAATTTGTCTTAAGCTTATCCTTGCAAGCTTGAGGCAACGACAGTGACGTTTCAAAAAGAGTTTTTTTTTTCCTTCAGTACCTGTAGTTAAGGGACCGCAGGCCGGCGGGCGCCCGGCCACCACTGTATAGCGAACCATCGCGCACGCAGCCGGTTAATGCTCTCTCTTAACGACTAATTCCAACCCGCCCCGAGGAGGCTAACGAGACCTGTTAAATATGCTAATTAACACAACATAAATTGAATCCCAGGTTGCAACCCACCACCCCTTAAACCCCCCCCCCCCTTAACCCCCCACTACCCCTTGAGCCCTTTAACCCCCCATCACCCACCCCCACACACTCCCCCCCCTTCTTCTCTCCGGAGAAATGAGGTGGACACTGTTTTTGTTACTTCCTTGAGTGTAAAGTGAAGGGGGGGGGGAATGGTACTGACTGTGTACTCACCAAGATGATGTACTCGTCTAGATGTACTCACTAAGATGATGTACCCGTCTAGATGTACTCACTAAGATGATGTACCCGTCTAGATGCACTCACCAAGATGATGTACCCGTCTAGATGCACTCACCAAGATGATGTACTGGTCTAGATGTACTCACTAAGATGATGTACTGGTCTAGATGTACTCACTAAGATGATGTACCCGTCTAGATGCACTCACCAAGATGATGTACCCGTCTAGATGCACTCACCAAGATGATGTACCCGTCTAGATGTACTCACCAAGATGATGTACCCGTCTAGATGTACTCACCAAGATGGTGTACCCGTCTAGATGTACTCACCAAGATGATGTACCCGTCTAGATGCACTCACCAAGATGATGTACCCGTCTAGATGTATTCACCAATACATAGTTCATAGGATAGGATAGGATAAATAGTTCCTCAGTGTTCTGATGTTTCTCCTTAGCCTCATATCATCTAGGACATGGAAATGAAGGTACAAAACTAACGAGAAGATTCAGGACTAAGATGAACTGTCATACCTTGCAAACGTATCTGACCGTTGAAAGACAGTTGAGAGGCGGGACCAAAGAGCCAAAGCTCAACCCTCCCCGATCCGGTAAGCTATGTGAGCATACTCCAGAATTGGTCTGAAAAATTATCAAAATTTAGACCCAGTCAAAGGCAGAGTTCTGAGGACTGGAACGAGAGAATGAAGACCTGTACAGTGGTACAGTGGTACAGTGGTACAGACTGAAGGCTGCACAAAAACAGAATAGGATTGAGATTATCGGTCATATGGTTCAGGTATAAAACCCAGCAGAGATTGTCAGAAATAATCCTACTCTCTCTCCTCCAAACGAAATAGTTCAGGATTACCAAAATTCACAACAATTCCATTAGTATCCTTGATATAAGAACATAAGAAGAACATAAGAACAAAGGTAACTGCAGAAGGCCTATTGGCCCATACGAGGCAGCTCCTATTCTATAACCACCCAATCCCACTCATATACTTGTCCAACCCACGCTTGAAACAATCGAGGTACACCACCATATAATTGTATGTCTTGTTCTGTACTTAAAATTGTTGGTATTTGATACAAATTTCAGTCCCATATATATTGTGTCACTGGCAGAGACCATCGTAGTTAGAGAACATAACAGGAAAGTCTTACTCTAAAAGACTCTGTTTGAGAGAGCATATGAGAAGAGAGAAGTTGAACTGTTTGCTTAGTAAGAGATCCCATAAGACCATTTAAACACCGAAGCGTAGTGAGACGGGCTCACCATAGCCCGTGCTACTTGAAACTTTTTGTTTCAAGTAGCGAATCTTAAACAACAACAACAACCGAAGCGTAACTCCGACGTTGCACAAATCATTCGATTGATGATGCAAAGCAGAAAAAAATTATGATTGTAAATGTAACAAAAAGAACGTATTTACATATTATATATATATATATATATATATATATATATATATATATATATATATATATATATATATATATATATATATATTTATATATATATATATATATATATATATCAGTCGCATATATGCTTGGGGACCATTCAAGCTTGTTCGCTTTGTAAATGTAAAAAAATCATCAATTACACAATGAAAACATTATAATAATGTAGCAATTGATGAAGCTGTTTGAAGACTTATCATCAGTAAAATTTAATCTGTTGAAAATAAAAACACTCTCATAGTGGGAGATTTTAATTTACAGAGTATTAATTGAGCACCGGTAGAGCTCAGGACCGGACAAATGGCCGCTTGAGTGACTGAATATAACGACTTCATACGGGAATTAATTCTAGAGGAACATAAATGTTGGACAAGGATATCAAATGTAAAAAGAATTAAAGCTAGAGACATGAAAACAGAGAGAGACCGACAGACAGACACAGACAGAGATAGACACAGACAGAAATAGACACAGACGGAGACAGAGATGGAGACAGAAAGAGAGTCACAGATACACATTGAGGGACAGAGAGAGAGAGAGAGAGAGATACAGACACAGAGACACAGATACACATTGAGAGAGAGAGAGAGAGAGATACAGACACAGAGACACAGATACACATTGAAAGACAGAGAGAGAGATACAGACATAGACTGAGAGGAGTACATCCCTCCGATGTACTGACCCACTTACTGCCTGGCACCTCAGGTGTGTGTGTACATGTACATAATATTTTTTTCTTATTAGGGGGTACCACCTCTGGTGCAAGTGTAGGGACCCATAGCCTCAGAGAAGAAAATAAAGAGTACTCAGAGAAGACCTTGTGGATCCTCACTGAACACTTTGATATTTTCCTCTCCTACCACCCCTATTCTTTTTGTATGTGTGTATATATATATCTAACTTTATTTTAAAATTTCATTACACAAAAAGGGTTACAACAGTGGTTACATGCAGGGTACAAGGCTACTTGTCACAAGTTGTAGAGCTCCACCAGCTCCTCAGATGGCGGGCAGGAACCATGGATGCAGTGAGCATTTCCTCTCTCGATTGCCACACTAAGGCGCTGAAAGAGAAAACTGGTGGCTCTAGGGTCTCTAGTTGTTTCAATTAGCTTGGAACCCAACTCCTTCAAAAAAACTAGCAGCACTTTTACCCCAGGCACCAAGTGTCTCTGAGGTAATGGGGACAAAATTGTAGTGGTAATCAAGGTCTCTGTATTTACACGACTTGGCTGCTTCCCGGTGATTGGCAGCACCTCCTGCCTGTGTAGCACTGAAGTCAACAAAGGTATTGGCTAAAGTTGAAACGCAAGTGTAGTTCCACACCAACTGTCTACCATTCTACCAGGGGATCACCGTGATCCCGTCTGGCGACCGCCAGGCTCATCAGAGTTGCGGGACATTAGGTAACGGGGTTCTCTCTCTGCTGGACAACAGGCTGTGGTAAGGCTCCTCTTAATCATGTCGTTAACCTCGCCGTGTCTTGCATGCCATCCTCCTGTCCTTTGACAGAGAAGGCCATGCCGTCCGTACCTGTCGGCCTCTGCCTCGCTGCAAATACACCTGTATTCGGTGCGGATTAGGGCAGCGAGGCGGAGAGCCACAGCAATTCGGAGGGCCTGCAGTGTGAAACGGGTGCCGGTTGCTAACAGGAAGTCACCTGCATGGAGAGCTGCTACAACTCTAAGTCGGGCAGTGTCATATGGTGTTGTCGCAGCTTCTAGTAATGTCGCGATCCCAGCTGGATTGCTTATGAGCTTCAGAAATCGGTGGTTGGGGTGCTGGTCCTGCGAGAGAGACCCATTTGGTTGTGCAGTCTGTGAAGCTGGGGTCATGTAACCCTGCCTGTTGAACTAGGTGCTCAGGTAGGATTTCCTTCGCCAGGTTGTCAGACGACACTGAAGAGGACAGGAACCCTGGAACAGCAATTTGTGTTGCTGTGCCGATTCCCCCGAGTCTGACAGGAAGGGAGGCCTGTTTCCACTGTGAGTCGCTGAGAGAAAGGTTGAGAGCTTTTTTAGCGTTGATTTCAGCAAGCTGTCGAACTCTTCTAATTTAAAATGTTTAAAAGATGGTGAACATCTAAGAAAGTAGGTCAGCCTGGGGAGGGACAAGCATCTGGTGATGAGTTAAAGTGCATCATGAGCATCGATGTCTTCAATCCTCTCAGTCATCCTCTTCAGGTCAGTGATCTTCTTACCAAGGACCCCGTCGATGGCATTCCCTCCAAGAGGAGCACCTAGAAGTGTGCTGTCCTCAGAGTTGGTTATATGAATATCAGGCAAAACAACCTTTATTCGCTCTATTATGTGCTGGTTGGTGGAGGTTATTTCGCGCTTGGAAGAGTTCAGGGTGAGGCCTAGACTTGCTCCTTGCTCCTGAATTATCCTTATGTCATCCAAGAGTGAGGCTGGGGAGCCGGCTAGAGTACCATCGTCCAAAAACCAAATGTTGAGCTCACTGGACAGGTTATCGGTGACTTCCTTGATGACTAGGCAGAAAAGAAAAGGAGCAAGGGGGTCACCCTGTTGGACACCTTCTTGTGATTCAATTTCATGTTCCCCGAATAACAGAGTTAGATTCTTGCTGTAGCATGAGTTTACAAACGGGTAGAGGGAAGGAAAAAGGCGATGAACCGCACTGAGTACTGCATCCCTTCTAACCAGATTGAAAGTATTTTTGAAGTCCAGCTTTATCAGGGCTTTTTCAACCGTAATGTTGGCAAAGTAGGCTCCAGCTGCATGAGCCGCTGCCTCACACCCTTGGGGAATGCCAAACCCAAGCTGTTTTGGCTTCAGCATGTCTGCTGCTGCCTGACTAACTGTTCTAGCAGCAGCCTTAGCGACGAGACGCCGGAGTAAATTGCCCACAGCTATCGGTCTGATTCCTCTATCCTTTTTCCTCAGGGCACAGAGGGTAGCGCCAAAAAAGAGAGGCCGTATGGTCACTGGTATGTTGCCAGCTAGACATGTGTTGGCGAATCTAGTTAGTTCCACCAGGAGGCCCTGTGCAATGTCTCCCAGTGCAGGGTTGAGCATTTGTTTGACGTGGTTGGGTCTTAGTCCTGTGAACCCGCCTGCTGATCCTGGTGGGAAGGATAAAGCTGCTTTATACACCACGGATTCCAGCACACACGGGTTCTCAAATACATATCCATAAAAATATAGAGATATATATACATACAAAAATATATTTTATACAAGAGTGTGTATGAGTATATATATATATATATATATATATATATATATATATATATATATATATATATATATATATATATATATATATATATATATACATATATATATATATATATATATATATATATATATATATATATATATATATATATATATATATATGTATGTATATTATATATATATATATATATATATATATATATATATATATATATATATATATATATATATATATATATATATATATATTACGAACATTATTCAACTGTTGAAAGACGATAGAGACAAGTGGGCCACCTAGGGCTATAACTTTCAAAAATAAAAAAAATAAAACTGTGAAGTCTGGTCTATAAAACATGTCTAAAGGGGGGTGGGGTGGGGGGGGGGCCAGGTCTGGCACTAGTTTACCGTTTTCCCTGAAGGGACCAGGACGAGCTTCTAGCCCCCCCCCCTCTCCTCCCCCCCCCACACCTCTATCCACCACTCGCCCCCCCACCCCCCATCCCAAAATATATGATTCCAAGCGTCGAGTCCTGAAAACGTGTTGGTAATTAGGTGTTGGTTAAATATCCGTTGCTAATTGCTCGCCAAATAATCCATTACCTGTGGACCCTTGCGAGGGAGGGAGGGGGGGGGGGGAAGGGGGGATGGGGGGGATGGGGGGGATGGGGGGTGGGGGGGAGGGGGGGAGGGGAGAGAGGAAGATGCTGTTGATTTAATAAATTTAGCGGTACCTTGATGGTGTACTGTTTATGAGACACAGGATGGGTGGGGTTGGGGGTGGGGGGGGGTGGTCCTGGGGAGGAAAGGGGGGGGGGGTGCTGGGGAGGGGGGGGGTGAAGGTGTGAGTATTTACCCCTCGCTGTACTCACCTATATGTACATTCATAATCGACCTTCAGCTGCTATGACCCGCTCTTCAAACCTTGACTATAGTTTGATGGAACGTTTATGCTCACTTTTTCCTTATATTATATTCCTACTAATAAAATTATATTCCTAGTTAGTTTAGACATGTTATTTACCTAACATATTTACGACTGACAGCTCTGTGTCATTTGTGTCTCTAGTTACTGTTCATACCAACTCTCTGTTTTGGTCTCAGTTTTGTTACTAATGCTTCCCTATTCTTCGGAGAATCTTGTATGCTGTGATCATGTCCCTCGAGTGCCTCCTGTCCTCCAGTGTGGTGAGGTCCAGTTCCCTCAGTCTCCCGTCAGAGCTCAGGATAGTCTAAGGTAAGAAACGTATCCTCTTGGTTTGCTTCCGGTTTTTAAGTTGTTACTGAACATATCCACAAGGGCCGTGACGAGGATTCGAACCTGCGTCCAAGAGCATCCCAGACGCTGCCTTATGTTCATTTGATGCATCAAGTTATTGTGGTTTCTGTGTGAAGTATTAAGTTGTTATCTTGTTATCTTCACTCTTATTCCAAACTGTATTTAAGCAAGATTTGTTTTGGGATTTACTTGAATGTAAATGTATATGTATTGGTTGATATATTACGTGTTTATCGTGCTCCTTGTTTACAAATAATGTTTACAAATAATGTTTACAAATAATGTTTACAAATAATGTCAAATAATTTACAAATAAATCATTCTTTTATCTGGTTTTATATAATACATTTTGAATCTCTGTATTGATCAGTTCATAATGAAGATGATGAAGATGATGAAGATGATGATGATGATGATGATGATAAAGACGATGAGGATGATGACGATGATAAAGACGACAAGGATGATGATGATGACGATGATAAAGACGACAAGGATGATGATGATGACGATGATGACGTACAAATATAGAGAACCATCGAGAGGAGCAGAAAACTTAAAAAAAAATTCTAGTTTGCTTCTTCAACAAATACCAATGCTGTTGTTTTTAGTATAGATAAATAAATAAATAAATAAATAAATATGTGTGTGTGTGTGTGTACTCACCTATTTGTACTCACCTATTTGTGCTTGCGGGGGTTGAGCTTTGGCTCTTTGGTCCCGCCTCTCAACTGTCAA
This sequence comes from Procambarus clarkii, assembly GCF_040958095.1. Classification (NCBI taxonomy): domain Eukaryota; kingdom Metazoa; phylum Arthropoda; class Malacostraca; order Decapoda; family Cambaridae; genus Procambarus; species Procambarus clarkii. Next base: position 14,162,921 of record NC_091186.1, read on the forward strand.
TCAACTGGTGTACAGATTCCTGAGCCTACTGGGCTCTATCATATCTACATTTAAAACTGTGTATGGAGTCAGCCTCCACCACATCACTGCCTAGTGCATTCCATCCGTTAACTACTCTGACACTGAAAAAGTTCCTTCTAACGTCTCTGTGGCTCATGTGGGTACTCAGTTTCCATCTGTGTCCCCTTGTTCGCGTCCCACCAGTGTGTACTCACCTATTTGTACTCACCTATTTGTGCTTGCAGGATCGAGCATTGACTCTTGGATCCCGCCTTTCCAGCTATCGGTTGTTTACAGCAATGACTCCTGTCCCATTTCCCTATCATACCTGGTTTTAAAATTATGAATAGTATTTGCTTCCACAACCTGTTCCCCAAGTGCATTCCATTTTTCCACTACTCTCACGCTAAAAGAATACTTCCTAACATCTCTGTGACTCATCTGAGTTTCCAGTTTCCACCCATGTCCCCTCGTTCTGTTATTATTACGTGTGAACATTTCGTCTATGTCCACTCTGTCAATCCCTCTGAGTATCTTATTCGTTCCTATCATGTCCCCCCTCTCCCTTCTTCTTTCTAGTGTCGTAAGGCACAGTTCCCTCAGGCGCTCCTCATACCCCATCCCTCGTAGCTCTGGGACGAGTCTCGTCGCAAACCTCTGAACCTTTTCCAGTTTCATTATATGCTTCTTCAGATGGGGACTCCATGATGAGGCGGCATACTCTAAGACTGGCCTTACGCAGGCAGTGTAAAGCGCCCTAAATGCCTCCTTACTTAGGTTTCTGAATGATGTTCTAACTTTTGCCAGTGTAGAGTACGCTGCTGTCGTTATCCTATTTATATGTGCCTCAGGAGATAGATTAGGTGTTACGTCCACCCCCAGGTCTCTTTCACGCATCGTTACAGGTAGGCTGTTCCCCTTCATTGTGTACTGTCCCTTTGGTCTCCTATCTCCTATTCCCATTTCCATAACTTTACATTTGCTCGTGTTGAATTCCAGTAGCCATTTCTCTGACCATCTCTGCAACCTGTTCAGGTCCTCTTGGAGGATCCTGCAATCCTCATCTGTCACAACTCTTCTCATCAACTTTGCGTCATCCGCAAACATCGACATGTAGGACTCTACGCCTGTAAACATGTCGTTAACATATACAAGAAATAGAATTGGTCCCAGCACCGATCCTTGTGGTACTCCACTTGTTACTGTTCGCCAGTCCGACTTCTCGCCCCTTACCGTAACTCTTTGGCTCCTTCCTGTTAGGTAGTTCCTTATCCATGCTAGGACCTTTCCCCCCACCCCTGCCTGCCTCTCGAGCTTGAACAGCAGTCTCATGTGCGGTACTGTATCAAAGGCTTTTTGGCAGTCCAGAAATATGCAGTCTGCCCAACCATCTCTGTCCTGTCTTATCCTCGTTATTTTATCATAGAATTCCAGAAGGTTTGTTAGGCACGATTTCCCTGTCCAGAACCCATGTTGATGTTTGTTCACAAACCTAATGTTCTCCAGGTGTGCAACCAGTCGTAGCCTAATTATTCTTTCCAGTATTTTACAGGGGATGCTTGTCAGTGATACAGGTCTATAGTTAAGTGCCTCCTCCCTATCACCTTTCTTGAAGATCGGCACGACATTTGCCTTCTTCCAGCAACTGGGCAATTCTCCTGACATAAGTGACTCATTAAAGATCATTGCCAGAGGCACGCTGAGGGCCTGTGCTGCTTCTTTTAGTATCCACGGTGATACTTTGTCTGGTCCAACTGCTTTAGTTGCATCTAGAGTTGTCAACTGTTTCATTACCTCCTCTGCTGTCACCTCTATATCTGATAGTCTTTCATCTAGGGTAACCCCTTCCAACAATGGGAGCTGCTCAGGCTCGGTAGTGAACACTCCATGGAAACTGGCATTCAGTGCCTCGCAGATTTCCTTGTCACTTTCAGTATATGCCCCCTCTGTCTTCCTTAGTCTTGTCACTTGGTCGTTCACCGACATTTTTCTTCTTATATGACTGTGTAGTAACTTAGGTTGTTTTTTCGCTTTGATTGCAATATCGTTCTCATAGTCCCTTTCCGATGTTCGTCTTATGTTAATGTAATCGTTCCTAGCTCTGTTGCATCTGATCCTGTTGTCCTCTGTCCTTTGTCTTCTGTACTTCCTCCACTCCCGCCTGCTGGCCATTTTTGCTTCCTGACACTGTCTATTAAACCATGGGTTATTATATTCCTTCTTATTTTTTCCCTTTACCGTTGGTATAAATCTCTCTTCGGCCTCCTGGCATTTCTGTATGACTAGGTCCATCATATCTTGGACTGTCTTTCCTCTAATTTCTTCCTCCCACTGCACTTCACCCAGATAGTCCCTTATCCTCTTATAGTCCCCTTTCCTGTAGTCAGCTCTCCTTTCCCAGATCTCTTATCCCATGGTCATAAGTTTGAATTCCATCATGTAGTCAAAGACTAGGACACAATGGTCACTGGCCCCTAGAGGTATTTCATGCTCTAAATTCTCGATATCTTCTACGTTCTGGGTGAAAATCAGGTCTAATAGGCTCGGTGCATCTCCTCCTCTTTCCCTTGTGTCTTCCTTCACATGTTGTGTCAGGAAATTCCTGTCTATAACATCGTCTATAGCATATGTCTATAACATAACATTCCTGTGTGTGTGTGTATATGTGTGTGTGTGTGTGTGTGTGTGTGTGTGTGTGTGTGTGTGTGTGTGTGTGTGTGTGTGTGTGTGTGTGTGTGTGTGTGTGTGATAGGGGGGGGGGGGAGGGGCACGTAAATAATGTATATATGCACTTACAAGAGAGTGCAAGGAGAACTCAATACCTGCAAACAATAATGGGAGCCCCACAAGGCTTCCCCCGGGTGCTATATATTCTCTTCCTCAAGACTGAGGGTCCCTGCAAGCACAACCAAAACCTGGGCTCTAGGAGACTCGAACCATGGACCCCATATGTGCCAGGTTGAAGCTTTATCGACCGAGCAATTGAGTAGTTATTTCCACCGAAGTGTGCATGACAATTTTTAGGTTATATATATATGTGTGTGTGTGTGTGTGGTTGTCCAGGTGGTAGCGATTGGGCTGGAGAGAAGGCCGCAGGTAATAGTTAGGTCCCGTTCTCCACCACACACAACTACCCCCCCATTGGGTGTGGTAGTGAACACAGTACGCTGAAAGCCACTGGTTTTCACCTCTAAACGAACCAATAGCTTCTATGCTGAGATGAGCGACTTTACGTTAAAAGATAACTGATGGCCCTTACCCCCCTTCAAAGAGGGCGGAGTCCCTATACCCCCTTTTTAAGAGAGGTGGGCACCTATTACCCCCCTTTCTGAGAAGGGAAGGAGGACCGGTAAGCCCCTCCCATCAAACACAAGACCAGGCTCCACCCTTTTCAACATAGTGGGCGGTACATGGCTCCTACTCCCTTTTGTAAATGGATAAGGCGCCTTCTCCCGTATAGGTGGGATAAGATGGCACCTTCTCCCTTATAGGTGAGACGGTACCTACTCCCAGGCAGGTATAGCGGCATTTACTCATCTCCCTACTTCCGTGGGTCGGGCTGTGCCTACTTGCTTCCGAGAGGTGCTGGTCCTACTGCATGTATATATATATATATATATATATATATATATATATATATATATATATATATATATATATATCGTGGCTACCGGTGGGGCGGCGGGAGGCCGGCATACCATCCAGGGCATTGTCGGCCACTGAACTGGACCAGTGATGGATGTTCTCTAGGACAATTACTGTGAGCACCCTGCTCCTGTTGCTCCTGTTGCTCCTGATGCTCCTGTTGCTCCTGTTGCTCCTGATGCTCCTGTTGCTCCTGATGCTCCTGTTGCTCCTGATGCTCCTGTTGCTCATGATGCTCCTGTTGCTCCTGATGCTCCTGTTGCTCCTGATGCTCCTGTTGCTCCTGATGCTCCTGTTGCTCTTGATGCTCCTGTTGCTTCCTGTTGCTCGTATTGCTCTTGATGCTTCTGTTGCTCCTGATGCTCCTGTTGCTCCTGTTGCTCCTGTTGCAGCTGCTAATGATGCCGCTGGCGCTTGTACCTGTTCTTGCATCTGTGTGGTTCACAGCTGTGCAGGGGGGGGGGGGCGGGCGGGGGGGGGGGGACAAACCGTTGTAGCACACCGGAATACGCACGTATATTGGGAGAGGGGGGGAGAGGGGTAGTATTAATTGTGGTGCTCAATCACCTCTGGTTGAGTGCTCAATAACCCACACTGCACAATACGCAGGGGGAGGGGGGGGAGGAAGAGGTCACTGACCCCTAGCTATGGGGGGGGGAACGCTTGCGACAATGCACGTGTGTGTTGCTTGGCATTTGCAAGAAGCACGACCATCAATCACCTTCCTGTGGTTGTATGGGTCAATAACTCGTAAGCCTATGTGATGTGGTGATCCTCATCTCACATCATCATTATCAGAGAGCTGAGGAGGCAAAAACGTTTCGGTCGTTCGGCCTGGTTCATTCAGGGTAGAAAAATAGGGGTAGAAATGCCATGAAATTCAGATCATGTATTTCTACCTCTGAGGTAGAAAAAAGAATTCCTTCAATTTCTCACATTTTTGTCTTCACTCTGCACACGCTTAATCAAGTGTTCCTGTCTGCCCATTCTGCACTGTGCAGACAGGAACAATGTCTGCTGTGTGGGTGTGACAAGTTATGCTGTGTCTGTATGATGCGCTGTTGATGGTGCTGCTCTATGCTGAAGCTGCAAATGGAATAATTTATGCTCAAGCTGAGTGTGATGTTGTAAGAACCTACAAATAGAACAACTACAACTCCTCTTGTTATTTTTGTTGCTGCCTGTTATGATGGGCTTCTGCTAGTGTTGTTAACAATGCTGAGTCAACTGTTTTACAATTGCTCAGTCAACTGTTGTCGTCTATTTTTGTTGTTGCAATTGTTGCTTGATATTGCTGCCTCTGGCATAGTCTACTGTGGGTTTACCTGTGGGGTTGCCTCTCCTAATGCCTCTGCTAATGGTGCTGCCAGCTATTCTTTATTACATTTTTGCTGCTCTTTCTGTGGCTGCAGCTGCTGCGTCTTGAAGCTGCTGGTTTGATCTGCTGCTGCTACTGCTGCTGCTACTGCTGTTACTGCCTCTACGAATGCTGACTGCTCTTTACTGCTGCCCTTCTTCTGTGGCCTTCCCTGCTAAAGCTGCCGCTGTAGTGCCTGCTTCTGCTCCTGTTGGTTAATGCTACTTAAAAACCACTGTTCTCGGTGGTTCCGATGTTACTTCCTCCGTGACTGTCGTGTTACCGGTAAGGCTGCTCCCTCTCATTCATGCTGCCTCCTCTCACTCATGCTGCTCCTCTCACTCATGCTGCTACTCTCACTCATGCTGCTACTCTCACTCATGCTGCTCCTCTCACTCATTCTGCCCCCTCTCACTAACGCTGCTCACTCTCACTAATGCTCTTACCCTCATCTTCCCCTACCCATATTCCCATACCTTGCTACCACCACTCAAAAGCTGAAACTTACCTTCTTGGTAAATTAATACAAGTTCTTTTACATTAAATTTTGTTTTCACTCAAGAATCCAAATGTTTTATTTTGTTAACTTTTCTAACCAGACTCTGTCTCAGCAACTCTATTTTGGTTGTTTCAACCCGTCAGCCACGAGATGGTAAAAGCGATGAAACCTGGGATTCAACTGAATCCTTAAAGGGGTCATGAAGCTTCCATTGAAGCCAAGTCAGAGTTTCACTCATTACCCCCTCTGCACTCTGGCTGGGGTGTAGGAGTTCTACCTCCACTGCTTCTCCTCAAATGCACAAAGAAACTAGATTCAAACGTTGACCAGACCACACACTAGAAAGTAAAGGGACGACGACGTTTCGGTCCGTCCTGGACCATTCTCAAGTCGAGACCATTCAAGTAAAGTCGATTCTTTCTCTCACCACATTCAAATCTTATATGACTGCAACTTAAACTACTATAGCTCAAACGTATGTAATCTAACAATGGAATGGGATGGTTAGCAAGTAGGTGAATGGTTTCTATATGAAAAACCTATATGTTTAAATTTTCCTATCTTAGAGGTACTGTGTGTGTGTGTTTTCGATATATCAGGATTCTTTAAAGCTATTAACGATGGTATTCGAATTAACAAAAGTAAAATATGAATTAATTTGGATAATATTACATTGTAGTAAAGCAGATAATTGCTTCCCAAATTGATAACTTAAAAACAGTTGTGCAAACTTTTATGGTCTAGTGGAATTAGAGTAAAAAGTCTGCAACTTAGGAATTACTCAGGAATCTGCTCAAAAAATAGAAAAAGGGTAACCATTGTTCTAAAAAATAAAGGTGCCCAATGACAAAAATTTACATATTAAAACAGAAAAACCAATATGAAAATAAAACAACTAACTTCTGCCAATTGTAATCTTAACTAAACCCCCCATTAATCAATGAAGGCATAAAAGACCAATAATTCAGCCCTAAATCAGTACAAGTAGGTTTTATATAGACCGACCTATACCTTTTATACCTAGACTTTTTATATAGACCTAGACGGTTTTGATTAAAACCGGTATAACCATTATATGTCACGACATCCACCCACCCTTGTAGGGGCCTCGTAGCCTGGTGGATAGCGCGCAGGACTCGTAATTCTGTGGCGTGGGTTCGATTCCCGCACGAGGCAGAAACAAATGGGCAAAGTTTCTTTCACCCTGAATGCCCCTGTTACCTAGCAGTAAAATAGGTACCTGGGTGTTAGTCAGCTGTCACGGGCTGCTTCCTGGGGGTGGAGGCCTGGTCGAGGACCGGGCCGCGGGGACACTAAAAAGCCCCGAAATCATCTCAAGATAACCTCAAGATAACCACCCCCCCAAAAAAAAAATATTGCAATTTCCTTGCAACAATCTCATTCTCAACTATAAAATGAATGTGTCTAAAGAACTAAACAATTCCTTCTGTGATACACATTATAAATAACGACACAAGTATCATTAACTCAGCTTTTAACACAAAATTAATTAGAACTCCAGAGTTCAATGGTCATTAAGCCAAATTGGTTGACAAAGTGGCAGAAACACAGTAGGTGAATAGCGGCTCAGAGGGGGGGGGGGGACCTCCCCCTGTTTCACTGTGTAGTTGATTTATTAAAAAGCTGTATGATCCACTTTATTTAA
>NC_091186.1:14175087-14190087 GCF_040958095.1 Procambarus clarkii
GGTACTGCCTACCACGAACCTCCTTGTAAGGAAAGGATCTCACTCCGTCTGCCAATTACAGCCACCAGGGACGGAGACAATTGTCAGGGGAAAGCACCAAGCCGTTGGTGGCCCACGAATGCCCCCCCCCCCCCGTGTAGTTCATTGGTCCCCCCTTTAGAGATACACCAATCAGAATGCAGCTTCCTCCTTGGCTTATCACCCGACTGGTCACTACGGGCTCACCATAGCCCGTGATACATGTTACAGCCCCGCTCCTGTGCCAGATAAGTCCACTACGGGATCGCCATAGCCCGTGCTGCTTGGAACTTTTGGTTTTCGAGTTGCTGAATCTAAAACAAGAGCAACAACGATGCCAGTTTGTTTGGAGTCAAGAATTCAGGGCAAGATGACCTGACCGCACGCAGCTATAATCATTTTCTGCGTCTTCACACACTAAATTGTCGGCCGTCACCTCAAGACGAATTCTCACCTCAATTCGTCCTACCACAAGACGAGTAAAGCCTCCCACACAAGACAATCGACTTGGGAATGGTCCAGGACGGACCGAAACGTCGTCGTCCCTTCACCTTCTAGTGTGTGGTCTGGTCAACTCCCACATTTCGTTACATGACAAGACAACATGTAACTCATCAGGTACTTTCATCTGAGCTGTAAATGTGATGAGTTATCCTGGAATATCCATCACAACGGTACTCCAGTACTCCCCAGTACTTAATGATGATGGTTCTCCCAGTACACTGACGGTACTGGGATCACGATAACCATACTTCGTGTACGGTGTATGGGAGTATTTTTGCAGCTATGAGGTGTACGTGTTTGGCTGAGAAATTACCATTCTCTCACACCAAGGGAATCCCTAGAGGAACTGCACGGTATTAAAAATGAATGTGATTGATAGATGAAGTCGGAGAGCTCCGGGAACACCGAGTCATTGGGTGTTTTGGGTTCTTAGGTATTTTGCCGGCAATTCTCAAAGTCTAAAAGGTTAAATCGCCAGGTTCATCTTGAGCCACTTTTTCTATCGCGTCCTCTGACATCACCACATCCACCACCACCACCACCACTGCCACATCCACCACCACCACCACTGCCACATCCACCACCACTGCCACATCCACCACCACCACCACTGCCACATCCACCACCACTGCCACATCCACCACCACTGCTACATCCACCACCACCACCACCACATCCACCACCACCACTGCCACATCCATCACCACCACCACTGCCACATCCACCACCACCATATTGCACTTACATTAGTTACTGTAAAAAAGATAAGAAAACGCCTGGAGAAACTAGACTTGACAAAGCCAATGAGACCAGACACCATCACCATACCTGCTGAAAGAAGATACAGAAGTACATTCTCACCTACTCTAAAAATTTTAATAAAATACTTGAAACAGGGAAATCTCCCAGAAATCTGTAAAAAGTTAAACATAGTCAGGGGAGCCGGTCGGCCGAGCGGACAGCACGCTGGACTTGTGATCCTGTGGTCCTGGGTTCGATCCCAGGCGCCGGCGAGAAACAATAGGGCAGAGTTTCTTTCACCCTATGCCCCTGTTACCTAACAGTAAAATAGGTACCTGGGTGTTAGTCAGCTGTCACAGGATGCTTCCTGGGGGTGGAGGCCTGGTCGAGGACCGGGCCGCGGGGACACTAAAAAAAGCCCCGAAATCATCTCAAGATAACCTCAAGATAACCTCAAGATAACCTCATGATAGTCCCAATATTAAACAAAAGGGGGAAGGGGGAATGGAAGAAAACACTAAACTATCGACCAGTGTCTTGGAGAGGACTAAACTGGTCGATTGTTCGTGCTTTCTGGAGCCTCTCCAGATGCTCCAGGTGACGAAGCATCCGGATAGTTTGTCACCTGGTGGAGAGGAGCATCTGGTGACAAACTCCTTTTGTCACCAACTACGTGACAAAAAGTCCGCATGGATCTAAAACTTGGCTGAGTTTGATGACAGGGTTACTAAACGACGTCAGTAAAAAGAAGGCTGGGTAGACTGCATTTTCCTAAACTGTCAGCAAGTATTTGACACTGTTCTTCAAGAAAGACTGGTCCACAAGATGGAGAGGCAGGGGTGAGATAACTGAGGCAATCACTGAACTGGGTAAGGGAGTTTACATATTAATGTTTGCTGATGACACAAAGCTCATGAGGAATGTAATAACGGAGGACTGAAGGAGGTTGTCGGAAGATGAAGACAAAATCTAAAAGTAGTAAAACAAATGGCTGCTGAAATTCAATCTCAGCAGCTGTAAGGTAATAGAGATGGGAAAGGAAAAGGGGATGAGAAAGTAGCTACATTATTAAGGGAGGGGAAAGACAACTACAGGATCGGAAAAGAGAAAGATTTAGGATTGGATATAGTTCAAGCACTAACACCAGAGACACACATAAACGGGATAACATCAGCAGCAATTGAGACGCTGGCCAGTATAAGAACATCGTCTAGAAACCTGAATCAGGACTCCTTTAAAGCAATATCCACAACACTTTGTTAGACCAATACTGGAACACTCAGCACCAACATAGAATCTAGACGTTGTGAAGCATTCAGCCAAAACTGAAAAGGAACAAAGGTTTTTAACAAGACTGGTGCCAGAGCTAAGAGGGTTAAACAATGAGGACCGGCTACTGGAAATAAATATCACATCCCTAGAGGATAGAAGAAACAGAGGGGGATATGATCACTACATACAAGATAATGAGGGGAAATAGATAAGGTGGAAAAGGCCAGCCTCTTCAAATTGAGAGAAAGCAGAACAAGAGGACACAGGTGGAAGCTGGAAACATAAAATGGGTCGAAGTACCCATAACTAAGGTAGTATATGTAAGGAAGTATTCGTTCCCTCTACGGATAGTCAACAACTGGAATGCACTGAGAAGACGTTATGAAAATAACCTCAATCCACAACTTTAAGGGCCAGATTAGACAAGGAATATGAACGTCAGAATAGTTCAGTTGCAGTACAACAAGCAGAATGAGGCCTATTAGGCTCAACATGAAGAGCTAGACCTTTCTCCAGCCGTTGACACTGTTAGGTAAGCACCACCACCACATCCACCAGTACATCCAGCACCACATCCACCACCACATCCACCAGTACATCCACCACCACATCCACCAGTACATCCACCACCACATCCACCAGTACATCCACCACCACATCCACCAGTACATCCACCACCACATCCACCAGCACATCCACCACCACATCCACCAGGCGTGGTGGGGGCCTCTACCCTCCTGCTCACCGGACACATACCGTCAACACCACAGGACTGACGTGAGAGACTCGCTGGCCCCTTAATCTTTATGAGCTCCTGTAAACAAAACAAAAACTTATCAGCACCATTAGCCATTGGAAGGTGGATAATGTCAGCATCGTAAAGTTTCCCCTCCCATCCTCTCTCCATCCATCCATCACCTATCCACCTTCCCATCCATCCCTCCACCCCCCTTAACCACTCCTCTCTCTCTCAGTCATGTTTATCTCAGAAGCAAGAAAAAGATGCCAATTTTTTGCTAAGAAGTTGTCCTCTTTTTTTTCTTCAAGATCTTGACTTTCTGAGATGCATGCGTGTTAGAGGAACCGGTTCTGGCGGTAGTGTGGAGTCGCGGTAGTGTAAGCCAAGGTGTTCCTGATAAGCGGGTTTGTTGTAACAAGGGGCCAGTGGTCTGATTAAGAAATATCATATGCATAAAATGATATTGGTGGCATTCTTTTCCTAATTGAATTTTCTTACTATTTTTCGATCATGTGGGAGCGTGTTTTTTCTAGAGAGAGAGAGAGAGAGAGAGAGAGAGAGAGAGAGAGAGAGAGAGAGAGAGAGAGAGAGAGAGAGAGAGAGAGAGAGAGAGAGAGAGAGATATTATTGATGATATAAAAGGCTTATATTTTTCTTCACTTAAGAAGGGGAAAAATTAACGCTCCAAAGTCTATTTGTCTATTTTATTATGACCTGACGCTAAGAGATGCGTTTCGCTGACTCTTGTCAACATTATCAAAGGCAGAATTCGAATGGTTACAACTTTTTTGTGCTGCCGGATATATATAGCCGAGGATAAGGTGAGGGTGAAGCACCTCACCATTGGGTCAACATAAGAGATTAAAAAGGTGTAATTTACCTATGTTTCCATGATGGCTGGAGAAGTATATTGGGTATTAAAAGTATCAACAAGAGACAGAACATTCTGGGGAAGTATGTTATATATATCCTCGGGGTTCTAGAAGATGTCAATAGTGTAATTTGGTATTAGTTGACTGTTGTCCTGTTCTCTACATGCACTTACAGATTTTCTCTTATCAAATGTATTTTTATTAAGTTGTGCCCAAGTGTTTTAAAATACATACACACACCCAACTGTGCCTTTGGGTGTGCGTGTGTGTGTGTGTGTGTGTGTGTGTGTGTGTGTGTGTGTGTGTGTGTGTGTGTGTGTGTGTGTGTGTGTGTGTGTGTGTGTATATCTTTATGTGTGCTTGCTTATGTAGTTGTGCTTCCCTAGTCGTGTGTGTATGGAGAGTGAGACATAGACAAAGTACCCCGCCTCATAGCTATTGTATCTGGTTCGTTTATACAACCTGTCCCTGTATCCTGTTACATAAAACCAACACTAAGGTTAACCAAGGATTTGTGGCCAGTAAATTTTGTTATGTGATATGGGCACAACCTATATAATGTGACTGGGACAAGAGTAGCATTGTATTTAATGGAGAAATTCAACTAATAAATATATAAACCCAATGTGCCCCATATCCTCTGTCATTGCCATATTGCAATATTAAGAAAAAATGTATTTAGTTGTTGATTTCTGGCCAGTGTGTTATTTCCTAATTGTTTATGCATTAAAAGGACTCAAAAATGGTTATTATTCCCCACAAACTTTACTTCTGTGACTAGGACAGACATTTTTTTGTTTAATTTACTTATTTTCCAGAACATTTCCACGTAAATTCAGCGTATAAGAAACTTGGAGTAACTGCTCTAATTTCCTAGAACCTTCCACTAATCCTCAAAAGAGGATTACAACAGAATCAAGACCTAGCCGGATGCTTGAAGTATAAGGAGAAGGGCGGGCTGGGAGGCCATTGGAGACCTCAAAATGGGGTCTAGGAGACCCCCCCTTTTCTCTTGGGTCTTGAAGACCTAATTGGTCTCCAAGACGGTTTTATCAAGCGTACACTAAGACCTCCTCCTAAGGTTTTCCAACGTCAAGAAAACGGTCAATTTAAAGTGTCCTCTCCTAACCTACCAGAGGACCCACAACAGAAAACGGGACAGTACGTCGCTTTCGCGAGTCGCCTTTCATTTTCTAGTAAAATTTTTTTTGGCCTTATGTAACGCATACGGTCGAAAAGCGACGTTCTTTGTAGGAGGAGGCCCTCCTTCAGGAAGGCAGGAACACCCACACCCGTCCGAATTCTCTGTGGTAAGGAACAGCGCGAAGTGAGAGGCACTGGTGGGAGGCACCGGTGGCAGGCACTGGTGGCAGGCACTGGTGTGTGGCACTGGTGTGTGGCACTGGTGTGTGGCACTGGTAGGAGGCACTAATGCCACCACTGTGCATCAACCTTATGAATCAATATGTCACGGCACTAGAACAGACATTGCCAGCATTCAAGTTCCTCCAAGACTTCTTCCCTAAGCTGTCTTAAACCAAGATTAAAGACGGCGTCTACCTCAGTCCACTCACGCATGAAGAAGATCCCGGAGACCCCTGGATCCTGGAGAGTGAAGATAAAGAAGCTTAGTACGAAGTAGAAAGCTATTTCGAACACCTTTGTCACACAGGTTCGAACTTCTTGAGCATTCACAAGAGGCGAAAACTGTGCAAGTGGTGCAGTTTCAGACTCTGACGCGGCCCTACGGCCCAATGGGCTTCACAGGCTGTTCCTCGAAGTCCATATTCTTGATGGTCGACCAAGAAGAGAAGAACTTACTTAAGTACTTAGAAGAAGTACTTAGAAGAGAACATGGGGACCGTGCATGGGACCCACAACAAGATGACTAACTCCTGAGTACCTATACTCACTGCTAGGCGAACAGTGGCATTAGGTGAAAGAAAAAGTGCCCAAACATATCTGTCCCGCCCGGGACTCGAACCCGAACCCGGGACCAATGCTTGCTGTTTTTCCCATATGTTATTTTTTTCTGACTTAATGTGAACGAAAAGACGCAAATTCGGCCGAACCACTTTGGGGGGGGGGGGGGGGGGGGGGGGAAGGGGGGTGGACGGTAGAGGGACGATCTCGTTTCATGAGGGTCGGTGTTCAATCCCCCGACCGGCCCAACAGGAGGTTGGACACCATTCCTTCCCTCCCCGTCCCATCCTAAATCCTTATCCTGACCTCTTCCCAGTGCTATATAGTCGTAGTGGCTTGGTGCTTTCCTCTGATAGCTTCCTCCCTCCCTCACGTTATTTTTTCAGTGTAAATAAATCAGTTTCAAATACAACTGGGGGGAGGGGAGGAATAATACTAATTTTCTATACCTTTAGGTATAATAAACTATGCCTAATACCTATTTACCTATTTTCCAGGACATTTCCCTCGTGGAAATGTCCTGCAAAATCTGGATGATATATTGGACCCAGAAGGTTCCAATATATATTATATATATATGTCGTACCTAGTAGCCAGAACGCCCTTCTCAGCCTACTATGCAAGGCCCGAATTGCCTAATAAGCCAAGTTTTCCTGAATTAATATATTTTCTCTAATTTTTTTGTTATGAAATGATAAAGCTACCCATTTCATTATGTATGAGGTCAATTTTTTTTATTGGAGATAAAATTAACGTAGATATATGACCGAACCTAACCAACCCTACCTAACCTAACCGAACCTATCTTTATAGGTTAGGTTAAGTTAGGTAGCCGAAAAAGTTAGGTTAGGTTGGGTTAGGTAGGTTAGGTACGCGAAAAAACATTAATTCATGAAAACTTGGCTTCTTAGGCAAATCGGGCCTTGCATAGTAGGCTGAGAAGTGAATTCTGGCTACTAGGTACGACATATATATATATATATATATATGCGAACAAGCCTGAATGGTCCCCAGGACTATATGCGAATGAAAACTCACACCCCAGAAGTGACTCGAACCCATACTCCCAGAAGCAACGCAACTGGTAACTACAGGGCGCCTTAATCCGCTTGACCATCACGGCCGTCAAAAGGAAGTGATAGAAATGCTATGCCCAAGATTACCATCCGAGTTGCCGTCGGGGAAGTGGCTCAAATAGCCTCGGCTATCACTTCCTTTTGACGGCCGTGATGGTCAAGCGGATTAAGGCGCCCTGTAGTTACCAGTTGCGTTGCTTCTGGGAGTATGGGTTCGAGTCACTTCTGGGGTGTGAGTTTTCATTCATATATATATATATATATATATATATATATATATATATATATATATATATATATATATATATATATAAATATATATATATATATATATATATATATATATATATATATATATATATATATACATATATACCAATATATTGAATATCAGGGGGAAAGCACCAAGCCATTACGATTATATATAGCATTTGGAAGGGATCAGGATAAGGATTTGGGATGGAATGAGGGGGGGGGGGTTTGGACCCAGAAGTCAAACGTGTGTTAGTGTGTGGTATTAAAGAACTGTGTTCAGAACTAGCAGCGCACAGCACCGCTCCTATGCCAGGTAAGTCCACTACGGGCTCACCATAGCCCGTGCTACTTGCCCCGCTCCTGTGCCAAGTAAGTTACGGGCTCACCATAGCCCGTGCTACTTGCCCCGCTCCTGTGCCAGGTAAGTTACGGGCTCACCATAGCCCGTGCTACTTTCCCCGCTCCTGTGCCAGGTAAGTTACGGGCTCACCATAGCCCGTGCTACTTGGAACTTGTTCCGAGTAGCTGAATCTATAACAACAGCATCAAACGACTAGCAGCCATAGCAAACGCAGCGTTTCATAAAACGGAATTTTTCCTCAACTAATAAAAAACATTATTGTAGGGGCTTACAGCACGGCTGGTAAGGTTAACGGACTTCCGCTTTTGTTAGTCCAGAGTTCGAGGCTCCGATGGTCCAATTGAATGAAATAATAATAATAAAAAATAATCATATCAAATTGGCTCGTAAACTACTCTTCCGTACGAGTGAATAACAGCGTGGTTAACTATGCTAATTTAATGTAATTAGTGGACCACCACAACTGACGGGACCTCAGCGAGCTTAATTGCCCTGACTGTTAAATTCTCAGCTTCGCTTTATTGGAACAGGTGTCTTAAGACCCTCCTGTATGGACCAGCAACATTACCTCAGATATTGATATAATTATAAACGCCTCGATGGTCTTCCAGACAATTTAAACTATATTTTTTTAGGGGGGGTCGATGGGGGTGGGGGGGGGATGAACTGATTCAATGTAAAAATGAACTCCATGTGTTGAAGTCCTTCTAGAGTACATGGACTCACAGTGTTGAAGTCCTTCTAGAGTGCATGGACTCACAGTGTTGAAGTCCTTCTAGAGTGCATGGACTCACAGTGTTGAAGTCCTTCTAGAGTACATGGACTCACAGTGTTGAAGTCCTTCTAGAGTACATGGACTCACAGTGTTGAAGTCCTTCTAGAGTACATGGACTCACAGTGTTGAAGTCCTTCTAGAGTGCATGGACTCACAGTGCTGAAGTCCCTGCAGTGCACACGGACTCTCCATGTTGCAGTCTCCAGCAGAGTCTACACCCCTCCGACTCATAATACTTAAGTGCACCCGACACCACAAACGATCTGATAAACAGCCTAACTGGCCTATTTTCGTGTCTATATGGTTCATAAATTAATATAATATACAGCTGGCTTTTATTCACGCAATACATCTCTGATATGCAAATTACACACCACCAACACCATGTGTTAACTTTGTGAAAGAGAAAACATGCACTCCCTTGAACATTATAGTGTAGAATGTCCCATATTGGCTGACTTTCGCCCTCCTGGGCTGAGGTATGCTCAACTCTGTAGTTACTATATGAGTACTGGAACACGTGATGGTATATTGGACTTGTTCCCAAGATTGACTATGTAGTGCAATAGTTATGCAGCGTATGTGATGTAACTATAACCTGAACTTGTAAAAAGCATCTTAATCACCTTCAGTGGTTAAGTGTTTAATAACACACTAGTTTCTATCGCAGCTATCTTACCTTGTCAAAGTAGGAGAGACATAAACGTGTCTCATATATATATATATATATATATATATATATATATATATATATATATATATATATATATATATATATATATATATATATATATATATATATATGTTTGTAGGTTAGCCTAAGATTTTATAAGCACTACAATCAACCCCTGATTGTTCAGTAAATCACTGAACTATATGTTTAACACATCTCTAACCCCTATCCACGGAGGACAGAAAGAAAATCTATACATTCTGGTTAGCAATGTAAATGTGTGGCCACGTCTGTGGAAGAAAATATTAAAAATAATAAATCAAAAACCACATCAACAAATCACGGATCTTTATTGAAATTAAAAAGAGATATAATAAAGACGTTTCAATAGACTAATTCGGTATCGATAGGTTAAATGAGTTGGCTTTCGGACGTACATTTCTGGTTAGAATATTACTGCAAACTCTACTGCAAATTTGCAGGTTTGCAACATTACTGCAAATTCGACAGATTAGAAGATCTGGCTCGACTGTTGGCTACCTGCTCTACCTGATCAACCAGGCTGTGACTCATACATCAGGCTGCGAGCAGCCGCGTCCAACAGCCTGGTAGACCAGTCCAGCAACAAGGAGGCCTGGTCGACGACCGGGCCGCGGGGTCGCTAAGCCTCGAAATCACCTCAAGGTGATTGAGGTGATTTCACAATCGACTTGAGAATGGTCCAGGACGGACCGAAACGTCGTCGTCCCTTCACCTTCTAGTGTGTGGTCTGGTCATCAAGGTACAATTATTCTGAATTTGTTCTGAATTTATTTTATATTATGTTTATCTTTTATCAGACATTTATTATTATCATTTATTTTATTATCATTTCATATTATCATTTATTTTATCAGACAGAATACTGGACATTTTTTTTGGTGATTATCTGTATTGTATTTGCACTCACAACGTTGATAATATATTCCAGTGTAATTTAACATTGCAAACGAAGAAGTTCTGTTTAATATTATATCTAAAACTGTTTCCTGTTGCTCCGTTGTTTTATATAAAATCAAAATCTTCTTGCGTTAATATACAATTTGTATTCAATAATTTGGAGGTTTAAATTATCCATGCCCGGAAATCCTCACGAATTTAAAGAAAAGTATTCGACTTTCTTGAAATTCCTCAGTTTACCTCAGGTAAACTCAGGAATTTAAAGAGAGTCCTATAATTTTCATTAAATAAGTGAAGATTTCCGGGTAGACTCTTTTTAAATTTCTTAATATATTAATAAACTGAACAGCGCATCGCTTGTGTTTTTTTTTAACTCTAAATTCTATGCGTTCGAGCATTCTATTAATGTGATGTTTTCTCAGCCTGTCATGCGCTGTTGACTCTTGTTATAACTGTGGACCTCGCGAAGATTATTCTCTTTCCTTACATTGGCAATTGATACCTTCTTTGAGAATTACTTACTTACATTGGCAAGTGGTTTTCCAATCATTTGGTATTTAGTTCTGTCGCTATTACAGAGAAAGTGCATTACTATACCTTTATCTAAAATACATTTCATATACATTTTCTAGTTTAGGGTTTCTATCCCTCTGACTAGTATTCTAGCATCTTGGTTTAATTGGAGAACTCCTCTTCCAATTAAACCAAGATGTTTGAGCACTAGTCAGAGGGATAGAAGCCCTAAACAATAAAATAATCAATACAGAATATGCTGTCATATTCAATGAAACATCTATAAATGAAAACCTGCTGCCAGTATACACTTTATATATATGTATATATATATATATATATATATATATATATATATATATATATATATATATATATATATATATATATATATATATATATATATATATATAATTTTCTCCGAGGCTTGATATATAAACAGACAAAAACGAGACAGACTGAGAGAGAAATATATACAGAGTTCAAAACCTAAAAGAAAAAAAGAAAGAAAAAGAAAGAAAGAAAAAAGAAAGAAAGAAAGAGAAGAGAGAGAGAGAGAGAGAGAGAGAGAGAGAGAGAGAGAGAGAGAGAGAGAGAGAGAGAGAGAGAGAGAGAGAGAGAGAGAGAGAGAGAACAAGAAGAGAACAAAGATGACCAACAATGCGCAGTGAACCTGCGCAGGAGAAGGGTGGTTCCCCCCTGTAGATAATATCAGTATTAAAAGTGAACCTTGCAAAGCGACCGCAAAAATGTAGCCTTATTTTAGCGACCGCAGTGCCACGACCTCGTTACAACAGCCACACCGCCGTAAACTCGTTACAGCGGCCACAACATATTTCACACGTTGACAATTAGCATATACGATATGTAGAAAATCATGGAGGACACCAGCATATCCAACATGGAGATACAACATGGATTCCTGTAAGATAACATGGAGGAAACCAGCATATCCAACATGAAGAAAACCACCATATCCAACATGAAAAAATCACCATATCCAACATGGAGGAGTAGACTAGCCCACATACTCCAGTATGTTGACTGGTCACCTGTCTCTCTCTCTCAGCTCAATGTCTGCGGCTCTCGAACGACGACCCGACACTTTCTTAACGACAATGACCACCACAGCGAGGCTCTCCGCCTCACTTAAGGTTTGCAACATAATTCTCAATTGCAAATTCAGGTCATTATAGCTTTTCAAGACTGAAAATATTGGTTTAAATGTCTTATAGTTATAGCTTTTATGGCTACTGAGATTCCAAGATAACCAGGGAAAGAGGACTGTGTTATAACTGCTATCATGCTGGGGGGGTCACAGTTATCTTGCTGGGGGGGTCACTGTTGTCTTGCTGGGGGGTCACTGTTGTCTTGCTGGGGGGTCACTGTTGTCCTGCTGGGGGTCACTGTTGTCTTGCTGGGGGGTCACTGTTGTCTTGCTGGGGGGTCACTGTTGTCCTGCTGGGGGAGGGGTCACTGCTGTCTTGCTGGGGGCGTCACTGTTGTCTTGCTGGGGGGTCACTGTTGTCTTGCTGGGGGGTCACTGTTGTCCTGCTGGGGGAGGGTTACTGTTGTCTTGCTGGGGGGTCACTGTTGTCCTGCTGGGGGAGGGTTACTGTTGTCTTGCTGGGGGTCACTGTTGTCCTGCTGGGGGAGGGGTAATTGTTGTCTTGCTGGGGGGGTCACTGTTGTCTTGCTGGGGGGGTCACTGTTGTCTTGCTGGGGGGGTCACTGTTGTCTTGCTGGGGGGTCACTGTTGTCTTGCTGGGGGGTCACTGTTGTCCTGCTGGGGGAGGGGTCACTGTTGTCTTGCTGGGGGGTCACTGTTGTCTTGCTGGGAGGGGGGTCACTGTTGTCTTGCTGGGGGGTCACTGTTGTCCTGCTGGGAGGGGGTCACTGTTGTCTTGCTGGGGGGGAAGGGTCACTGTTGTCTTGCTGGGGGGACACTGTTGTCTTGCTGGGGGGTCACTGTTGTCTTGCTGGAGGGGCCACTGTTGTCCTACTGGGGGTCACTGTTGTCCTGCTGGGGGAGGGGTCACTGTTGTCTTGCTGTGGGAGGGGTCACTGTTGTCTTGCTGGGGGGTCACTGTTGTCTTGCTGGGAGGTCACTGTTGTCTTGCTGGGAGGTCACTGTTGTCTTGCTGGGGGGTCACTGTTGTCTTACTGGGGGTTTCACTGTTGTCTTGCTGGGGGGGGGGGTCACTGTTGTCCTGCTGGGGGGGTCACTGTTGTCTTGCTGGGGGGGTCACTGTTGTCCTGCTGGGGGGGGTCACTGTTGTCTTGCTGGGGGGTCACTGTTGTCTTGCTGGGGGGGGGGGTCACTGTTGTCCTGCTGGGGGGTTACTGTTGTCTTGCTGGGGGGGTCACTGTTGTCTTGCTGGGGGGGTCACTGTTGTCCTGCTGGGGGGGTCACTGTTGTCTTGCTGGGGGGGGGTCACTGTTGTCCTGCTGGGGGGTTACTGTTGTCTTGCTGGGTGGGGTCACTGTTGTCTTGCTGGGGGGGTCACTGTTGTCTTGCTGGGGGGGTCACTGTTGTCCTGCTGGGGGGGGTCACTGTTGTCTTGCTGGGGGGGTTACTGTTGTCTTGCTGGGGGGGGGATACTGTTGTCTTGCTGGGGGTCACTGTTGTCTTGCTGGGGGGGTCACTGTTGTCCTGCTGGGGGGGTCACTGTTGTCTTGCTGGGGGGGTTACTGTTGTCTTGCTGGGGGGGGATACTGTTGTCTTGCTGGGGGTCACTGTTGTCTTGCTGGGGGGGTCACTGTTGTCTTGCTGGGGGGGTTACTGTTGTCTTGCTGGGGGGGGATACTGTTGTCTTGCTGGGGGGGTTACTGTTGTCTTGCTGGGGGGGATACTGTTGTCTTGCTGGGGGTCACTGTTGTCCTGCTGGGGGGGTCACTGTTGTCTTGCTGGGGGGTTACTGTTGTCTTGCTGGGGGGGGTCACTGTTGTCTTGCTGGGGGGGGATACTGTTGTCTTGCTGGGGGGGTCACTGTTGTCCTGCTGGGGGGGTCACTGTTGTCTTGCTGGGGGGGTTACTGTTGTCTTGCTGGGGGGGTCACTGTTGTCTTGCTGGGGGGTCACTGTTGTCTTGCTGGGGTTCTGCCCTGTGGGTGTTAGGGAACTTTGGGACTTAAACCTCCAAAAGAGAGCTCTGATTGTTGCACCAGACTGTTACTTGTGTACAGGCAGACACCGTCCCCCAACCACTCCCTGATGGAACAAACAACCGACCTCGGTAGCCACACTCCCGCTACCGTCGGTCGACCAGCAATGGACACTTGTAATTTACCTAGGAGATCACCTTGTACGTCTTTGGATCTTGGAGAGGGGGGTTCAGCGTCACAAAATTAGGGGTGCGGCTCGAAAACAGGTCTTGTTGTCTTGTGTACACACACCCTATTCGAGCCGCCGTGACTCCCCACTCTCTCCTTGTTTGGAATGATCTGCTAAATCTTCTTTTCGTGAATTCGTATCTTCTGCTAACCTGTCCGCAGCTGTGACCCTCTCTCTCTCTCTCTCTCTCTCTCTCTCTCTCTCCCTCTCTCTCTTTCTCTCCCGCTTTCTGGGAAACCTCTCCAGGACATGAGCAAAAGCCAGTTAACATATACAATTAATATACAAAGAAAACATACATAATACATAACATATAAAATAGAACATTATCCTGCAACACTCTAAACTGCTACAACCTGGTAGCATTCCATTATCATATCCTGGCCCCACCAACTGTCCATATCAAGTGGCCGCCCAACTCTTGGCTTACCACTTACTACTTCCTCACTAAATGGGGCTGAAATCCTGTCACAACAATGATGTATCCTCAGCCCTAAAAGTATATAAATCTCAGCTTGGGGCTGAAACACCAGAAACATCTACATAAGTATTCCCCAACAAAAGAAGAAATCAATCTCTCAACTCACACTGCGTCTTACACGCCAATAAGCATTCAAACACTCCCCTTATACATTAAATGTGATTACCATGAGCCTCTGTTCTGCTCTCAGAGGCTCACTACCAATATATATCTCTGAGTCCTCCAAAATATTAGGAAAGGCACTTTTGCAGTTCTCCCAATCTGCTGCATAACGAAGTCCTAATCCGATATCAGTGACGCTTCACCACTGATTCCATAGACATACATGTAGCTCCTCTACACTGCTTGAACTCAACTCCTCACTATGGAGTTCTGCTCTACCACAGGGTTCAGCATACACTTCTTCTCCAGCCACGAAGTTCCTCCATTAACTTCTTCTGTAACCCTCGAAGTTTCTCCACGAACTCCTTCCCAAACAAACCGACGAAATCTCTGACGTGAGGACACTCACTAACTGGAGCTAGG
>NC_091186.1:14192587-14197587 GCF_040958095.1 Procambarus clarkii
TCCCTATCATATCTCCTCTCTCCCTTCTTTTCTCTAGTGTCGTAAGGTTCAGTTCCTTCAGCCGCTCTTCATATCCCATCCCTCGTAACTCTGGGACAAGCCTCGTCGCAAACCTCTGAACCTTCTCCAGTTTCTTTATGTGTTTCTTCAGGTGGGGGCTCCATGATGGCGCGGCATACTCTAAGACGGGTCTCACGTAGGCAGTGTAAAGCGCCCTAAAAGCTTCCTCATTTAGGTTTCTGAATGAAGTTCTAATTTTCGCCAGTGTAGAGTACGCTGCTGTCGTTATCCTATTTATATGTGCCTCAGGAGTTAGATTAGGTGTCACATCCACTTCCAGGTCTCTTTCTCGAATCGTTACAGGTAGGCTGTTCCCCTTCATTGTGTACTGTCCCTTTGGTCTCCTGTCACCTGATCCCATTTCCATAACTTTACATTTACTGGTGTTAAACTCCAGTAGCCATTTCCCTGACCATCTCTGCAGCCTGTTTAAGTCCTCTTGGAGGATCCTACAATCCTCGTCTGTCACAACTCTTCTCATTAATTTTGCGTCATCTGCAAACATTGACATGTATGATTCCACTCCTGTAAACATATCATTTACGTAAATTAGAAAGAGGATTGGTCCCAGCACCGATCCTTGAGGTACTCCACTTGTTACTGTTCGCCAGTCCGACTTTTCGCCCCTTACCATTACCCTCTGGCTCCTTCCTGTTAGGTAGTTCTTCACCCATACTAGGGCCTTTCCGCTTACTCCTGCCTGCCGCTCAAGTTTGTATAGCAGTCTCATGTGCGGTACCGTATCAAAGGCCTTTTGGCAGTCGAGAAATATGCAGTCTGCCCAGCCTTCTCTGTCCTGCCTTATCCTTGTTACTTTATCATAGAATTCTAAAAGGTTTGTTAGGCATGATTTCCCTGTCCAGAACCCATGTTGGTGCTTGTTTACAAACCCAATGCTCTCCAGGTGCTCAACAAGTCTTAGCCTAATTATTCTTTCAAGTATTTTGCAGGGGATGCTTGTCAGTGATACGGGTCTGTAGTTAAGTGCCTCCTCCCTATCACCTTTTTTGAAAATCGGTACGACATTTGCCTCCTTCCAGCAACTGGGCAATTCTCCCGACATAAGTGACTCATTAAAGATCATTGCCAGAGGCACGCTGAGAGCCTGCGCTGCCTCTTTAAGTATCCACGGTGATACTTTGTCTGGTCCAACAGCTTTATTTGCATCCAGTGTTGTCAACTGTTTCATTACATCCTCTGCTGTCACCTCTATATCTGATAGTCTTTCATCTTGGGTAATCTCTTCTAACAATGGGAGCTGCTCAGGCTCGGTTGTGAACACTCCATGGAATTTTGCATTCAGTACCTCGCAGATTTCCTTGTCGCTTTCTGTATATGCCCCTTCTGTTTTCCTCAGTCTTGTCACTTGGTCATTTACCGACATCTTCCTTCATATATGGCTATGTAGTAATTTTGGTTGCTTTTTCGCTTTGACTGCAATATCGTTCTCATAATTTCTTTCCGACACTCGTCTTATGTTAATGTAATCATTCCTAGCTCTGTTACATCTAATCCTGTTGTCCTCTGTCCTTTGTCTTCTGTACTTCCTCCACTCCCTCCTGCTTCTCACCTTTGCTTCCTGACACTGTCTATTAAACCATGGGTTATTATATTCCCTCATGCTTTTTTCCTTTATTGTTGGAATAAATCTATCTTCAGCCTCCTTGCATTTCAATATGACTTGGTTCATCATACCTTGCACTGTTTTTCCTCTAAGTTCTTCCTCCCACTGCACTTCTCCCAGGTAGTCCCTTATCCTTCTGTAGTCCCCTTTTCTGTAATCAAGTCTCCTTTCCCGGACCTCTTGTCCTTTGGTCACAATTTTAAGCTCCATCATGTAGTCAAAGACTAGGACACAATGGTCACTAGCTCCTAGTGGTATTTCATGTTCCAACTGCTCGATGTCTTCTACATTCTGAGTGATAATGAGATCTAGTGTGTGTGTGTGTGTGTGTGTGTGTGTGTGTGTGTGTGTGTGTGTGTGTGTGTGTGTGTGTGTGTGTGTGTGTGTACTCACCTAATTGTACTCACCTAATTGTGCTTGCGGGGGTTGAGCTCTGGCTTTTTGGTCCCGCCTCTCAACCGTCAATTAACAGGTGTACAGGTTCCTGAGCCTATTGGGCTCTATCATATCTACACTTGAAACTGTGTATGGAGTCAGCCTCCACCACATCACTTCCTAATGCATTCCATTTGTCAACCACTCTGACACTAAAAAAGTTCATTCTAATATCTCTGTGGCTCATTTGGGCACTCAGTTTCCACCTGTGTCCCCTAGTGCGTGTGCCCCTTGGGTTAAATATCCTGTCTTTATCTACCATATCAATTCCCTTGAGAATGTGGTGATCATGTCCCCCCTAACTCTTCTCTCTTCCAGCGAAGTGAGGTTTAATTCCCGTAGTCTCTCCTCGTAGCTAATACCTCTCAGCTCGGGTACTAGTCTGGTGGCAAACCTTTGAACCTTTTCCAGTTTAGTCTTATCCTTGACTAGATATGGACACCATGCTGGGGCTGCATACTCCAGCATTGGCCTGACAAATGTGGTATACAAAGTTCTGAATGATTCTTTACACAAGTTTCTGAATGTCGTTCTTATGTTGGCCAGCCTGGCATATGCCGCTGATGTTATCCTCTTGATATGGGCTGCAGGGGACAGGTCTGGCGTGATGTCAACCCCCAAGTCTTTTTCTCTCTCTGACTCTTGATGAATTTCACCTCCCAGATGATACCTAGTATCTGGCCTCCTGCTCAATACGCCTATCTTCATTACATTACATTTGCTTAGATTAAACTCTAACAACCATTTGTTCGACCATTCCTTCAGCTTGTCTAGGTCTTCTTGAAGCCTCAAGCAGTCCTCCTCTGTCTTAATTCTTCTCAATATCTTGGCATCGTCCGCAAACATTGAGAGATATGAATCGATACCCTCCGGGAGATCATTTACATATATCAGAAACAAGATTGGACCGAGTAGAGAGGCCTGTGGGACTCCCCTGGTGACTGCACGCCAATCTGAGGTCTCACCTCTCACCGTAACTCTCTGCTTCCTATTGCTTAGGTAATCCGTTATCCCCTGGAGCACCTTACCAGCTACACCTGCCTGTCTCTCCAGCTTATGTACCAGCCTCTTATGCGGTACTGTGTCAAAGGCTTTCCGATCATCCAAGAAAATGCAGTCCGCCCAGCCCTCTCTTTCTTGCTTAATCTTTGTCACCTGATCGTAGAATTCTGTTAAGCCAGGCAGGTAAGATTTACCCTCCCAGAATCCATGTTGGCGATTTGTCACGAAGTCCCTTCTCTCCAGATGTGTTACTAGGTTTTTTCTCACGATCTTCTCCATCACCTTGCATGGTATACAAGTCAAGGACACTGGCCTGTAGTTCAGTGCCTCTTGGCTGTCGCCCTTTTTGTATATTGGGACTACATTAGCCGTCTTCCATATTTCTGGTAGGTCTCCCGTCTCCAGTGACCTACTATACACTATGGAGAGTGGTAAGCAAAGTGTCTCTGCACACTCTTTCAGAACCCATGGCGAGATCCCATCTGGACCAACAGCCTTTCTAACGTCCAGATCCAGCAGGTGTCTTTTGACCTTCTCACTCGTAATTTCGAACCCTTCCAAGGCCGCCTTGTTTACTTCCCTTTCTCCTAGCACAGTGACCTCACCTTGTTCTATTGTGAAGACCTCCTGGAACCTCTTGTTGAGTTCTTCACACACCTCTCTGTCATTCTCTGTATACCTGTCCTCGCCTGTTCTAAGTTTCATTACCTGTTCTTTCACTGTTGTTTTCCTCGTGATGTAACTATGGAGCAGCTTTGGTTCGGTCTTGGCTTTGTTTGCTATATCATTTTCATAATTTTTCTCTGCTTCTCTTCTCACCCTGATTTACTCATTCCTGGTTCTCTGGTATCTCTCTCTGCTTTCTGGTGTTCTGTTATTCCGGAAGTTCCTCCACGCCCTTTTGTTCAGTACCTTTGCTTCCATACATGCCCTTGGTGTGTGTGTGTATACGCACTCAGCCAATGAGAAGCACGCCTGAGTACAGGTGAATAAAAATATATATTATATGGTAGTGTGGGTGCTAGTGAGTGAATGAGTGACTGAGTAAGCAGTGAGTTACGGCCACCCCCTGGACGCCCCCCCCTCCCACTCCTGGCTGGTATCAGTTACCAACAATTTGCATTCATCAACATACCAACATGACTGATGATCCCAAGAATTTTTTTTAGTTGCAAACTCTCTAAACCATGGCTATAGTTTTGTGCCCTTTCTTCCTAAACCTTTGAGGTATTCACTATATATATATTCCTAAACCATTGAGATATTCATCATATACTTAAACCACTGATATGTGCACTATTTTCCTAAACCACTGACATATTCATTTTATTTCCAAACCGTTTATGGGTATGGGGTCCACTATCACTCATGGGACGGGTATGGGGGTCCACTATCACTCATGGGACGGGTATGGGGGTCCACTATCACTCATGGGACGGGTATGGGGGTCCACTACCACTCATGGGATGGGTATGGGGGTCCACTACCACTCATGGGATGGGTATGGAGTCCAATACCACTCATGGGATGGGTATGGAGTCCACTACCACTCATGGGATTGGTACAGGACTCATAATAAATTAAGAAATTGCAACCTGAAGGTTCAAGGAACTTTCTGCCCTGTGGTTTACACAGTACTCCCAATCCAGTGGTTTACACAGATAGTATTCCTTCCGCGAGGGTATACAAGATAAAGAGTACACAAAATGCAGGCACACATAAAATCCAAACTAACAAGTTATTTTAATAAACAAGAAAACACATTCACAAAACAAAATATCCATAAACCTGAAAAAAATTAACAAATACTAAGAAACTGCAATAAAGCAACGCTGGAAATTATATAAAAGATTGCATATTAAATAAAGAAACCTCGCTG